>NC_048595.1:373636566-373974456 GCF_003668045.3 Cricetulus griseus | reverse complement strand
GAACTAATGGTATAGGCGCCTGAAAAGAACAAGCTAGTAAGTGGGGGGCGGTCGGGGAACAAATCCTGCAACCACCCCAGAGAACCCATCTCTGCCCCTGCCTAAGGCTTGGACTCCATCTGGAGCAGGCACTCACCCAGGCTCTGGCCCCCGCATGACTGCAAGATGCGTTCTGCCCTTCTCTTTGCATCCTCTGGGAAGTCAGGACTGTTCAGAAGACTGGGGTAGACACAGAGGGCCAGCACCTGGAGAACCAAATACTAAGGCCAGGGCAGTTTTGGGGGAAGGGGTTGTGACCACAGGCAGTGCAGCAGCCTAACCTGGCGGAAGAAGGTAATGGGTCTCTGCCCCATGGCCTGTGCATCCCCAATATTGGCACGGATGACTTCTGTAAAGGGCTTCTTCACACCCTGGAAAAGTAGGGGAGCAGGCAGTGAGATTTGGCACAATCATCCTACTGCTGTTGTCCCACACTCCACTGGGCTGGGGACCAATTCAGCAACACAAGTTTAGCAGAAGGGCAGCAAGTGGCCCAAGGCCATACCTGACGCAGCTCCTGCTCCAGCTCCAAGGCACGCTGCACTATGGGTCCTCGAACTGCATACTCCACCCTCCGCACACATGGGTTCATGGTATCCAGGGTTAACACCTTCCCCTTCAGTCCATTGCTTGAAGCCTGACTTTGATCATTCACTCTTGAGGCCATGACTGTTCAAACCAGGCAGGATACTGGTTGAGTAAGTCGAAGGGCCCAGACTGGGAATCAGTGCTGGGAATAGGGAACTCTGCTGAGGTAAGACACCACACCACCCTCTTCAGCACAGCCTTCTGGCCCTACTGAAAGGGGCAGAAAGGACCGAAGGAGCTGGAGCACCCTGGGCCCCGCCCCATGAGTCTGGGCACAGATCTGCCCCAGGGATCCAGAGGGAGTTGGTAAGGCAGCAGGCGGGGCTTGGGGCGAGGCCCAGTGCCGCCTAATGTCCCCACGAGGGAGCAGGAGACCCACTTGGGGAGTAGGGACAGACGGATGGCTTAAGACCTGACACACTGGAAACTGGGAGAAGAGGACACTCAGCATGTGGGCCTACTAAAAACAGAGCCAGGGACTGCTGGAGATTGACCCCAGCAAGGCCCAGCTGAGGCCTAGCACTCAGACCTCACACACACACACACACACACACACACACACACACACACACACACACACACACCCCATCTTTACTTGTCTCCTAGGTAACTAGGCCAGGCCTCAGGAATCTGGGGAGCACTGCAGGAGAGGAGGGAGGTGTTCAGTCTCTGGGTTTCATGGGGACTGCCCCAGTGCTACGGTTGGACCTTGGTCCCTGATGAGCACTGCAAGGGTTTGGGGGTAGGGACAAAGACTAGAGACAGGACACTTCGTCCTGGACACCTCACCCTGGACTGCCCTCATGCCCTTTCAATACACATCAGCCTGAGGCTGCCCTTAGGGCCACATCCCAGGCCAAGGGTAACTTTGTCCTCTTCCTTCTTGCTCCTGATTGGTACAGAGAGCAGGAAGTGACCTCTGATAGGTCCATAGAGCCCCACTCCCCCACTGGCATTGCAGGAAGCTTATAGGCCATGCTCAACACTGGTCATCTAAGGCCCAGGACCCATTTATGGCTCAGGTTGAGGGCTGGGGAGCCTGACTTCTAAGCTGGGCAGGCAGCTAGGAAGGCCTGTGGTGAGCCTTGATCCCTCTGTCCCTGCATGCTGGAAGAAACACCACATGAGGCCCAATGGGGACACACTCACCTCTGATCTCTTGGCTCTGATGCCACAGTGACCTCCCGGCTCACTGGCCTCACTCTGGCCCTCAGACCAGAGCACGGATTAATATAGGCTTGGCCCGGGACAAGCCTGCCACTGCCTGCTTCCTACCAGCAGGAGCCAAGGAGCAGCACAAGTGGCAGGTGAGCTTCAGGCAGCAAGGCAGCTCTACTCTAAATTTAACCAGCAGCCACCACCAACCCTCCCCCAAGCCCTTCCAAGGACACTAACCCTCCAACCACAGGTGCGAGAGGAAGGACAGGCCCTTGGGATGGACACAAGGCCAGCCAGGTCAGTGCCCATGTCACCTGGGAGGTATGGCTATGCAAGCCCAAATGGACATGATCTAGAATTGCCTTCTTCCCTCCCACTTGAGGCCCCTAAAAGGGCCCCTCTCACTCTGATGCATTGTGCCTAGCCAGCACAGCCTGAGTGGCCAAGTGCTTGTCACCTATACCAGCCCAGGCAGAAGCTGGCAAATATGCCCCAGGATCAGGGCTGCATGCCAGGAACTGAGACCATGACCCTGGGAAGTGCCTACTGCCAGCCTTCTGCCTGTTTCTCCCTGCTGGCTCTGGTCCAATCCTAAGGAAAGCGTTGTACCCCTTCTAGCTAGGTTCCCTGTCCCTCTGCATGGTTACCCTCTGCAACCCCCCCCCCCATGAAGAATCTTTGTCCAAAGTTTCCTGCTGCCTTCAGGAAAGTAAAGGGTTACAGAGAAGCCTCCAAGAAGCTGAACCAGCCAGGGGAGGTCCAGGTAAAGGCTGGGCTTCTTGCCTATAGCCTTGAGCTTCTCTCCCTCTCTCCCTCCCTCCCACAAAATCTGGGGCTGCCACCTACAAGCCCCAGCATGCATCTATAGGTTTGGGTGCTCCTGGGCATGGGTGGCTCCTAACCCAGCAGTACTACCTGCCCCTGCCCCTGCCCCATCGAGACACACAGGAAGACTCAGTGGCAAACAGCCTTTATCAAGAGTCACAGGGTAAGCAGTCTGTGGCCTGAGGCCCATAGGTACAGCTCTGCATAGTCCATCCCTGAGCAAGGGGGCCAGTGTCCTGGGCTGGAAGTGGGTACAGGGCTCTTGTATTGGCTCCCCTATAGCACTGAGGCATGTGCTGGAGTGGGTCACCAGGCCAGAGATCATGAGGAAGCCTCTGGCTGGCATGGGATTGAACCTTGCCATATTGAGGAGTCACATTTCACATGAGCAAACAGCATGGCCTCTTCTCCACAGCAGCCTCCTCTGAGGGGGCAGTGAGCTTGAGCAGGGGTGGGTCCCCAGTTGTTCTGAAGCCACAGTCAGGCTGGGAGGTCTCAGTGTCAACAGACAGGCCAGGCTCCAAGGTCTCAGGCCCTTCAGGGGTGGGTCGCTGAAGTTTTGCAGCTGCTCGCTGCCGTTTAAGTTCTGCCAGTGTGTGGTGCGCCTTGTCCCGGACGAGGGCATCAGGGGCATTGTTCTCCACAGGACTCAACTGATAGGAGACACTCCGATCTAGACGCTTGGAGTACAGGTGCCTCCCTGGGGGGGCCCCTACTTGGCCATTGTGTGGTCTGGTCACCTCAGAGCTGTCTTCCTGTGGGCAGAGCCAGGACCCCAGAGGCCATCAGCAGGTGCTTTTTCTCACCTACACTGACCTTGGGCTTCAGGTTGTGTGAAGTGGTGGTAGATGGACAGACATGAGAGTGGGAAGGTCAGTAACCTATACCTGAGGGGTACCAGCCCATCTAGGAGCACAGGGTCACTGGGCCTATCACCTCCATAGGGGGCTAGTGGGGACAGAGGACTACACACTAAATAATAAGCTCACATGACAAGACTGTCCCACATCTGGGACAGGACAGAGGCTGCATGCTCACCTCTGGGGGCTGCAGCCGGAGCTCAGCGTCTGTCTGCCGGTCCTCATCCTCTTGAGGCTCTGGGCTGGTGAGCGGTGACTGCTGCCACACGATGGCCTCTTGGGCATGCTCCTTGCGATACAGGTTGGTGCGATGTGTCAGGCTCACTCGTCTCACCACCTTTCTGAGGAGAGAGGAAGCTGAGACATTATCATCTAGCTCACAGCCTCTGCCCACAGATCCTACTGGGTTCTGCTGCCCCCTGACATCCACAGGGGCAAAGCCTAGGTCTCAGAGGTAGACAGTGACCTGAAGTAGGGGCCTTACCCACGGCTGCCGGCACTTGATGTCCGCCGGTGCAGCAGGGAGCGCTGGCGGCCCTGGGCCCGCAGGAGTGCATCTTGTTTGTGCTTGAGTTCTAGCAGTTTGGCTCTTACCTCCTCATCACCACACAAGTCTGAGAAGAGATGGACAGAGGTGTCACAGGCATCTTCGTGGCCTATCCCTTCTGCCAGATGTAGGCAACCCCACACTCACCGAGGGGCGTCTCGTCCACCAGGGATTTTCCATTCAGATCAGCCCCATGGGCCACAAGCAATTCTACCAGGTGCACCTGCAGGCAGCCAGCAGTAGCTGCTTGGCTGAGGGCTCTCACTAGAGTCAGGAACCTACCCTCTCCCTGCTCTTGTTCGCACTCACCTGGCCCCAGTAGGCTGCAGCATGCAGAGGCTCCCAGCCATCATGGTCCTTAGCGCTCGGGCTGGCTCCTTGCTCCAGAAGCAGGGTAGCCACCTCACTGAACCCATTAGCAGCGGCGATGTGCAGCTGCAGGCAAACCACTCAGCCCTGAATCCCAGCCCACACCCCTTCCAAGTACCTGCCCCAGGACAGACACCCCCAAGTGACTGAGTCCTCACCAGAGTGGCCCCATGGTCCAAAGGGTCATTGAGGTTGGCCCCAGCATGCAGCAGGCTCTGGAGGTCATTCAGCATGCACAGCTCTGGCACTGCCCGGGCCTCCTCAATGCTGTCCTGGGTGATACCTGGGGAACAAGCTGGCTTAGAGAAAGCATGACCTTGGGCATCACCCCTTGTGGGCAGGCACAGCACACTCACCATGATTGGCCATGGCAGTCTCGAGGCAATCCAGTGTCTGTTCATCCTCACAAAGGTCATAGGGCATGTTCCCATCAGTATTGACTGCCAGGAGATTTGCACCACTACAAGGAAGATTGACAAGCCGCTGGCCTCAGTACTTTCATACAATAGCTCCTCACTGAAGGAGTCCTCCGTCCCCTTGCAGCAAGTTTCCACTCAACAGAGGCCCTCAGCCTAGGACTGTCCTTAGGAAGGGAGGGCAGGCAAGGGTAAAACAAAGCTCTAGCTCCTGCTAGAAAAGCTGGCCTGGCTGCTACCCCTCAGCCCTAGAACTTGTCTTCAAGCTAGACTTAGCATCTCTATCGATCTAGGCTTCAGGTTTATGACACCCATCTCCTCCCATAAATATAGAAAAGGCACTCGCAGATGTGCAAGGACTCTGGGGCCCTCAGAAAACAGAAGGGGTGCCTCTGCCTGATGGAAGAGCAGAACAAGAAGAATACCTGCAGTTCCTCACCAGCTCCAAGAGGAGCCCCAAGAACCTGCTAGCTACACACCCCTACTCCATTACCAAGACAACTATGTGGGACAGAGACTCATCTGCTCATACAAGGGTGACCAAGCTTCCATACTGACCTACTAGAGAAGTTCTTGAGTCTAGAGAAGCCACTAGCCTCCTGTGCTCCACCTTCCTTGTTAGGGGTAAAGGCCTCACCTGTACCCTGGCACTTCCCCCTAGGCACAGGTGGTCTCTTCATACCCCTTCCCTCCTTACCAAGTCCATCCTCACACTGACCAAATGGCACTTTCCTATGCAAACTGTGGAGAGACCCTTGGTTCAGAGTTGGAAGTCTACCCTGCACAGTGAACACACTCTTCCTCCTGGGACCCCAGATAGGGTTGACAGAGGAGGTAAAGACAGAGGAAGCATCCCAGAGGGGTCACCTGAGCAACCATCTGGACACCCAGCAGGTCCTACCGTGAAATGAGGAGTTCTACCAGATGCAGATGGCCACAGGTGGCTGCAGCATGCAGAGGTGTCCAGCACTCACTATCGCGAGCATTGACATCAGCCCCAGCCTCCAGGAGCTGTTGTGCCATCTCTTGGAAGTCATCAATGCAGCACTGCAAACAAGCAACCTAAGCCGCATACTCTGACCCCCAATGAGGCCTGTCAACCCCTCCCCGACTCCTGCGGGGGCTCACCTGGTGCAGTGCAGTCAAGCCATCCTCATTGGCCAGGTTGGGGCTAACCCCACTGCTAAGGAACTGACGGACTGCAAGAAGAGGAAGGGCAAGAAGACTCCTCAAGAGCTAGCAGATGCCTCTTCTTCCAGGCCCCAGAAGTTAAAAGCACAGGGCACAGCAAAGGAAAGGGATCTCCTAAGGTTATATATACTCTTCGTACTAACACGAGAGGAGAAAAGTCAAAGGCAGGGCTTGGGGAAGTGTGTTGTAATGCCGGGCCATATGTGCTCCAGGACCTACACTGGAGTTGGCTGATACCTACTCTCCATCTCTAACCAGAGGTGAGCAATGCTATCCCACTCTCCAGAGCCATGCGTAAAGGGAGAGGATCCACAGACAACCCTGCTCTCTGTTAAGAGGCAGTGATGGCTCTCAGCCCAAGTACTATTTCTCTGCAATCCCTAGTGTGTCTACCCAGTGGTCTAGCCATCCATTAATCTGGCTTTACCCACAGAAAGACCTCTTGCATGAACCCTCTATTAAGGACAGTTGACTATTAGTATCAGAGCTGGGACTAGAGTCCAGGAGCTATAGATAGTTCTGGGCCTAGTTCAGAGCCAACACAATGCAGGGCCACACCCAGGCAGATGGGAGTGCCTGCTGTGCCCTGCCCTGGGACTCAAGCACACTTACCTTCCTCCAAGTCGTTTCGGGCAGCAGCCTCCAGAAGAGCAACGCTGGGAGGGAAGAGGACATGCTTCCGAGGCTTTAGGCCAGACACCTCCTTCCATGGTCGCTCCCTATGGCCCTTCTTGCCTTGGGCTTCCTTCTCAGCCTGGGCCCACATCTTTACCTGCTGGGCACGCCGCTTCTGGGCATGCTTCAGCCGCTCCTGGGTGCTCATCCTGCCTACCATGGGCATCTCTGCCAGCAGCTCCAGGTGCTCGGCCATGGTGGTGGATGTCTGCCCACAGGGCTGATTGGGGCACCACAATTCGGGTTTGGAGGGCCAGGCCAAGCCTGAAGGGTGGGGCAGCTGGCTGGACTGGCACCCTTGGGGGCATCCCCTTCCCAAGACTTGGTGTCCTCTGTCCCTGACAAGGCTGAGATGGGAGGCCCCAAACTATGACCAGGCCCAGCTGCCCTAAGGGGCAGAGCCCAGGTAGGGAGGGCAGTGTGGCAGGGGGTGGGGTGGAAGGTGTGTGTGGGGTGCCCACAGTTGTTCCACAGGCAGGACTGACACCTCAACTGCTCAGCTGGCAGGGCCTCTGTACACAGCACCTCGCCTCCCTCTTGGGGTCAGGGTGCATATAGCCTGTGAGAAGTAGCCCTAAGACCTGGCCGGCCTCAGTCCAGGGTCTGAAGCTAATTACCCAGATAACAAAGTTCCAGCTTCCTGGCACCCTGCCTAGGAGAATGGAGGGCAGGGCCAATCAGCAGCAAGCCACTGGCAGACCCTGGGAGTCTCTGCTCTTCTTCCATGCTGGCTGGTTTCCAGTAGCACAGCTAGGTCTAAGGAGATATCGTAGCAAAGACCAGGGCATGTGGTCAGTCCTGGGGTCCCAGCTTCCAGTGTTCAAGGACGACCATCTCTAGGCAGCTAGGAGACAGGAGGCCAGTCAATATTTTCTCAGGGGAGCCTCCCCTTCCGGCTGCCACACACACCTGAGGAATAAATGTGAATAAGGAAACATATCAAGTTCAGCTCATGGGGAGAGGCAGGGCTCCAGGGGAGTCCTATGTGGGATCCACCTTCTGCCCACAGCACACTGAGTCAGCTATATCCCGGGGAGTTGCTCTGCCCTATTCCTCCCCCATACACTTAGGGAAGAGTAGGACAAGGGGTATCTCAGGCCCCTATCCATCCTTTCCAGAAGGCTGTGCAGGCTAAACAATAAAACAGCCAGGACTGCCTACACCCAGCTAGGCTGTCCATGGGCCATCCTAGGGCCAAGCTCAGAGTCCTAGCTGGGCTGGGCAAGGGTTCTTCTCTGGGCTTCCCGAATCCCTTGTGGCCTGGCATCTGCCCTGCTCCCACCAGGGAGCTAGGTAAGTCCAGTCAGTATTTCTGCCACCCTGAGTGGCACTCAGCTAAAGTCATGGGGACACTGGCATCCACAGGGAAGAGAAATTAAGAGACACCTCCCCTGCCCTCATCATTAAACAAAAGGAAAGATATCTTGATGCCCTTGTCCTATAGAAGAGAAACAACCCAAGGACAGAAACCACTTTTGAAAACATGATGGCTTTTGGTTTTCTCATCTAAGGCACATCTAGAGACAGCTCACTAGCTGCAGTGGGGAGATAAGCACAGCTTATGGCTGCCCCAGACTGCCCAGAAGGCCATCCTCTCCACTACATAGCCCTTAACTTCCATCTTCCTGACCTTTCTGGAATGTGCCTGAGGACAGACTCTGTGTGATCTGGGACAGGACTCCAGGGGACCCCAGTGAGCCCATGTCTACCACACACAACCCACCAGAACAGTTCTTACTCCAAGGCCGTTCTAGCATAGCTCCCAGCAGGCTGGGCTTTAAGCTTTCAGTCCCCTGACTCCAGGAGCTGTCTATCTGGCTTTACTCCAGAACCCAGCCTCAAAGGGAATAGGGCAGCTGAAAGCCGATGGGTTCTTCTGAAGTTCTAGGAGGAAAGCCACCTCCTGCCTAGCTGAGTCTTGGCTGACCCAGCTGACCCTGACTAAGGTGTGGTTCTACTTCCTAGTCTTCGAGAGTCATGAAGACAGCTAAACTACTAAAATGGCCAGGCCAAGGAGGGCATCTCCTGCCCTACTCCACAAATCCTTCCCACAGCCTCTCGGGAATGTCAAATAGAGATAATTTGGTCGACTTACTCCAGATCTGGGCTTCAAGCCTGGCTGAGCTGAACCAGGAATGTGGGACCCAGCACAGGGAAGCCTCCTCCTACAGGGACTTTGACCTCAATCCTCACCTTTCAGCCTGAGCAGCACTGGACTGACCCAGCCTACAGAGTGCCCCATGGGGCAGCTGACCTTCATCCCACGAGGCCAGTACCCTAACCCCAATCCATTCTCTACAGCTCCAATGAGCCAACCTCTTGGGGCCCTCACCTTCCCTACCCTTCCAAACTATACAGCCCTTACTATCACCCCCAGTTTACACTCAGGAAAGCCAAGCCATGACAGCTTTTGCTACAGACAAAACCAATTCCACTGGCTGAGGAAGCTATGCAGTAGGCCTAAGTGCTCCAGACCCAAATGAAGGGTTGCTGAGATAACACAGTCACACCAAGAACTCCTTTATCAGCTGCCCAAATGCTGCCCACTCTCCTGCAATGACAGCTTCCCATCTGATGTGTTAATTCCCCACTGCCCTATAAATCAACACACCACAGTACCTTTTAACCTACCACATGGTACCTATGTGTACTGAGCCCAGAGTCTGACTGCCCCAAGGAGCCTAAACACATGGGGACAAGCAATGATATGAGTGGTGGCGGATGACCCAGAAACAGGGACAAAGGATAGGTGTCCAGAGAAAGGACAGAGAGCTGAGAGAAAGAGGGAAAGGTTCAGAGAACAGCTAGAGGGGGAAAAGCAGGGGCCCGGCCACAGATTCAGATGCTTCCAGATGAGTACCTACAGTACACCTCTCTGAAAGTCCGTGTGCAGACCGGAATGTTTCTCTCTGATACCCATCAGTTAGGACACCCTATTACTAAAGCCCATTCAGCAAGTCAAGGAGGCAGAGGAAAGCCCTTGTGCCTCTAGCTGCACATCACAGGGGATGCTGCCACCTTAAGACATGGGGCAGCCAATGAAAGAGTCCCTGGCCGTGACAAGGTGAAGTCAACCAGTACAGTTTATTTGGTCTGTAGCAAGAAATCCACACTTAATGGGCAAACAAATAAGGTTCCACCATTCCATAGAATAATATCTGTATGTTCATCTCTGTCACAAGTCAAACTAGACCAGTGTATGAGGAGAGTAGCTGTAAGATGCTGACATGGATACAAAAGCTGACAGGACTCTGGATAAACAAATATCTGTCAGCAGTCAAGAAAATGGCCCATAGCCGGCATTTGTGGCACATGCCTTTAATCCCAGCACTTGGGAGGCAGAGGCAGGTAGATCTCAGTGAGTTCCAGACTGGCCTGGTCTACAAAGCAAGTTCTAGGGCAGCCAGAGCTATTACACAGAGAAACCCTGTCTCAAAGAAAAGAAAATGATCTACAGGCCCTTGTACGGGGAGGTATTTTCCTCATTTGGGAGTTCTCTCTTCGAATTCCTGGGTGACTCTAGCCTGTTTCATGTTGATACTAACACACTTCTGGGTAAGTGTTATGGGATCACATAGGGCAGCATAAATGTAATCAAAGTTAGAATAGAATTAAATGATGTGACTTTCTTAATTTACAGAAAAACACATAAACAAAAGACAACTAAGCAGTACTGCTGGGTGGTGGTGGCACAAACTTTTAATTCCAGCACTCAGGAGACAGTGGCAGGCAGATCTCTGTGAGTTTGAGACCAGCCTGGTCTACAAGAGCTAGAGCTAGTTCCAGGACAGCCTCTAAAGCCACAGAGAAACCCTGTCTCGAAAAAAAGAGAGAGAGAGAGAGAGAGAGAGAGAGAGAGAGAGAGAGAGAGAGAGAGCTTATTCAGTTATTAAAAAGAGAAAATTTGCCGGGTGTTGGTGGTGCACACCTTTAATCCCAGCACTTGGGAGGCAGAGGCAGGCAGATCTCTGTGAGTTTGAGGCCAGCCTGGTCTCCAGAGCAAGTGCCAGGATAGGCTCCAAAGCTACACAGAGAAACCCTGTCTCAAAAAACCAAAAAAAAAAAAAGGGAGAGAGAGAGAGAGAGAGATTAAATTTAAAAAAGAAAAGATATGCCAGGCAGGGGTGGCGCACACCTTTAATCCCAGCACTAGGGAAGCACTAGAATCCCTGTGAATTTGAGGCCAACCTGGTCTACAGAGTAAGTTCTGGGCCAGCCAAAGCTACATAGTGAGACCGATCCCCAAAAATTAAAAAATAAATAAATAAATCTATTTTTTAAAGACATGTTATAAATAAAGGTAGAGACATGGATCAGTAATAGAATACTTGTGTAGTAATCACAAAACCCTGGGTCCAACACCCACTATTAAATATCCATACACAAAGTAATTGTATGTAAACATGAGAAAGAGACACTGGAAGTAAGCAGAAACAGGTATGGGGAAGTACTTGTGCTTGGTACAGTGTAGCTGAACTTAGGCCACATGAAGATTACTCTCTGTAGAAACTATGTTGAGAGCTCTGTACTGGGCAAGGTGAGTGTACACTGCTTCTGCACAGGTATATTTTGGCACCTGGAGGAACTAAAGCACATGGACAGTGGGCAAGGATGCAGGTAAAACCATCTAAACAGTCAAACCATCATGACTCCTCATGCTATGGGAGCTGGAAAGACCCTCAAACAAATGAGAGACACAATCGGACGGCAGAGACTGAGGGATGTGAGGTGGTAGGGCAAGGAGATATCCTACAAGCAGGAAGTGCACAGGAAGACATTCCAAGGAAATGGTACAAACTAGGAGGAACAGGACAAAGAACAACAGAGAGCTACAGGGGAGGGAAGGGCCAAGAGGGCAGAAAGAGGAGCCTCAGAGACAGGACTGCTGGCATTTAGAAGTCCACAGAAAGTGCCCAAATGGCAGTGGTCATCAGGAGTTTAGACAGACCCCTTGCCACCTATAGGAAACTGGGTGGCAAGGAGGGCCTATATAGACACAGGAGGTCACATAGGCCATATAGACACAGGAGGTCACATAGGCCCATATAGACACAGGAGGTCACATAGGCCCAAACTAAGGAGAACTCCAGTGCTGGCAGTGGAATGCTGCCTGGGAAACACGATGCTCTTCACACCAAAATAAAATCCAGACAGCACACACATGACCTTAAGGAAAAGAAAGCTGCAGGGCAGTAGTTGCGCACGCCTTTAATCCCAGCGCTCGGGAGGCAGAGGCAGGCGGATCTACAGAGTGAGTTCCACAACAGCCAAGGCTACATAGTGAGATACTCTCTGGAAAAAGCAAAAACAGAAAAAATAAAGGAAGGAAGGAAGGAAGGAAGGAAGGAAGGAAGGAAGGAAGGAAGGAAGGAAGGAAGGAAGGAAAAAAGAAAGCCAAAAGAGTACGAGGACAAAGGAAGAAAATGTTTCATAACCCTAACACACACACACACACACACACACACACACACGCACGCACGCACGCACGCACGCACGCACGCACGCACAGGCGCACACATACACAGCTTTCTAGACATGACACAGAAACCAGAAACTGAAAAGAAATCCCACAAATCCGATTACACTTACTTTTCACATGTCTGCATTATAAAAAGGAGACAAACTAAAACCTACATGGTGCACTAGGTATGGTGGCTCACACTTGTAATTCCAGAACTCAGGAGGCTCAGATATGAGGATTCCAGGGAGTTCAAGGCCACCCAGAACATTATATCTACTAGAACATAGTAATACTAGAACATTACATAAAATGCACTCTCAGATCTTGACTCATTGGATTAAGGCACAGGCAACACAGAGGCCCTCACAGCTCTCAGCATGCTGAGATAGATCCCTGTAGCTCAGCAGTAGCCTTGCAGAGAGAAGCCCCCACCAGAGTTTAAATGGGAAGGGAGCTTTTGACCTATACCCCACATGTCCCCAAGGCCTAAAACCCAACAATAGGTTTTTGAATTGTTTTGTTTTGTTTCTGAAACAGGTTCTCATTATGCAGCCCTGGCTATCTTGGAGCTCTCTTTGTAGACCATGCTGGTCTCTAATTCAACAGAGATCTGCCTGTCTCTGCCTCCTGGGTGCTGGGATTAAAGGTGTGAGCCACCACCTCCAGGCTGTTTTAATGGTTTCTGGTGAGACCACACCCTCTCTTGAGGGAGTGCAATTTTCCCCTGGCAGCCCTCTCAGTGGGTTACTATCTCACCCCCACAGAGACTTTGTTCCTTACTATATTTGCAAAGCCCTGTCTCCTCTCCATGGAGTCTAGTCTCATACAGTAGCTGAATTCCAGATGGTCTGAGTATTCTCATGAATAATCCTGCAGGTCTCTGCAACCAAGAATCCCTTGACCTCTTCTTCCCGCTAATACCTCTGTCCCAACTGTACCCTCCACCTAGTCACCAAAGTGGATGCTCTCACCCATAGTCTCGATGCAACTCCCCATTCCTTTCCTGTCATTCCAATGACCCAGAACACAACCCCAACACTCCAACATTCACACATACACAATCCTGTTCTCACCCTCCTTTCCAACCACCATCCTGACAGCCTCAGTTCTGAGCTCTCTGACCCTTGCATCACTGAGGGAACCGACAGAGCTCCTAGCACAGATAGAGCTGTCTGGTCCTCAGTGATGCAGCCTAGATGCCATAGAACTCTCACTGCTTCCCTTCCCTTTACCTCCCTCAAGTGAAAAATGCGCCCTGAGAAGCCAGCACCAGCCGAGTCCTCTAACTGCTATCATGAGAGTAACCCCAAACACAAACAGTACTAAGAAACTTAACCAAAGGCCTGCGCAGAGAACCATAAAACAATATTGAAAGATAAGAGACAAGAGCTAAGCAAACACAGGGAGACACCTCGTTTGTGGTCGGCAGGCTCAGACTGTAAAATAAGTGCTCCCCACATTCACCCAAGTCTGGGCAGTTCCCAACAGTGCATCTGAAACTCACAATGCAAGTGTGTATGAACAAGCAGGACAAAGCTGAACAAGAAAGTCTCTTTACCTATGCTATTACATATTACAGTTTATTATCAAGCCCAGTAACTGAGCCCCTGAGTGTGTGCTTAAGGATAAAGAAAGAAAGCAGGGAACTGGGTCGAAGTTTCGGTTGGCGAAGTGCTTGTTGTGCAAGCATAAGAACCTGAGTTTGGATCCACAGTGTCCACATAAAAGCCAGAAGATGTGACATGTGTCTGCCACCCGGGGGGGTGGAGCAGGGGCGACAAGCGGGCTTGTAGCTCACTGGCCAGCCACTGTAACCAAATCACAGGGCTCCAGCTTCTTTCTTTCTTTCTTTCTTTCTTTCTCTGCATAGCCCTGGCTGTTCAAGGACTTGCTCTGCTGTCCTCAAATTCAGAAATCCACCTGCTTCTGCCTCCTAAGTGCTGGGATTAAAGGCGTGTGCCACCATGCCTGGTTACTTAGCTCCAGCTTTAGTGAAAAACCCTGTCTTAAAAATAAAGTAGAGCCAGCATGGTGGTGGTAACCTTTATTTCCAACATTTAGGAGGTAGAGGCAAATAGATTGCTATAAATTCTGAGGCTAGCCTGGCCTACATAGTAAGTTCCAGGTCAGCCAGGGTTACATAGTGAGACCTTGTGTCAATAAACAAATACATAAATAAATAAATACAGGACAGCAACTAAGCCTAAAGCCAATCTATGACCTCTACATGCACATGCACACATGCATGTACAGACACCACTGTACACATACCCACACTCAAAGAAGTAACCCCGGATTGGGAATGCAGCACAGCTGGTAGAGTGTTTGACCAGCCTGCACAAAGCCCCGAGTTCAGCCCCCAGCACGTCATAAAATCAAGTGAAGTGTATGCCTATTAATCTCAGCATTTGGGGGTAGAGGAAGGAGGATCAGAAGTTAAAAGTCATCCTGGGCTACATAGCAAGTTTGAGGTCATCATAGGCCACATAAGACCCTGTCTCAAAAAATAATAAACAAAGCCGGGTGGTGGCAGTGAACGCCTTTAGTACCAGCACTGAGAGGCAGAGGCAGCAGGATCTCTGTGAGTTTGAAGCAAGCCTGGTCAACAAAGCGGGCTCAAGGACAACCAAGGGTGTCACACAGAGAAACCCTGTCTCAAACAAACAAACAAAAACAAAAAATAATAATAGGGCTGGAGCCGGGTGGTGGTGATGCACACCTTTAGTCCCAGCTTACAGGAGTTTGAGTCTCTGTGAGTTTGAGTCCAGCCTGGACTATAGAGTGAGTTCCAGGACAGGCTCCAAAGCAATACAGAGAAACCCTGTCTCAAAAAACAAAAACAAAACAAAATAATAGGGCTGGAGAGATGGCAGAGCAGTTGAGAGCACTGACTGCTCTCCCAGAGGACTCAGATTCAATTCCCAGCACCCACACAGCAGCTCACAAACATCTTTAACTCCATTTCCAGGTGATCCAATACTCTCTTCTGGCCTTTGCAGGTACCGTACATGGTGTAAAGGTAAGCAAAACACCCATACACATAAAAAATTTAAAAAGACACATGCAATACCAACAGTTTGGGAGGCTTAGGCAGGAGTTCACAGTCAGCCTGGGCCACAAAGCAAGACTTTACCTCCAAAAAAGAAAGAAAAGTTCTTGCTGTGGTGGTTAAAACTTATAATCACAGAACAGAACCCAGGAGGCTGAGACGAAGATCAGGAGTTCAAGCACCACCTCACTTTCAGCTGCAGAGTAAGTTCCAGGCTCATCCTCACATCCTGGGCTATAAAATGATACCCTGTCTCGGGCTGGCGAGATGGCTCAGAGGTTAAGAGCACTGACTGCTCTTCCAAAGGTCCTGAGTTCAATTCCCAGCAACCATATGGTGGCTCACAACCATCTGTAATGAGATCTGGTGCCCTCTTCTGGTGTGCAGATATACATGGAAGCAGAATGTTGTATACATAATAAATAAATAAAAATCTTAAAAAAAAAAAATGATACCCTGTCTCAGAAAAGGAGGAGGAAGGGAAGGAAGAAAAAGAAAAATGGAATGAAATACCGGAATACTTAAAAGACCAAATGATTAGGCTGACCTGGAGATGTACACTTTTAATATGAGCACTCTAGAGGCAGGTGGATCTCTGTGAGTTCCAGCCAAGGCTACACAGTAAGAGCTTGTCTTGTCTCAACAAACAACAAAGACTAGACGATGGGATGTACAAATGACTGTGGACTTCTCATGCCACCACAAGTGTCTGTGGGACAGAGACATGTTCTAGTCATCCAGCACAGGTGCTACTGTACAGAATCAAAAGGTCCAGGCTTCCCACACAAGGCTCACTGAAGCTCATTAGTGAGTTGTCACATAATGAGGACATAAGTAGCCTCAGAGTGCCTGGTCTCACTAGCAATAAGAATCAACAGGATGGCCGGAGCAGCAGAAATGTGGAAAAGAATTAGTTGTCATAGAACCCCAAGCAGACAGAACTGCTATCAGAAGGCACCTGAAGACAGTCCTGGGAGAGCAGAAGAATAAGTATCCCAGTTTCAAGCCAGAGAAAGCTGAGAATCCACAAGAGAGGGGCTTAGGTTTCTGGGCTAACACTGTGGAGTCCAGACAACTTCACTCACAACCACTGCTGTAGGCCAACAGCTATCTCAGACCAGCAAAGGAGGTTGGTTACCAGCCCAATCAGCCCCCCCAACCCCACAGTAGGGCTCCACTCCTGCCAAAGTTCTAATTCACAAGCAATAGCTCCTGTGCCCCCCCCCCATGTTCAGCCTCAGCCACTCACCAGGCAATGAACAGATCCTTAAGGAACTGGGCTCACAGCTGAGAGTGTCCTCAATATTAGCATCCTTGCCATGTATCCCTCCACTGTATCTATGGAATCCATCACAGTGACCATCACTCAGGTGGTCACCTAGTTGGTCTCTGATCTAGAATGGTGAGTTCTCTGTTCTTTATCTATTTCATTCATTCACTTACTCGCTCCTAAGGTGAGCCTCTTCCTCTGAGATGGAGATACTTTCTGGGCCCCAGCATCATTTAAGGGACGACCACAGAGCTAAAATATAAAGAACCCAGAGTGTGGAAGGTCTGATCAGCAAAGGCACTATGGCTTCTTCTCCATGCTCCCTGAAGACCATCCACTCTGCAAGAGGCCAACTGTCCTAGAGACATGCCTAGTCCCAGGGGAGACCCACTAGAGGAACTGGGCCTCCATCTCACAGCCCTAAGAGCAAACAAGCCCTCTGGGAAGCTAGCGCTCAGCCCCAGTTGAGCCTCTAGATGGCACAGTTCTAGCTGGCAGCATGACCACAAACCTGGAACAGAGCCAGAACCAGCCAACTGAGTGTTTCTCACATTCCCTGACCACAGAGACCTGAGAATAATCAGATTTTTGTGTGATGTTGTTTGAGACAGGGTCTCACTTTGTAGCCTGGCTGGTCTCAAACTCACAGAGATCCACCTGCCTCTGCCTTCAGATTACTGAAATTAAAGGCATGCATTACCATGGCCCAGCTTCCACCCCACCCCCAATATTTTGAGACAGGGTCCCTTCACTGTAGCCCAGGCTAGCCTATAACTGTGGAACCCAGACTGACCTCAAATTTATAGGCGTCTTCCTGACAGACCCTCCTAAGCAAAGGGATTACAGGATTGAGCCACCACACCCAGCTGTTCAATGTTAATTTAAAAACACTACATTTGGGAATGGTCTGTGTCTAACCAGAGGACACCAGACTTCAAAGCACCCTGTCCATCTCTGCAACCCAACCACAGCCACTCAGGTTGCTAGGATGCTCCCATGTTCACATGAATCTATTCCAGGCACTATTGTTTCCCATTGGCTCACAGTCACTTACTAACCTGAACTACATCCTACTGTGTGCTGAGCATTACCCAGAGTCTTCCCTTTGGACAGGTGGATCTCGATGAGTTCAAGGAAAGGTTGGTCTACAGAGCCATAGTAAGCTCCAGTTCAGCCAATGGTGTGTGTAGTAAGACCCTGTTTCGAAAAACAAAAAGCAAACAAACAAACAAAAACATGTGGTGGTGCAGGCCTTTAATCCCAGCACTAGAAGGCAGGTGGATCTCTATGAGTTCAAGGCCAGCCTGGTCGACAGAGCGAGTTCCAAGTCAGCCAGAGCTGTTACACAGAGAAACTCTGCCTCAGGGAAAAAGAAAAAGAGTTTCCTCTCTGAGAACATGGCTCAGTTGGAAGAGTGCTTGTCTGTTATGCATGAGCAAGGATGAGTTCAATATCCAGCAATACATAAACCAAGCATGGGCTGGGCATGTGGCGCACACCTTTTATCCGGCACTAAGAAAGCAGAGGCAGGTGGAGCTCTGAGTTCAAGGCCACCATGGTTTACAGAGCAAGTTCTAGGACTGCCAGGGATACACAGAGAAACCATGTCTCAAACAAAAATAAAATAAAATAAAAAATAAAAAACAACAACAAAAAACCAGGTGGCACATGTCTAAAACCCTCTCACTGGAGTCAAAGTCAGAGCCTATGGCCTGGCTGTCCTAACAAGCCACACATGGCCACCTACCATCAATAAACCAGTCACTGAATCTAGCTATCTACTGAGGGAGTGTGCATGCCATGAAGCACATGTGGAGGGCAGAGGACGCTTCCAGGAGTTGGAGTTGGTTCCCTCCTTCTACCACAGCGGTCCCGGGGATGGAACTCAGGTCATCAGCTGGGCAGCAAGCAGCTTTACCATCTAGACTGCAATGGATAAAGCAACTAAAAGAACCAAATTAAGAGTAAAAATAATGTCGGGCGTTGGTGGCGCATGCCTTTAATCCCAGCACTCAGAGGCAGAGGCAGGTGAATCTCTGTGAGTTCAAGGTCAGCCTGGTCTCCAGAGCGAGTTCCAGGATAGGCTCCAAAGCTACACAGAGAAACCCTGTCTCGAAGAAAAAAAAAAAAAAAAAAAAAAGATTTATTCAATGTGGCCACACTGGGAAGAGGGATAGATATCCAGATATAATCCCCTCCTAAGCAAGTCGCCTTCTCAGTAGGCCACACAGAATACACCTCCCTTGGCTTTTTACTGCTACTTGTTTGTTTAAATTGGCTTAGTAAGGTGTGGCTAAACCCAGTTTATTGGGACTGTTAGGGTCCAGGCTCTGACATTATCTTCAGTAACAATCCTAGCACTCCAGAGCTGAAGTAGGAGGGTGAGTAGTTCAAGGTCATCCCTGAATCACAGAGCTAATTGGAAGCTAGCCTGGATTATAAGAGACTGTCTCAAAAGATATTTAAATCTCTTCTCCGATCTGTGTCACAGGCAACTCCCACCTGCCTATGACCTGGTCTCAGCTGCTCTTCTGGTTCTCATCTAAGGATCTGTGTTCTTTTTCAATGCTCCCACTCCCCTGATGTTAGCAGGAGAGCCACACAAAATTCAATTTTCTCCAATTTTTTGATCTACAAAAATAAACGTTATTTAGCTTAGAAACAACAGGGCTAATTGTCCATGGGAAGGACCCATATAATTGCACATACAACACTTCCAGCCAGTCCAATATCCATGGCTGAGTAGAGAATCTGGGAAGGCCCCTTCCAGATAGCAAAGGAGACTCAATCTTCCTCATCAGCTTCCTTCCCTTTTGCCATCTGGCTCCAAACTAGACCTAATTAACCCAAAGCAACATGTCAAAGGCTAAACTCAGCAGCAGACATCTGCATTTAACACTCAGTGCAGATGAGGTGAGGACACAGGAAGGCAGACAGAAGAATCTAGTAGCCACAGGTACCACTTACCATGCACTGTCCTGCTTATGTCATTACTGGACTGTGACCCCCTTGTAAATGGGAAACTAAGGTATGTCAGGCACAAAAGGTAACAAAAGGGAGCTTTGAAGAGCACACAAAAGATTGTTCTGACTCACACTTTAGTCCCAGAGAGACCATGACTCAAATACATATGAGGCAGGTCAAACACCCTGGGGGCCAAGTGACCAGCTATGACACCGGTTTTGGAGCAGTGGATAGAAGAAGCACAGTCAGAAGGGTTCCAGACTTAGAACAAGGAACATAGGATCCTACAATAAACAATGTCCATGCTTCTGAGACTCCCTTTATACACAAGACATGATCAATGGAGACGGACCCCACCCCCCACCCCCCGGATGTCTACAGTTTGCTACAGTTTGTTAGAAAATTCCTGGAAATGAGATGGCAAGAAAAAAATGGTGGGAACTGGCAAGACACTGATCTGGCCCTAAAGTCACTAAGGAAACGAAAACACAGTACATAGCACGATAAAGTTCAACTACCTTAAGGAAGTGGGCCATGGTGCCACACAGTGGTACTTCAAAGATGATCTAAGCCAGCCTCAAGCAAGTCTGAAGCCAAGTTAGACTATGCAGACCTTGTCTCAAAGCAAAACATACGAAGGGCATGGTGGCATATGCCTTTAATGCCAGCACTTCGGAGGCAGATCTCTGTGCATTCCAGGACAACTAGGGCTGTTACACTGAGAGACCCTGTCTCAAAAAAACCACAAACACACATACAAATAAACTCCCTCAAGATTGCCAAATGTGGTGTAATACTAGCACTCAAGAGATTATCACAGAAAAAAAAAAAAAAAAAAAAAAAAAAGCTGGGCGTTGATGCGCACACCTTCAATCCCAGCACTCGGAGGCAGAGGCAGCGGATATCTGTGAGTTCGAGGCCGCCTGGTCTCCAGAGCGAGTGCCAGGAAAGGCTCCAAAAGCTACACAGAGAAAACCTGTCTCAAACCCCCCCAAAAGACAGAGAGAGAGAGAGAGAGAGAGAGAGAGAGAGAGAGAGAGATTATCACAAGTTCAAAGATAGTCTGTTCTACATACTGAGTTCAAGACCAGCCTGGACTACACAGTAAGAAAGAACCTATCTCAAATAAACACAGGGTTTCACAAAGGAGGCTGGGGATGAGTGAGAAAGCAGCTTCCCTTTGAGCATGGTTGCTACTCATAGGTTACAAGAGGTAAGAAAACAGATCCACAGACAAAATGATCTAATGTGCACACCTGGCTCTAAAGACAGATGGATATTATTTCCATTTTTGCACTATAAGACTTAGAACCTCAATTAAAGAATGAAATGTAGCTCTATCAACCCAGCAGCAGAAAAGGAAAAGGAACAACATTACTTGGTTGATAACATTTCCAAGAGAAAAGCTACAAGCTGGTTACCTATACAGTCATAGTCACAGCAGCAGCATTCACAATAGAAAAGAAGTGAAAGCAATCAAATCACCTTTCAACACAGAACAAACAAAACAGGAATAAACTAGGCACAGTCATACAGTGGAATATTACCCAGATATAAAAAGGAATGGAATTCTGATACATGCTTCAAAAATGTAAGACATAAAAGGCCCCACATTTTTTATGATTCAGCCTATTGAGGCAAACTCCTAGAAACAGAGTATAGTACAACCCTCCAGCACTAGAGGAGGGGGAACAGGAGTTCTTGTTTAATGAATACAGAGTTTCTGTCTCAAGAAGTTTGGAAACAGAAGCCAGACATAGCAATCTACTCCTGAAACCAAAGATTTTGGGAAACTGAGTTTCAGGCCTGCCTGGGCTATACATAGCAAGACCCCATCTCCAAATAAAAATCTGAGTGCTGGGCCAGGATATAATGGCATATGTACAGAATCCCAAAAAGGAGGCAGAGGTAGAAGGATGACAAGTTCAAGGCTACCCTGGTTATATAGTCAGATCCTTCTTCAAACAAAGAAAGGCTAATGTAGTAGGTGACAGAGTACTTGCCTATCATGTGAGATGATGCCCTGGGTTTTTTGCCCAGGGTTCAATCCACAGCATCACCAAAACAAAACCAAACCCACCCCACACACACACAAGATACCCCACACACATGCTCGGGAACATACTACATACAATTCCTATAGACCATGAAAAGGATAAAAACAGGACTACTTAAATTAATTTTTTCCTGGTTTTTCAGAACAGGGTTTCTATGCATAGCCATGGCTGTCCTGGAACTTGCTCTGCAAATCAGGCTGGCCTCAACTCCACAGAGATCTGCCAGCCTTTGCCTCAGAAGTGCTGGGATTAAAGGTGTGCACCATCAAACCCAGTGACCATAAAATAAATCTTTTGAAAATTACTTTCAGTAATAATAATAACAACAATAAAAAGGTAACAATACCATTCAGTATATGATAGAAAATACAAATTTTGTTGAAAGAGCTCTTCAGTTGTGTGTGGTCTGGGGTTGATTTTTCTACAAGACAGCAGAAGTGTCTTGAAGATCATGTGGCTGAAAAATCTGAAACATTTTGAGGTTTTCTACGCCCAAGCCTGTCACATTTACCTGGTACTACCACTGTCATCCTTATCCCACCTCCAAATCACTGTTGCTCCTGTTTGGAAAGTCCTCCCACTGTACCTTAGAACCATGTAGATCACACCTTAATCTCAAGTATTACCTTGTCAGTAGTCTCCCATGGCTACCTTGTAACTCTCTTATCTCATCATGTTTTATTTAACATGTCATTTACTCTGGATTTATTGCAGTTCTCTTAAGAGTTTAGCCCAGTGCCTGACTTACAGGAAGCATTCAGTAAATGATGAACAGTCACCTGAATATGTCAGCACGGTGAGTATAACACAGAATGGGACAGGACATGCATAGACCTTACTCTGGTGTGTATGTTACTGTTCATGGGACATGCAAGAGGGAGTTCCAAGAGAGTCTAGAGGTGGGAAAACAGCCTGTGGCTGCCTCAGATACCTTGTTTTGACCAGTAGGTGGGTGGGACAGAGAGAGTGTGGAAGTCAGGGCTGGGAGCCTGGTTATCTGTGACTGAGATACTTCAGCAGCCTATAGTGAAGGCATTGCCGTAACCAGCTGGTGAGACAGATCATAGCATAGACTCAAGAATCCCTCAGACAGAGTCCAGAGTATAGAAGTCCAGCTGCAGGATGCCTGCTAGCACAGAACCGAGTCCAGTTCTCCCCACTACACTGGTGATGAAGAGGCAGGAGGGACCAGGCCTGTGTCCACTAGCCCTGCACTCTGGAACAGGGAGGTATAAATCCCAAGGCAGCCTAGGTGACACACTGAAGTCCTGTCTAAAAAGGTGAAAAGAGAGAGATTAGCAGGTAATGCCATTTGCCCTGCAAGCCTGAGTTCAACTCCCTGGAACCCACATTCAAGGTGGAAGAAGAGAATGAGTTGGGTTTGGCTGGCCCACATTTTTTTTCTTTTTTCCTTTTTCTTTTTTCTTTCTTTCTTTCTTTTTTTTTGTTTTTTTGGTTTTTTGAGACAGAGTTCCTGCTTTGGAACCTGTCCTGACACTCACTCTGTAAACCAGGTTGGCCTAGAACTCACAGAGATCTGCCTGCCTCTGCCTCCCGAGTGCTGAGATTAAAGGCCTGTGCCACTACCCCCAACCAGCTGGCTCACACCTTTAATCCCTGGGAGGCAGAAAAAGGTGGATCTCTATGAATTCCAGGCCAGCCAGGGCCATATAGAGAGACCTTGCCTCAAAAAAAAGAGACATACAGAGAGAATGGACTCCACAAAGTTGTCCTCTAGCCTCCACATGAACACCATGGCATGCACCCGTCCCAAACAATAATAAATAATATTTAAGAGAATTATTCCTTTCAAAAAAAAGGGGGGGAGGTCAGGAGGGCCTCTGAGTCAATAAGGAAGAAACCTAACTAAGGTATCAGGAGAGGGAAAGGCCAAAAAAATAAAAAAATAAAAAAATAAACCTCCTTGGGCAAAACTTGGAGCAGAGGCAGGCAAGTGGCCCCTCAGAGCTCTAAGAGTCCCATCACGATGACAATACGAAGTCAGGGCAGGTCTCACCAGGCCAACAGTCCCTCAACCAACTCAGCTCTCATGCTGGGCCAATGGCAGCTCTGGTTCCCTTGAAGTGAATCAGGCGGCCTTCTTGAGAGCTAGGGTGCTTGCAGCAAGACACAGCCTTCAAACCAAACCTCTATAAGGGAATTCCCGGGGAGCAAAGACACCATAGAGGGCTAACTGCGGTATCGATGCCCTCGCCTCCACCTGAACCCCCAAGTAAGGACCAGGAAGAAAGGAGGGCTTAGGGGGTCAGATAGCTTCGCTCTGTCTCTCGAGTCTGGGGCAAGCCAATACACACCTCTCTTCGGCACCCGTAATAATTAACCCTCCTTGCTTCAAGCCTCCGGCACTGGCTCATCCAGGAACCCAAAGAAGCCCAAACACTTTTCACAGGCTGGTCTACATTCCTCTCCTAACCACAATTCATGAGGCACAGCCTCCAGGCGAGGGCACTTGAAGCCTTAAGAGGCTCGAGAGTGTGCTTTACTGAACTCCAAACCCACAGGAAGCACAGGAAAGTCCCTTCCTTCACTGACCTGTCAGAATGAAGACTGTCGGTCGATCTACCTGAACAACAGGTTGCAAGAACTACCTGTGCTGTTAGGTTTGACAAAAAACCCTCCGCGGGCCGCCTCGCTGGCGCCCCTCCTGCAGGCCCCTCACGACCCATTCCTCTGCCCCGCAGGACCAGCTCCGGGCCGCAGAGACCGCAGCGCCGGCTCACCCGCCATGCCCCGCCCCACCGCTCCGCGCCGGGCCTCGCCCCGACTGCCCCTACGTTCCCATACAGGACTGACCCTCACTTACAACTGCCGGCTGTCTCATCTGGAGCCCGCCTAGCCGCTTCCCAGACCCTGCCCGGCCGACCCTGGGGCCCAGCGCTGCTCCAGGCTCCACGGGGGCGGGCCCCGCGCCCATCCTCGCCATGGCAACGCGACACTTCCGGTCCGAGGTGTCCGGAGCGGAAGCCGCGGTGCCGGGTGGGAGTCCTGGGCAGAGCCGTTCTACAAGGGCGGAGCCTAAAGAGCGCCATCCAGAAGCCGGGCCAGCCCCGGTAGATGGGTTGAGTCTGTGCGAGGATTTTCCGTCCTCTGTTCTGTGGCACAAACATCCTGACGTCTCGGGTGGGATGGGAAGGGCAAGTGTTCAGGTGTTCCCGGAAGGGTCATCTCTGTCCTGGTCTTTGAAAGAAGGGTTGGAGTCTTCCCTTCATTGTTGGTCAAAGGAGGGAGCAGCGTGTCCCAGAGGATGGACAGCAGTTTGGATGATGGTTGGGCCCTAGGACACTGTGGTCGGGGAGAAGCAGCCAGGATGAGGACCCTTGAATGTCAGACCAAGGAGCCAGGCTTTAGCCTGGAAGCAGGGCTGAGTAGGGCGGAGGCCAGCGGTATCTGTCTGGTGGGACATAGGAACCCTCAGCTAGAGTCCTGAGAACGGAAAGCAGAGGGGCAGGAGGTGATAGGATTCCAGGGGAAGGCAGACGAGGACTGAAAGAAGAGTCTGGTATAAGACCACAACCCAGGCATGGGTAGGACAATTAGGAGAAGTGAAGTCCCACTGTATTTACCCTCCATGTGTGCCCGACCCCCACCCCCACCCTGCTCCCTCCTGCACTCATGACTGTGCCTTCCTTGGTACCAGCAAGGGTCTCGGTCAGTCCTTTGATGGTATAATGGGGAGGGGCTGCGCAGGAAAAGGTGAATTCCCAAAGTGTTCAGTGTTGATGTAGACAGATCTGGGACCATTGACTCTGGTACCAACCTCTGCTGTCAGTGCCATGATTCTGACCCTCATTGCAAACCTGCCCAGTGTAGTATCCAGGAGAACTTGGTTAACAATTAGTACATAGATGGTGACTGAGCCCAAGGGTAGAGCCAGCAGTTAGATGGCCAAGGAAGAGGTAAGGGCCCACATGGGCTACTGTAACGTACTCCTGGAAAAAGTCACTTAAATCTCTGCCCTCCCCTTGTTTTGGGGGACAGGCTGTATGCCTTTTTGGTCTGAGAAGTCATCCCTCAGCCCATCCACCCATCTGCCCCCACCTCCCCAGTCTAGACCTGGGTTGCAGACCCCCTACCTAGGGCATGACTTCTTCTTGACTACTTCATCTTGAACTCCTGGAAATTTCCCATCCCTCTCAGGGTAATTTGGCTGGGGAAGACACTTCCCATCTGTTAAATGGGATCTAGGGACCTGACCCAGGCAGATAAGGTATCCTGGGGTAGACTTTTTCAAGGGCTTTTCCTTCCAGGTTATAGGGGATGCCCAGGTACCCAAAGGCAACCTGGAAGTAGAGACTGACTTCAAGATATCACCAAAAGTCCCTACTGGAACTTTCCTGCCCTTCCCTCCAAGATTAACTGAACCCTGCTAATTGTGGCGGTCCTCACATGTTCCCCTCCCCCACAACCTCCTCCTCTCACCCCTCCCCCTTCCATCAGAATGATAAAGAAAGGGACTGGCCTGCCAGTCCCAGCATGGCCTCTGGCTGGGACCCAACCTCGACTTCCAGTCCATCTGCCTTGGGTCCCTTGTTAGGACAGACCCCAGCCCAGGGCTGCCTCCCTTGCATGGGGCCTTGCAACAACTCTCATCTGAGGTCTCCAAAGGCAGAGTCTCCCCCCAAGAGGAGGAAGAAGAGATACCTGCGGCATGACAAGCCCCCCTACACCTACTTGGCCATGATCGCCTTGGTAATTCAGGCCGCACCCTTACGCAGGCTGAAGCTGGCTCAGGTGAGAGGGTCCCTCATGTTTGTGGGTCATAGCTGTCCCAGGCCTGCTCCCCACTTACTGTAGGCCCAGGCTCGCTCTGCCTCTGCCTAGTCCACTTATCCTTGCCAGTGAGACCAGTCCTGAAGCTCAGGAACTCTTTTCAAGACTCTTTTTCCACAAGCCCCATCGACTCTGCTCTCAAGCACAGAGATCTGTCTCCCTGAGAAGGGTGCCCTGGTGCCGGCTGTGAGGGCAATGCTCCTACCCCTGTCTCACCTTGCCAAACACTTTGCCTGGTTTCAGATCATCCGTCAGGTTCAGGCAGTGTTCCCCTTCTTCAGGGACGACTACGAAGGCTGGAAGGACTCCATCCGCCACAACCTTTCCTCTAACCGGTGCTTCCGTAAGGTAGGGTGGTCTATGGTCAAACTCTGGGGGCGGTATGGGCAGGGAAACCCTGAACTTCTGGGTGGGATAGCCACACCCAAACCAATCACTCTCTAGGTGCCCAGGGACCCTACAAAGCCCCAGGCCAAGGGCAACTTCTGGGCGGTGGATGTGAGCCTGATCCCAGCAGAGGCGCTGCGCCTTCAGAACACTGCCCTGTGCCGGCGATGGCAGACCCGGGGCACACCCAGAACTTTCGTCAAGGACCTGAGCCCCTATGTGCTTCATGGCCGGCCTTACCGGCCGCTCATTCCCTCACCACCATCCAGGGAGGGTTTCAGCATCAAGTCCCTGCTAGAGGACCCTGGGAAAGGACCAACACGGCCCCAGCAACCTGCGCTTGCTGGGCAGAGCAGCTCAGCTCAGGCAGGCACCTGGTCCAAGGGGGAAGAAGGGGTGTGCACTGTACCCCCTAACTCCTCTGAGAAGCCTCTGTGGCCCCTCTGCTCCCTTCCTGGGCCCTCAAGAATAGAGGGGGAGACTTCCCAAGGGGAAGTCATCAGGCCTTCTCCCCTTCCCCCAGAGCAAGGCACCTGGCCTGTTCACTTACTTCAGGGTTCCCCAGATCCCATGGGAATGACCAACGACGGGTGCAGAGCTTCCTTGTGGGGTCAGCTACCCACCTCCTACCTGCCTATCTATACTCCCAACGTAGTAATGCCCCTGACCACACTACCTCCCACCTCGTGTCCCCAGTGCCCACCTTCAACCAGCCCAGCCTACTGGAGTGTAGGTACTGAATCCCAAGGATCCCAGGACCTGCTCTGTGATCTAGATTCCCTCTTCCAGGGAGTACCACCCAACAAGAGCATCTATGATGTGTGGGTCAGCCACCCTTGGGATCTGGCGGCTCCTGCCCCAGGCTGGCTGCTCTCGTGGTACAGCCTGTAATAGTTCAAGGCAGGCAGGGGCTGCTTTTCCCTTCCATGCCTGGATACCATTTTGATGGAGAACCAGAGCTAGGAGCATGTCCACAGCAACAGCTTTAAAACACCAGGCACAGCCTTGCTGAAAACCCACAACTTTAATTGGGTTACTCCAAAAAGGGTTTTGCCTCTGCTAGATACAGCAGGTCTGGACAAACATGCTCAGCTTAGATTAGGACTTCTTTTTCTTGATCCCACCTTCTCAAGCCTCCATGCCATCCATCTATCCATCCCTCTGTCACCACGCCTTCCTGGCTCCAGGCTGGGGGAGGGAGAGCCAAAAGTGGGTCCAATCTGAAGTCTTGCCCCCGCCCCTCAGCTGCCTGGGTAGGAGGTAGCACCTTTGGGGAAAAGGGTTAGGAAATGAAAGACTGGACCCTACATGATTTGGGAGTGATGGAAGGAGGGGGAGAGATTAACAGTAAAGGAATTTACAACTTTAATTCCAAGTCTGATATTGGGGGCAGGGTGGTGACTTGGGAAACCACTTGGTCTGGGGTCTGGTTCCTGCAGCTCTAGACCCCCTGCTGTGTGCTGCGATAAGGGCAAATGGTGATAAGGTGAGAGCTAAGGGCCTGTGGCCCAGTTGGGGGTGGAAGGGTGGAGGCAATCATTTCTCCCAAGCACAACATTCCCTGGCCAGATCAAGAAGGCAAAGGGGAAATTGTGGGACTCTGGGGGCAGCTAGGGCCTGAGTTAAAAAAAAAAAAAAAAGTTGACCTGGGAAATGGGGTATAGGAACTTCACTGCTGCCTCTGCCAGCAGAGGTATATTCTCAAGCCTAGTTCCAAGGGCTTTGACCCAGACCTAAGGAGGCAGGTCCCCTGGAGGCTCGAGAGTCAAACCAGAACAGCTGTTGGGGCCGGGACTTGGAGGGCTGCCAGGAGATGGTGTAGGGGTGCAGGAAGTCCCAGTGAGTGGGGTGTCGGTACTGAGAGAAGAAGGGGTTCCAGAGCGTGGGGCCCTACGTCTCCGGGCTGGCCCCAGTTCGACTTGACCCACTCGCTGGGCGAACTTGAGCGAGCAGATGGTCTCCCCAAGATCTTCAGTCCTTGTGGAGATCTACAAGAGAGAGGCACTCATACATAGTCCCGGTGAGCAGTACTTCCGGCTTGCACCAGCCCAGGGACCCACCTGCAGCAGCAGCACTGCAGTGGTGCCGGCGCCAAGTGCCGGCTGTAACAGGCGTGTAAGCTGTGAGTCTCGGAAAGGTACGTGCGGCCGCCGAGCTCGGAGCGCGGCCATCACCCCTCCTAGCGCCAGCAAAGAGCGGTTGATTGACTGGGCCTCCCGCAGACGCCGGGCGCCGTTGGGATCTCTTTGTAGGGTGCTGGCCACCCCTGCTTTCCACACGCGCTCGGATCCTGCCAGGTCCACCAGGTGCAGTGTGCCTGCAGATGCAAATGAAACTGATGTGGAGGGAGACCTCTAGTGAGCTGGAAACCCAGCAGGACTTAAGCACAGTCGGTGGTACCTGTGATACCCTGGGCACAAGATGGAGATGCAGCGCGCAAAGTCAGCGTGACTAGGGCGTGGGAGCGTGAGCTGTGCTGGTTCATGACAGTGGCTGCTGTAGCTCGGTTGCTCCTCCCCAGACTCAGCATCTAGATATATACGTACGTGTGTGTGTGTATGTGTACACACACTCTCTCTACAAACATACATACACACACACACACACACACACACACACTCTCTCTCTCTCTCTACATACATACATACACACACACACACACACACACACACACACACACACACACACACATACCTCGCCCCCAGGTGGGAGCAGATGGAGGCCTGAAGGCCTTACCTGGTGCAGAGTTTCTAGGTTAGGCACATCCCAGTGTGTGAGGCCAGTCACTTGAATTCCCCCCTGCCCTGCAGGTCCCTGCCTCACAACCAGACGTTCTGGAGGTCCTGTAGCTAGCAGGTCCCTGGTAAGAAAGGGTGGGTTTGGTCTATGGGTTCTAAAGGTGGCTGTAGAACCCTGGGGCAAGGAGAAAGCCGCCAATGCATCCCTGACCTGACTGCCTCGTTGTAGATCTCCACCATGCTGAGGGTTACATGGTGGTGCCCTCCAGTCCCCATCTCCCGGAACAGCAACTGCAGTGCCCTAGGAGCTATGCCAGGGTCCTCAGGTGGGCCCTGAGGACAGTGTGCAGTGCCACATCGGACACTCATACAAACCCCTGAGGCTCCCCACCTCCCACCCCCAAATGTGAACTCCAACCCACCTCCATACTGTAGGTTTTCCCAGTCCCAGTCTGACCATAAGTGAAGATGCAGACACTGTACCCCTGGAGGCAAGACAACACAGCTGGCTCTAGCTGCCTGAAGACCTGGGGACAAAAAATGATGGAAGAAGTGTCCTCAGCCCCTTTCTGTTTCCCTATTCGAGACCTGGAAGAGGTCCTGGGGGCAGTGGTCCAGAGCTTAGATGTCAGGGCTGGACTTCCAGGTTAAAACCTGAGGTGACTAGAAGCCAGACACTAACCATCCTTTCTATGCTTTTCTGGGTCATTCCTCTCTATGGCAACTAATGGGAATGTGTGCTGGAGAACCTGAGTAATACCTGACAAGAAAAGAATAAACATAAACATGGAATGGTGGCTCATGCCTTTAGTCCCAACCCTCAAGAAGCAGAGGCAGGAGCCCAGAGGTGGTGATGCATGCCTTTAATCCCAGCACTCAGGAAGCAGAAGCAGGCAGATCTCTGTGAGTTTGAGGCCACCCTGGTCTACAGAGTGAGTGCCAGGACAGGCTCCAAAGCTACACAGAGAAACCCTGTCTCGAAAAAACCAAAACAACTACAACAACAAAGCCCAGTCTGATCTACAGGACAGCTAGGGCAACATAGAGAAACCCTATCTCAAAAAAACCAAAACAAAACAAAAAAATCCAAGAGGGTCCTGTGAATATAGGGGTTAGCTACCAGACAAGACTGGAACTCTAGCTCTGAGAAACAGCTGAGAGACACATAGGTCTAAAACATTCATAATGTTAGATGAAATGTGGATACTATATGGCCAACTTTCACATCAGAAGGTCCCTAGAAATTGAGTGGCTGTCATTTCAGATTGATGTCTTGATAGATTATCATATAAACAAAGTCTGGAATTACCAGAGTTAGGATGAAAAGTTCAGGACTGGGTACAATGGTGAGGAATTTCATGGGAGATACCTTTGGTCCAGTTTGTTAGATTGAGGACTGGGTCCAGGCTGCCCAAAGTATAGTAGAAAAGTATAGGGAGCTGTGCATGGCTGCAGTTTGGGGTGGGAAATGAGGCCAGAGTCATGTATAAGACAGAGATCAGTCAGGTGGGTCTATTCCTGCTAGCCACTACATTATACTGTTTCTGAGACCAGCAGGTAGCCTGGGTATTCTTTGCCAGCTATGTCCCTTACCTATTCCCTCCTCAGCTCTGAGCCTCCACCTCAGTCACAGAAACTCCAGCAGCACAGTTTATGTGCAAATGGAGACATACGTGAAACGAGTTGAGGTAGACTGCTTTCCCACTGGTGTCTAGCCAGAAAAGAGGGAAGAGTAGTATAGATCAGAGTAGGCAGTGGGGAAGTCCTGAGGCTGGCAGCTGCCCTGCTCACTTATCAGCTATGGGCTCACCTAACCTGCCTTAGGATCACAAAGCAAGTAGAGGTTCTGCCTTCACTGATAGGCAGAGCCTGGATCATAAGAAGGCTGTGTCAGTGGAACCTGGGTGGAAAAGGCTCCCTGCCATCGCCCATAGGATCATAGCCCTGTCTTCACCATTGTAGCACCCATCTATGCTCTGCAGCCAGGTTTATACAAACAGTAACTCACCTTGGATGGGTTCATTTTCCTTGGCATTCAATTGGACAGCCAACCCTGCCTCCATGGACTTTCATCCCTTCCCTGATGGAGCCCAGCCTCCCACCTTCTAGGTACTCAGTCATGGAAGAGGAAATGGGCCTCTTCTGGACTCAGGGGACTCTGAGGAAGGGTCAGGACAGATGCAAAGTTCGCTGTCACCTCCTCCTGGCTGGCATCTGGAGGAAAGACCCAGTCCAGGCGAAAGCGATGCTGGCGCCCTCGGTAGCAGGTGGTGATGGTCCCCCCTTGTCCAGGCTCCATGCTCACAAGGCTGGAAGGTATCCCTTCAGCTGGTCTCACCCGACACAGCACACGGATATTGCCTGAATTGGGGACCACATCAGCAGATTGTCTCCTTAGCCCTGAAACATCGAGAGCTCTTCTTCCATCCTGTAGTCACCACTGCTCCACTCCCAAAGCCAGTCTTACCCTTGAGTTCCAAAAGCCGTCCTGCGCATCCAGTTGGGGGTCCCTGCTGCCCCTCTGAGAGCTGAGTCCTAGCCCCTCCAGCTGACAAAGCCCCAAGGGCCCAGGATACCTGTGAGGAAAACAAAGACAAGTGCCCAGGCAACTCCAAGTGAAGTCGGGTGCTGAGACCAATGTGGCATACAACTTTCAGTGGGTATGGACCCCTGAGGGCATCATTCAGTGAGTGCAATAGAATCTAGGAAGCATAGGCAAAAATATTCATTCTATCATCTGTCCTTATGGGCTTCTCAGCAACTGCCAGTTTTCACAGCACAGAAATGAGGACACAGCCAGGCAGTGGTGGCACATACCACTTATCCCAACACTTGGGAGGCAGAGGCAGGTGGATCTCTGAGTTCAAGGCCAGCCTGGTCTACAGAGTGAGTTCCAGGATAGTCAGGGCTACAAAGAGAAATCCTGTCTTGAAACCACTACCCCCACCACCCCTCCCCAAAAAGGAAATAAAAGAAACGAGGACACTTTTGAGTCACTCAGAAATTATTCTAATCCAAATGCCTACAACTGACTCACTAGTATAGGCAGCTCCTGAGGGACAGAATGGGAGAAACAATAAGAGGCTCCCCTAGGAAGAACAGCGAACAGACAGGCTGCTCATAGAGAAGGTACTAAGAAGGGAGAGGTCCTGACCTGGCCCTGGGCCTCACTCAGAGAGCCCTGACAACTCTGGGTAAAGGTGCTGACCAGTCCTCGGAGGTCTCCACAGCCCTGACGAAGGCTGGCCATCCGAGCCCGAAGTCCTAGAGAAGGAAGGCCATTGAGAGGAGAAGAACAGATTCCAGAGCTTTCCCAGAAACTACTTTCTCCTAGCCCTTACCTGCCAGCTGTCCATGAACTTGCTGCAGCTCCTGTCTGCAGTTCTGTTCTGTCTCCTGCTGGAGCTGCTGGAGGGCCCCTCGAAGGCCCTGCAGCTGCATCTCCTGCACCCCCAGCTGTCCCTCCCAACCCCACTTCTGTCACTGAGGAAACAGGCACCAGGCCCTGCCCCAGACTTCACCTCCCAGCATCACAGCCCTCCTTATCCCTAGGTCCCCTAGCCCACCTGGGCTCGGAGGGCTTCTGTGGTGTCTTGGGCCTCTTGAAGCTGGTCCTGTAGCTCCAACAGAGCCCCTGCCTCCTCCTATAGGAGAGCAGGAGCCAGATGGGCCATAAAGCCAAATGGAAACTCAGGAAAGGGTATCTTGTAGTCCCATTTCACAGATGGGAAGGCCAAATCAAGAATGGCAAGAATGCCTAAACCCATGGTACCCAACTCCATGCAGGCTCTCTGTTCCCATCTCTCTGTTCTCCTAAGGTCACTCAAAGAGACCAAAAATGGGGTGAGGGGTCTTCTATGAGCATCAGCCTCACTGATGGGGCTACCCTACAAAGGCTGTCCCAGAGTTTCTCCATAGTTGGAGATGGTCCCCTACTAAAGCAAACACAAAGTCCTAAGGTGGCTTGAGCACTGTTGCTGAATACCAAGATACAGGAGCCTGACTGCAGAAAACACAGCAGCGAAATAGCAGAGTACCTGTTGAGCTCTGGCAAGGGGGCCAGGGCCCCAGCGCAGCAGGAGGTCTTGAGCAAGGCTCAAGCTCTGTTTCAAGACTTCATTCTCCAGCGTGAGATGCTGAACTCTTTTCTCTGAATCTGTCACCCCCTGACAGAGAGGGATGCTGTCAGGATTCCCCTGAAGTTCCCTTGACTTTCCAGTCTGCTCCCTGTATTCACCCCAATGGCCTCACCACTCCCAGGCGCAGTCTGCTCAGCTCTTCTTCCTGCTGCTCCAGCTGCTGTCTCAGCTCTTCCAGCTGTGGAGAAATCAGGGACAGGATGGCATTCCTGTTTGGGTCTCGTGCCAGCCCCATCCCTGCTGCTTCTGATTCGCTTACCTGTCCCAGAATAAGCTGTTCCAACCGCTGCCAAGCTCTCTGTTCTTCCTCCAACTGGGGAGGCTGATGTTCCTGGGTCTCATCCCCTGGTACCTCATCCAGGATCGGAGTGGGTTGAGAGGAACTTTCTTCTTGTGACAGAGACCCTAAAGAGCGGTGAGCCCAGTTACAAGTAAAGAAATGTCTACCTAGAGAGAGCAGAGCCCATTCTGATAGACCCTACTACCTCCACAAACAGTGGTACCCTTTACAAACCATCTAGATTGGAGGGCTGCACTGGGCAGGCTGGCTGTGTCCCCTGAAGCAGGACCTGCCTCCCCCTCGGGCTCCGTGTCCATGCCAGAAGGGCCAAGAGCTGACTTGTTACTGTCAACAGGGGGGGGACCTCACCAGGCTGGGAAGGAAACAACCAGGGCAGAGGAGTTGGGGATGTATGGATCCAGAGGCTGGGGAAAGGAGTAGGAATAATTGCTGGAGATCATGTTCTCACCTTGCCTGGGTCAGAAGGAGTCCCACAGCTCTCTTCCGCCCCCAACTGGAGGGAGAGGAACTCAGCAAGGCGCATGAGTGCCTCTTCCAGAGACACCTCAGGTGCTCCACCCTTGGCTCCTTTCTGACCATCCTCAGATTCTGAGCAGCCTTCAAGGCCAAGGAGTGAAGGAAGAGGCTAGTTGGAGGTTAGGCCTTTCTCCCTCCCAGTGAGATCACAGCACTCCAATTGCAGGGCTCCGTCAAGACCCTTCCCCAGCAGCTCCTCGGCATGAACCTACCGGCCAGGCTGTTCAACTCGGTCCACAGCTCTGATGTGAACTGATCCGGGTGACGTCGACCCCTAGGTTTGCCACCACTTCTCTGGGAAGAGAGAGAGTATGAGAAACCTGTGAGGATGCTGGCAGCATGTGGGGTCCCTTCTGATACGGGCCAGGGGGTTTGGGCTGAGGTCTATGACCCCAACACCTAGACAGAGACAAAACTGGTCTCGGAACAGCCTTATTTCCCTAATGCCTAAGGAGGACATAAGCGGCACGCCGGCCACGACCAGATTTCAGGGTGATGGTGGTAACCAACCGCGATGCAGGCCCACTCCGCTCACCTGGGTGGAGTCGCCGGGGTCCGCGGCCGCCGCAGCCCCGCCATCCCTGCGAAAAAGACTGTAGAAGATGTAAATGAGCAGAGAGTAAAAGGCGTACATGGGGGCGCGGGGCGGCAGAGAGCACCGCTTCGCGCCGCCCCGCGTCCCCGCACCAGGACTCTGCACCCGCCCGCCGCAGTGCCCATGCGCATGCTCGCGGCGGCCGCCCCCACGGACGATCTTCCGCGGGCGGAGGGCGCACACTGAGGGGCGACCGCGGACAGCCGCAAAACCTGTCCTTGAGGCGCTGTCAAGCGTTTTCCGATACCTATTTCGCAAATAGTGGGCGCAAAGAACTCCAACGGCTGTCTAGCCCCTTTTGGAAATCCTGGCCCGCACTGCGCGGAGAACCCCACCTCCCGCCGCCAAGGTACGCGCACACACTTGGCGGCCTTCAGTGCACAGGTGTACAACCTCTCCTCCCCCGGTAGCCCAGCCCAGACCCCGCCCCTCCCCCGGAGACCCACCCAGTCCCGCCCACACCTCCCCTTCCATCGCCACCTCGCCCCTCCCACAGCCAAGCAACACTCCTTCGAAGCCACACCCCGCCTCCCAGTTCCTCCTAGACCTCCTCGAAGCTCCACTTCTCTCCTCTCAGTCCCAGCCTACTCTCCCGAAGCCCCGCCTACCTCCCCGCCTCGGCTCCTGGACCCTTCGCAATCCCCGTGCAGGAGCAAACCTGTACCGAAGCCGGCGCCGCCGCACACCTTTAATCCCAGCACTCGGGAGGCAGAGGCAGGCGGATCTCTATGAGTTTAAGGCCAGGCTGGGCTACACAACAAGTCCCAGGACGGCTAGGGCTACATAGAGAAATCCTATCTAAAACATAAACCTGTACTAAACATATTCTGGTCCGGACCTCCACCCTCCCAGCCCCACCCCTCCAGAGCCGGCCTCAGCCTTCCGCAGGCCCTGCCCCGTCGCTCTAGCCTGAGCTCCTCTCGTTGGTGGAGGTAAGCCGGCTGCTCTGGGCAGCGCCGCGGGAGGGCGGGCTAGGAGGCGGGGCTGACTGTTGTGGGCAGGTTCGGGCCTTCGGCTCCGCGTCGCCAGGTGCTGCCTGGCTCAGGCTGGCCTGTGCGGCTGCTCATTCCCTCCCTACCGGGGCGGGGAAAACCGTTTCTCTCCAAGTGCTAGGACTCGGCCCAGCCCACAGCAAGGGACTGAGCATCTTGCCGTTTCGAGCACCCTCGCTTGAGCGCCAAGATTCCAATCCCATTCCCCTTCCGCAGTAAATTAGTCTTTCTTCCCTGTAGGTGAGTCCAGTGACCTCAGAGCTCCAAAAAGTTTGGGACTGGAATCTATTCTGATGTCTGCTCAAAGGTCTCTGGAACTTGAGATGCCTGAAGAACTGCACTAAGGACTCCAAGTCGCCATCCTCTGTGCTTTCTTCTCTCCAAAATTGACGATCCCTTTCCTGTCTCCTCAAACTCACTACTGTTCAAGGTGCCATGGTCTCCAAATTCAGGAGTGAATGGAGTACTGTCCTGTCCCACCTGGTGCTGGCAGCGGTGTCTCTGCACGCAGCGGTGAGCTCTGTACAGGTAGGTGAATATTCTTACTTTCACAAACTATGTAGATCCCTGAACTAGAAAGAGGGTGATGGGAGGAGTGTGTGAGGCTGGGTCTCCTTGACAATCTCAGACTCTTTGCTTTTTAAAAGGGTGACTCCTGGCTCCTTAACATGTCTGTCTTCCCTGTGTCAACAGTCCAGCCGAGGAGCTGCTGCTGGCTTCCTGCTCCAGACCTTTGCTGCCATCACTATGTTGGCCCCAGGGCTGAACACACATGAAGACTGTCTTGCTGGAGCTTGGGTTGCCACAGTCATTGGTCTGCCTCTTCTGGCCTTCGATTTTCACTGGGTGAATGGGGACCGCTCTTCTGCCAACCTGCTTCTGGGAGGAGGCATGGTGTTGGCAGTGGCTGGTGACCATCTTGGCCCTGAAGGGTGCTCTGTGGCTGGGCAGGCAGTACTGCTGGTGGTGGCAGTGACCATCCTTATTGTAGCTGTTTTCACAGCCAACACTTATGGGATGTGGGGGGGTGCCATGCTGGGCGTGGCAGGTCTCCTGAGCCGTCTAGAAGAGGACAGGCTGCTGTTGCTGCCAAAGGAAGACGTCTGTCGTTGGGCCCTGGCTGCCGGCAGTTGGGCATATTGCCGGGCCCTGCACACACAACGCCTGCAGTGGGAGTGACAGGGGACTGACACAGCAAGGCAGGGCTTCTATTCCAGGTACTACTTCCCTTCCTCTGGCCTACATCTGGAGCCTCTATCTTAGGGATAGGCTTTCTTTCCTCTTGGGGGCAGAGCTTGGGTGCTATCCCTTCTCTGTATGGAAGGAAGCTTGTCCAAACCAGAATGCAACAGTTCTTCAGCACACTTGGGGCCTGATTCTGGGAGAAGCATGGTTGTGAGTCAGAGGCCAGATTTCCAATAAACCTTAGGAATATACAGGAGTATGTATGGAATCTGCTTATTCTTGAGCTAGCTTCCTTAGGCCTCCAGGGTATCAGCTGACTTCCCTCAGCAAAGAAGGGGTGATGTGCTTTAACTAGTAGGAGGCATTTTTCATCTTGGCATTCTGAAAGATTTGCCAAGAGAACCCCAGTGGTGGTGCAGGCCTTTAATCCCAGTTGGGAGGCAGAGACAAATGGATCTGTGTTTTGGGCTAGGCTGGACTATACAGGTTGAGTTCCAGAATTGTCAGTGCTACATATAGTAAGACCTTTTATTAAAAGAAAGAAAGAAAGAAGAAACTCCATGCTTAAAAGACATAGTTTTGGGGTCTTGGTTTCCTGGGACATAGTAGATTTGCATATATCCTTAGTGGACCTGGCAGGTGGCCCTCTGGGACAGTGACCTTCAGAAGCTGGTGGCTGAGTTAGTAAAAGGCAGAAGAGAGCTGTACCTAGGCGATTCCCAGGAATTGCACATCCCTTCTGTGGACTGATTTGCTTACTACCTGTTTGACACCCTCTTGCTGTACAAGCCATGTCCTTTAACTTAAGATCCTCACTTTCCTCTATGGACCCTTTTTCAGTCTCCCATCCCGGGGCTGGGCCGAGGGGTGGATTATAGTATACCTAATCCTTCGTTCTTTCTGTATTTGACATCTTGTCGACGTTTATCTCGTCGCGCCAGAGTAGTGGTCTGGGTTTTTTTTTTTTAAGTTCCTGCCTTTCCACTCCAGTCAGCTAGGCCAGAGCCTGACGCACATATGCCCGAATTTCTGTGGACAATGGCACAGGCACACCCAGACATGGGGAGTCTAGGGGCACCTTGCACTCTCGAGGAGTCCAAGCCTGGGTATTTTTCCAGACCCCAGAGTTGGTTGTACCTCTCCAGGGACGCACCCTCCGCCGCCCTCTCTCCCCTCCGGCCTCCCGGACCCCACCCCCTTCTGTTCTCCTTCTCCAGTGGGTGGGTCCACCGGCATCCTCGCTCGTCCATTGGCGGTGGCCACCGCATCGTCTAGACCCTCGCGGTGCTACCATTGGCTCGCGCAGGGCACACGTGACTAGGAGGACGAGGGGGCGGTGGCGTGGGGGGGTCCGCAGCGAAAACAAAGATGGCGGCCGCGCCGGGGTTGGTAGCCGGGGCCGCTGCGGGCCGACGCGCGGGCCGGGCCCACTGAGGCTGCGGCGCGGTGGGCAGGTTGCGGGGTCGCCGCGGCAGCGAGAAGCCGGCAGGGCGCGCGGCGACCCTAACTTCCAGCCGGCGAACGCGCCGGCACCCGCCCGCCGGGCCGGCCGGCCGCGATGTCCGGCGCCGAGGAGGCCGGCGGGGGTGGCCCGGCTGCGGGGCCGCGGGTGCCGTGCCGGCCGGGGTCGGGGTAGGGGCCGGGCCTGGGGCTGTCGCGGGACCGGCTGCGGCGGCGCTGGGCGAGGCGGCGGGGCCCGGGCTCCCGGACGAGGCGGGCCTGGCTGGCGCTCGGCAGCTGCAAGAGGCGGCCGGCGACCCTGACGCGCCGCCCAAGAAGCGGCTGCGGCGGCCGAGGCGGCCGAGGCGGCGGCGGCGGCGGTGGCAGCGGGCAGCGGGAAGCTGGAGGAGCGGCTGTACTCGGTGCTGTGCTGCACCGTGTGCCTGGACCTGCCCAAGGCTTCCGTGTACCAGGTAGGGCCGCCGGCCCGGCCCGGCGCCGCGTCGCTGGAGGCCGGGGGCCGGTGGCCGGGAACCCTTTTCTATCCAAACATCCTTCCAGGCCGGCGAGGCTCCTTGTCTTTTCTTGCTCTGAATCTCATTTTCCGTGTTCCACGGTACCCTTTACTTCCCCGTCTGAATTTCTTTTCCCCTCCTTAGATCTCTTGTTTGCACCTTCTGGTTCCTCCAGGGTGCCCTCCTTGACATATTCCAGACCCTTTTCAGCTGACCTCACAGAGATCTGTGAACGGGTGCACGCCCACCTTTCCTATTGCTCATCAACACTGCCCCTCACTTCTAGACCTCCTGGAGGAAGAAAAAGCTTTTTAACTGGAGATAGTGCTCCAATTCTGGCAGCCACACAACCCCCCCAAGAGTGTCCTTCCATGCCTGAACAACTAAGTATACCTCCTTCTATGCCTTGTGAAGCCCTGTTTCCTTCTGAAGAACTGGAAGAAGGAAGGGCCGCTCATCCTTTCCCAATCCTAATCTGGTAAAGCCACCTGCTTTACTCGGGCTCATCTCACTCATGCCTAGCTGGCTTCCAAGGTTGTCAGTGCATAGGAACTTTATCCTAACCCTTCCCATCTGAAGACCCGGTGTGCCAGTAGGACTCAGGGTACTTGTCTGTGTGGGCCTAACAACCCTCTCCTTGGTAAAAGAGAGCAGACCTCTGGTTCAGTGGGAGATCTCTGTCTACCTTCTCCTGGTCTCTTTCCACCTCAGTTCCCAGCCTCTGTCTGCTTTCTTTGTATTTACAGTAGCTGCAAGTGGCTGGTGAGGCCTGTTTCCCTGCTTTTCTTTAGACTGAGGGACCTGGCTGAGGGCCAGTATAGGTCTAGTTTGTGAAGCTGTTTTCCCACCCGTTGGATCTCTATGTTCTTGTCTTGGCCTGAGGTTGTTGATGTGTGGAGGGATTCCAATGACCTGGATGGGACACTCACCCTCTTAGGTCAACTGGGCCAACTGGGGGTACATTTCCTACAGCTACTGGCTCTAACACCAGTATTTACCTCTCTTTTTAGGGGCCATCAGAACCTGTTCACAACCTTTTTTTCTTATCTTGGCTTCTTGGTTCTTCTTAATGGAAGAGTTCATCCTTTCCTAGGATTGAGTGAGAGTCCAGCAAGATAAGCCAATGGAAAGGGATCCCAAAGAACCCAGGGATTTCTTGGTTGTTCCTAGCATGGTGATAGGCCACATGATCCTGGCTCCTGGTCTTCACAGAGGGCTACAGTCTGCTTCTTCCCAGAGTGACTAATGAGCCTAGCTGGTCCAAACCATTCTACACTGTGTTAGGAATTGCTCTGGCTTGGGCAGCTAGAGTCAGGCAGCCAAGGAAGTGTCATAAGAGTGATGTGAGTGGAGGGGCTGCCTTCCCAGGTACTGTCCCAGGCTGAAGGCAGCCAGGATGTTCCTGGAGCACACTTAGTGACTCAGAGGAGCCATGGGCATTGACAGTGATGTGTAGGCACTGCCACTAGCCCCCTTCCCATCTTTCTGCGTAGGTAAATGCCTAGAGCAAAGATATCTCCCTGTTACCTGCAAAGACTGGGAGAATTTTCTAGAATATGTGATTTTGAAAGTGCCCTTGGGCAAATGTTGGAATTTTGCCTATGCACAGATAATATATAAAATGGGAGTGCAGCAAGAGGAAGGAAGTTTCCTAGAATCTCAGAATGCTGCCAGAAGTGCAGTACAGCTCCCGGGGGTCCTGTTGTCCCTGCCAAGGTACCAGACAGGCCTCTTCACGGTTCTTGTCTAGTCTTCTCAGGATCTGGGCACAGATATCAGTATCCCTGGCCAGGATCCACTGCTGGTCACCACCTCTGCCTGAGCTCAGCTCTTCTATCTTCTGCTAGCCTTCTTGTCTAACGCATGTTGATGGGCTGTCTCTTTAGGCGAGTTTTCACCTTCAGCTTTTGCTGGCAACATTTTCCTGACCTCAGCAGAACACATGGCTCCAGGTGGCCCCAGGCATGCTGTGCATTCTGGGAGCTGACTCAGAGGCTCTGCTGGGGGAAAGAAGTGGGTAACCATGCTATGCCTGGCATTGAGTGTGGGGAAAACTCCATGGGCTGCTGGAGTTGGCTGGCTGGGGTATGTGGTAACTTGAGAGTGTGTCATCCATATGCTATAGATTCAGGTTATATGTGTGGGCTCATCCACCTGGTCCTGAGATAGCCTTTGGACCTGCAGGGCCAATTCCCAGGGGCCATACTCATGCACTGACATATCACAGACTAGGAGATTTGCTCAGGTTGTCTGACCAAGGCTGTCAACCAAGTAGCTCTTATCCCTGGGGCCTGTGTCAGGTGCTGCAGCAGGTACAAAGGGTGCATGCTTTGATGTTCTCTGTGTGGGTGTTAGGTATATCCTGGGCAACTGGCCTAGCAAGGTGTGTAGCCACCTTCCTCAGTCTAGGGTGGGCCCTTCCAAAGCCAAGCAAGCACTATGGCAGATGCCTGGTAGGTGGCATGAAGGCCAGAGGGAAATCCACACAAGAACTTCTAGCTAGTCCAGACTGGGCAGATGGGCAGACAGTTCTGGGTGTATTCATGAGGCCAGAGGGCAATGTACCCAGTCAGTAACTACACATGGAAGTGCCTTGTCTGGGGGAGTCCTGGCCTGGGATGTTGTAGCCATATCCTGAGCCCTGACCTACTTCTCCTAGCTTTCCTGTTGCAGTCCTTCACGTGCAGCCCAGTGTGGATGTTTGAAGATAGACCCAGCCTTGACCTTTTCCTTTGGGTGTCAAACAGGGTCAGCCTCTTAGCACTGCATCTGACAAAGATACTGCTCCTTCTTCCACCCTTCACAAGCTTTTCTGTTTGGAGATCAGTTAAGTGGGCCTCTGTCACGGAACACAGTGAATCCAGCTGTATCTGATATGGGCCCAGACACTTCCTGTGACCACAGCCCTGTGTCACTGTTCCACTGCTCTCCTACATGTGTTCCACTGGAGCTGCCCTTTCTAAATCCCTCCCTGCCTCTTTGCTTCCTCTTGGGCCCGACTGTAATGAAACCCATCTTGGGGGCTTCTGTTCTCCCTTCAACAAGGATTCTTACCCTTTCCTACTCTGCCCAGAAGGTGGTTGATATATTCTTCTTTTGCCTTTGCCTCTGAATATGGGAGACTGGATATCTGGTTGAGAAAGGGCCTAGAAAACATTTGTTCCATCTCTGCCCAAGACCCCTTCTGAGATTGTTTGGTGTCCAGGGGCTACCATACACATGGCCTGGGGTCACCTGGCACTGACAAAAATGGTGCTTCTTTCTTCTCCCTCTTCCCACTTCTACTTATTTTTATGTGCATGAGTGTTTTGCCCACATGAATGTATGTGCACCGTGTATGTGCCTGGCACTGCAGAGGTCAGAACAAGGCTTCAAATCCTCTGAAACAGGAGTTATGGATGGTTGTGAGCCACAGCAGATGCTGTTAACTGCTGAGCCAACTCTCCAGCCCGATTAGTTCTTTGAGGCAAGAAAGAGTCTCGGGAAAGGGTCTGCTTAGGTATCCAAGGAAGGACTGTAGGCTTTGGGTGGGGTGGGTGGGTGTGGGTGTGTGTGTGTGTGTGTGTGTGTTTTGATAGTTTGTTATATTGAGTTACGTTTTAAATCTAAACAGTGTTCATTTCTGAGTAAAAGCCACATTCTGGGAGACTGCTGGGCCCCACCTGAGTCCTGGATATGGCTAGTCTAGAACTTCAACTCCATCCTGAGCGGAAGGTTCTTATTCTTGCTTCCACCATCCTGGTTTTGTACCCATGGACAAGGAGCCAGTTTTGACTCAGGCCCATGCTTAACTATGGAAGTTCAAGAAGCTAGGTCAAGCCCCAAGGTGCCACTAGGCCTGATGGAGCCTTACCTGCATCTAAGACACCATGGAAGGCTCTAGAGAGAAGAAGAGCCTCCAGGTGGCTGAGTGGCACTTTGGTGTTAGTGCATTTGGGTACTAGTGGCTTCTGTGAGCCCACTATGCCCTAAGGTGGAGGGTAGGCTGTTCATATGGGTCTGGGTACCATCCATAATATTTTGGGCCCCCTGTGTTTGCGAGGACTGTGTTCTAGGCTTGAAAGAGGCAGACTGACCACAGGGAACTTGAAACCAACTCTAAGTTGTGGGGGACCCATTTCTAAGCTCAGGGGCAGGGCTTCTCATGAGCATAACTGCTCCATCTAGCTCCTTTCACCCAAAGAAGAGTCCAGTCCAAAAGGAACACTCCTGCCCTAGGTATGTGTGCACAGTCTGAACACATGCAAGCTGCCTGCAGGTCAGTAGATGAAAGGGCTAGGTGCTGGCCTGGAAGTTTAGGAGCAAATTACTATGTCTGGACAATTTAGAGGAACCTAGGGCCTCAGCCCCATTGGGGATGGATCTCCACCGGCTTTAAACATATATAACTGCAGAAACTCTATAATCTGAGTGTCAGGCTTAGCCTCTCTTACCTCATCCTGTGCCCAGAAAGAAACTGGGACCAATAGAGAGAAGGTGGTAAGTCCAAGGTCATGCTATTGGTGACCTATAGGCTGAGGGAAAAGCTCAACCCTGTGAGCTCCAAATCAGTGTCTGTCACAGCAGGGCCTGGAAAGACCTACAGTGTTATATTGGATATAAGTCCAGAGTTTAACTGGTTGATGGTGGGATGGCAGCCTGGACTGGCCATTGCAGAAGTAGTTTCTGGAGGTGCCTAGGAACTGGAGCTGGCGCTGTGGAGTCATCTGTGGCCAAGTCTCTTAATAGGCAGCAGTCACAAGTTAGGGGATAGGCACAGTCTATCCAGCTAAGGCCAAATATGGCTGCCCTGGATCTACATTTGAAGTTAGCTCTTGCTCAGGAAGTTACAGGAGGGTGCTAGACTTATGCATTGTTTATATAGAGCTTACCTAGAAACCATCCCTTGAATGGCTGGTGAGGGGCTCCAAGAGGATGTACCTTGGCTCTTGGCTGGGCCAGTATGCCACAGAACATCCTGGGGCTTGTTCTGCCGCTCAGCTTAACTGCCAAGGCTCTGACACCTTGCAGACTTTCCCAGAGGAAAGCAGGGTAGGCATCGCCTCCCTGTGCTGTGGAGTTGATCTGAGTCTGGGATTCCCAGGAGAATAGGTCCTGTGGTTAGACTTAGCTCACGCTTAGTTGGCCTCCACGTTTGGGAGCAGGAGTGACATTGAAAAGTGGTGATAGGATTGGCAGCTTCATCTTCCCATTAGGAGGGAGGGCCCGGGGCTCCTTTCCAAGTCTGCCTTGGCTGAGATTTGGACCAGGTATCCACAGCCTGGCATAGAAACCTTGAGAGGCTCAGGCTGCAACCAGGAAAAATACTGTTGTTCTCTACTCAGGCTCATAAACCCTAAAAGTGACTGCAGACCTGGGCCCAGAGCTTCATCTAAATCTCAGGCAGCTTCTTACCAGAAAGTGACTCAAGCATGTAGAGTGGTCGGGCTGCAAGGTCCTTGGCTATTTTAGTGCCAGTGTCTTGCTGGGTGAACTTCTCTTATTTTTCTCTAAGACAGGGTCTGGCCCAGAAATCATTTTGTATTCCAGTCTTGGCCTCAAACTGTCCTTCCTGCCTCTGCCTCCTGAGTTCTGCGCTTATATCACTCCTGGTTCTAGGTAGAGTTCTTGGAGGATGCTATGTGGTACACCTGTGTCTATGGGGCATCCTGAGATTGCCTCTCTGAAACACTTGAACATTCAATTTTGTATTGTATTTGCTCCTGCCTTTCAGAAGGAACAGTAGTTATTGTCCCAGAAGTCCCCAGGCAGATTATGGGGTATAAAAGGACCGTGACTTGGGCCCTTGGTCAGCACCTGCCTCATCTATACCCAGATCCAGTCTTGAGCCCATTCCCATTGACTTCTAGGGATGGACACAGCAGATTGGTTGTTCCATCTCCACTTCAGGTAGCCCACATTCTGGCTGGCCCCTGCTATGTCCTCTTCATCCAGGCCCAGCTTAGCCAGGCTACTCTCATAGTTCATGTTTTAATTTTTCAAACAAACTTAGGTTTGGTTGTAAATAATCCTGTGGTTTCCCTGTGGACATGGGTTCTTCATCAGGCTTCTATCACCATCAGTCTTCAGCATGTTAAATCCCATCATTCACTGAGAGCTCAGAGAGCCTGCTAAAGCAATAAGGTGGCAGCTAAAATTTATTAAGCATGGCAGTTATGCAGAAGTAGCCTCCTGTCAAGGCCAGGCAGTGGCTATGTATGTGTCTTTCCCTAATGCACACTATACTGTACAGAGCAGCCTCAGCATGATAGGGCTGATATATTGTACACACTCATTCTCTCTCTGTCTGTCTGTCTGTCTGTCTGTCTGTCTGTCTGTCTGTCTGTCTCTCCTCTCTTCATTATGTTTTTGTTTTGTTTTTCAAAACAGGGTTTCTCTGTGTAGACCTGACTGTCCTGGAACTCCCTCTGTAGACCAGAGATCTGCCTACCTCTGCCTCCTGAGTGCTGAGATTAAAGGTGTGCACTACCACACCTGGCTATTGGTCTCCCCTTTAACGCTGAGTTCCTCTTAGTATGAGAGGGCTCTCTCATAGTGGAAGCTCACTCTGCTATAGGGTTCTCAGCTGATCTAGTATCTTTTGTGGCACCAAATGGTACTCAGTGTATATTGACTCAGTAAGAGACCCAGGTTCTAACAGTCTTTGTGTAACCAAGAACCTCCAACTGGTAGGTCTGTTCCCATTGATCTTATATCAGCCCAACTCAGTACCAAGTGCCACCTACCTTCAATTTGAGCCAATTTAGCCTCCTGCCTGTTCTAGGCTTTGTGCCATTGGCTCTGGAGCAACCCCAGTAGGTAGTTGCCCTCCCTGGGTATAAGCAACTGCTGGTTCTCACTTGTGTTATCAGCAAGGGCTGGTATGGAGGGGCCAGGGTTAATCTCTGCCTGAGCCACTTCCAGTCCCTACATGAACAGCCTTTCGGAAGCCAAGGGGTAAATGCCTGCCTCAGCAGCAACCACGACCCCATGAGCACCTTGCTGGGTACTCCTGCCAAGCCAAGCAAAAAACCAGGTTCTATGATGGGACAAGTGGAAAAGCCAGGTTCTATGATGGGACAAGTGGAAAAGCCAGGTTCTATGATGGGACAAGTGGAAAAGCCAGGTTCCGAGCCCAGATGTGGTCAAGTCAGTTGCCATCCAGGACTGCTTTAGATGTAGCCAGGACCCCCATAACCTGATAAGGCCCTGCTCTTCACAAAACTTGAGCTAGCTCTGTCCTGGAATGACACCCCACCCCTAAGCTGCTCTCAGTGTTTGCTAGGTACCAGCAAGACTTGGGAAGTAGTGGGTACTCCTCTACTCTCCTTACCTAAAAACCCCCAGGACAACTGATCTGGCTGAAGCCAGCAAGTGTGGGTGGGCACGTGTGTGTGCACGCATCCTACAGGTCTGTGAGCTTCACCTCCCTTTCCTTCTTCGCAGTGTACTAACGGTCACTTGATGTGCGCTGGCTGTTTTATCCACCTACTAGCAGATGCCCGGCTGAAGGAGGAGCAGGCCACATGTCCCAACTGTCGTTGTGAGATCAGTAAGAGCCTCTGCTGCCGGAACCTGGCCGTGGAGAAAGCTGTGAGCGAGCTGCCTTCAGAGTGTGGCTTCTGTCTTCGTCAGTTCCCTCGCTCCCTCCTAGAGAGGCACCAGAAAGAGGAATGCCAGGACAGGTAACCATGGTGAAGGCGTGGCCTTGTGATCTGGTCAGACCTTGTTAGCTGGGCCCTGGGGACCACATATGCAGCCCAGTGATAACCCTGTAGGCCCACGTGGTAAGAGCATGCCTTTCTATAGAAGACAGGGTCTACACTAGTTGCTCTATGGATACGATGGTCACCATCTCGGATTCTCTGTAGCTATTAGGTAGATCCTTACAAAGTTCAGTAAAGCAGGATCAGTTTGAAAGCTCTAGAAAGTTTGAGTGAGACTCTTTTGTTTGGCAACCCAGTCCCAGCACATAGAAACAGCCACTTGCCTGTCAAGGCCCTGGCACCAAGAGCTTTCCTAGAATGAGACTGGTGGGGTCTAATGTCATGGTCAGCAGCCACTTACCTCTAGGTAGAGAGACTTCAGTCCTGTGCACAGAAGGCGTGTTGTCTAACAGCTCTAGTGCTTCTCTCTCCTTCAGTCTCCCCTGCCTCTTTCACATACATGCCTACAAGTGCTCTAAGTGGCTGGGCTCACAATTCATTGTGTCCTACAGGAAAAGGTTTGTGGTTGGGCAGAAGTAGCCTCTGAAAGACTACTGGGCATGGCCATTTGACCCAGCCACAGAGTTGACCACTATTTTTAACTCCTTCCAGGGTAACACAGTGCAAGTACAAGCGTATTGGCTGCCCATGGCACGGCCCTTTCCATGAGCTGACAGTGCATGAAGCTGCATGTGCTCACCCAACCAAGACAGGCAATGAGCTGATGGAAATCCTAGATGAGATGGATCAGAGCCACCGCAAGGAGATGCAGCTCTATAATAGCATCTTCAGCCTGCTCAGCTTTGAGAAGATTGGCTACACAGGTGAGGCACCCCACATTCCCCTGCATGCCACACAGGTACTGTTTGGGGCTAGAGGGCTGGCAGCCAAGATCTGGGGAGGCAGTAGACTCTGGGCAGTGGGCACAGGCTGCGCCGATGGCCAGGCTCAGGACACATTCTAGATGGACAGGAGGATGGCTTGGGGAAGAAGATAGGTTGGAGATTGAGCAGGAGGGATGCACCTGCATGGCTCTTACAGAGGTCCTTCCCACCTGTCCTCCCTGTCTCCGCCCACCACCCCAGCAAGATGACCCCCCCTTACTGTATGGGGCTCCACAGATTTGGGGTGTTGAGTCTAACTAGAAAATTAGGTATGTTTTGGACAGTCTGGGAGCTTGGGGCCTTACCTTTGGAGCACAGAGCAAGAAGAACATTCCATCAAGTCAGGTCCTGTCTGCAGATGTTTACTGAAGGCCACAAGGCCTCCTGAGGCTGGCAAGAAGCTTGAACAGGGTTCCAGAACAAGCTGAGGGTCTCAGCTCAAACTGTAGAACTGGGAGTGGATGCCCACAAATGAGTAGGCTGGACCAGGCCTATGCTCACTGGATCTCATGGCTCCCAGGCATCTGCCACCAGCTTTGAACATGACGGGGAGCAGGAGCCAGCCCACAACTTGGGCCAGAGAACAAGAAGCACCTGCTGATACTGGGGTCACTCAGGGAAACTTCATTCCCTCTTCTGCTCAGCCTACAGCAGGTGGCCAGCTCAGAGCACCCAGGGCAGTCTTGGACAGTCAGTCATGCCATGCTGCCTAGACTAGCCCAAACAGGCCTGAGATGCAAAGGGCCCAGGGGGCCTGCATCAGCAGAAAACTCTGGGTCTTGGTTAAGAGTCACCTTGGCTTATCTCATGGCCTGTGGGGTCTGGGTGGGCCAGGCCATGTGGCTACAGCAGAGGCTGGGTGGGAAGCCCTGTCCACGAAAGAAGGACTGGCTGCCTAAGAGCCCATACATCCACAGCAGGATGTGCCAGCCACAGGACTGCAAAGGCAGGTCTGCCTGCTAAACAACAGCTCCACAGACAGCTGGGCAGAATCCACATCACAGTGCAACATCAAGGACTTGGCACTCCCCTTGGGCAGGACCAGAGACCATATGCCCACCTGCTGGCTTTTCTAGCAGCTCTGTATCGGAACCAATAAAGTGCACTTGTTCTCAGAACTGTATCCTGTCTGTGTGTCTGCTTACCCCGCCCCTTCGGGGACAGGGGACTGAGGGTAAGGAGGGTGGCACTGTGGGTTGGCCACACCTGGGCCACGTGGCCCAATGTCCCACAGCCTCAGGACTCTCCAGCTAACTGGTGTTAATTCTGTTTGTAGTTGTTCCCCCAAAGCTTGCGCACTTCCATTTGCCATAATTGCGTTTGACTTACCTTGTGACAAGTAGAACGCACTGTCTGGGTAAGTTGCCTTCCTCCCTGGCTGAGCCCGTCCTTGGCCTGTTGGGGAAGGCGCCACCCCCTGGCCCTCCCTAGCACTAACAGTTGGCTGTCTGGCCCTGTCTGTCTCCACAGAGGTTCAGTTCCGGCCTTATCGCACTGATGACTTCATTACACGCCTGTACTATGAAACACCACGGTTCACAGTACTGAACCAGACATGGGTCCTGAAGGCTCGTGTGAATGACTCGGAGCGCAACCCCAACCTGTCGTGCAAGCGCACACTTTCCTTCCAGCTACTCCTCAAGAGCAAGGTCACGGCGCCCCTGGAGTGCTCTTTTCTTCTGCTCAAGGGCCCATACGATGATGTGAGGATCAGCCCTGTCATCTACCACTTTGTCTTCACCAATGAGAGCAATGAGACAGACTATGTGCCGCTGCCCATCATCGACTCTGTGGAGTGCAACAAGCTGCTGGCTGCCAAGAACATTAATCTGCGGCTCTTCCTGTTCCAAATACAGAAGTAGGACAGGCCCAGACCACCTGAGGAGCAGAGGGCTGCAGTCCAGTAGTGCTGTCCCACCCCTCCCTGGCTTGGCAGCAGCTTCACACAACTATCTGATCATTTTAGCAAAAGAGGCGAACAAACAAAATCAAACACTGAGAAAGTCTGCATGCGTGTGCAACGGGGTCCCTGCCTCTGGCTCACCTTCCTCCCCTTTGCCTCCCACCTCCTGCAGGCAGCCAGAGGCTGGGCTGACCACAGTGGAAACAGTACTCTGGGCACCTCAGGTACAGGTGGTGAGGAGGGCAAGAAGCCAACCACCCTTACCCCAGCTCCCATCCTCACATCGAGGTGGCACGGTGGTTCCCTGGCCAGGCTCAGGGGCCCTGGCTAACTTCAGACAGCATATTTGATTGCAATTAAAAAGGCAGCCTTGTTTCCTACTTTCTGTTTTGTTGGAGGGGAAGGTGTGGCTGTGAATGGACTTCATGGGAGATTTGGTTTGGCCTGGTGATCAGAACCTGTCCTGTCCCTGATTCTGTACCTATATGTGCACCCCAGGAGAGACTTAAGAGGCACTGCCTCCACCACAGTCTTACTAGAGATTGGGACTAAAGCCTGGCCAGTGAGCCAGAGAGGGGTCCTTCCCCCCACCCCCACCCCCCCAGCCATTGACCACTCAGAGAAGCAGGACTTGGCTAGTAGGGCTCAGCAAATGTTTTCGGAATGCAGGGTGAAATTCTGTCTCTTCCAGAAAAAAAAAATTAAACTCTACAGGCTCTTTAAGTGATGAGATTTTAGCTAGAAATAATCCATTCACTTGACTCAGCGGAGAGGGCCAGGTGTCCTCAGGGTGCCAAGGAGGCAGACACTGTTTGTGAGACCTGCCTTTAATGGTGGCGGGGGCATCACAGGACCAATGCAGAGCAAGGTAGGCCTTCCCCTTGCTGGGCCATTCACAGATGCTCTGAGTGGTGTTTGGAAGCAGGACAAGTATTAGGGACTCACAGAATATGAAGCAGCCATGCTTGATAGGGCTAGGCCCCGGTCCTCTCTTCCTTGGGTTCCTCAGAGATACTGAAAAGGGTAGGACTTAGCTCCTGCCGGCTTTGCTTAGGAGATGAGGCTCTTTTATCATAGCTTTTCGTTGCTTTAATACCAAAGATCCGGTTTCCTCTGCCCTAACCAGACCTCCACATGCCTCAAAGTTCCTACCATCCCAAGCAAACTGCCTGGGCCTAAACTACCTTGTGCCTTCCAAGCTAAGAGACAGGGTAGTCCTGGCCATGTGGGTTCAGTACTGATGTTCCACACACCCTGACCTTCAAGAGGGCAAAGGGCAGAGAAATGGCGAGAAGGAGCTATAATACAGGGTACAGGCCCTATCTTTTCCTGAGCAGAGCCAGGAGTAGGCCAGTGTGGCCCTCCTGCTTTCTCATAGGCTGAAAGTTTCTCAACACCTTGTTTGGCTTCCTGCATGGGACTTCTGCAGATGTGACCTGGCCGGGAGGGTTGAGAAAGCCCATATTTGGCTTCTGTCTACCACCAAGGACCCCATGCCAGATTCCAGCACATCTGTGGGAGCAGTGGCCTTTGACTCAGATACAGCTCCTTGATTTCTTCTGCCTGTAGGGGCAGCCTCTCAAGTGTGCTCACCTGGAAGGCACAGGGGATCTTTGGAAATCAGAGGGAACAGAGGGACTTCTAGATTCCAAGGTGATGGTGTGAAAAGGCAGGGCCGAGCCAGCTTGCCCTAATAACCTGTGTCTGGATGTGTGAGAGACTAACAGAAGGCAGCCTGAAAGGCTCCTGGGGGGAAACAGGATAGGAGGCTTATTCCCCATGGGCACAAGCCAGCTGGGACACAGTGGGCATGAGGAATGACGCCGGGCTGGCAGGGGCTCAGAGGCAACAGAGCTTTAGGTATTTATGTGTGGAGCTGAGAGGCACACCCCAGTGCCCATATAGGGTTGGGGCAGTGCCCAGGTGAGACCCACCTATGAGTGGGGTATGTCTAAAGGTACACAGGAGAATTGCTAAGGCCTCCCAGTGACAGGCTCAGTGTGGCCCCTACACTATGACTGTCATGTGCACAGTTGAGCCTTCCAGCCTAGAGGAACCAGACATAAAGAAGACTAGTATGTCTCTTGGCTATGCTAGGGCCTGGTATACAAACCTTTCAGCATTGTCATTGTAGGCCCTTTATTTGGCAGGGGATATCACATCTCCTGGCTTGTGTCCAGAATCTTGTTATCTTGCTGTCCTAACCTGGCTCTTTATCTGTTGTCTCTGAGGATGGGAAGAGGGGTTCAGCCTCAGTAGGTGGTGCGGAGGCTGCCAGAGGGGGTTGCATAGGCCAATCTAGGCCTCTACCCCCTCTTCTACCTGTCTCATCCCCACTTCCTGTGAGCCCCACACCCCTCAGTTTGCCCAAAGTGAGACATTTACAAAACAATAAAAATAATTTTCTAAAGAGCAGAGCAAGAGGTGTTTTTATGGTTGTTAGAAATGACTTACATGCCAGTGGTTTGCATTTTCTTTTAAGTATTTTCTGTATGTATGTGTAGTTAAAAAAATATTTCAAAGCATGTTTTGTCTGTGTTTCCTTACCAGAAGACAGGCTCAGAATGGGGGCTTCCTGTGCTCTGGTAGCCTTCCTTGATGATCAGCCTGTGCTCTATCCCCAGGCCTCCAGCCCTGTGAAGCACCTGGACAGAGAAGTTGGATCGCCTCGAAAGGGAAACTGACTCCACACAGTTGTCTCTGACTTGCTCACATACCAGGGCATGTATGCCCCCCAATAATAATAATAATAATAACTGAAAAAAAAGATGCTTGTAAAATAGTCTTCCAGGACAAGGCACAGTCTGAGAAAATGCTTTCACTCATGACAGAGTGCAGTAGAGCAGCTGGAACTCAACAGGGCTATAGGGAAACCAACAACCTGGTGGGGGGGGGGCTGCTCCATGTCTTAAGTCTGTTCTCATTCTTCTTCTCATTCCACTCTTCCTCTCTCACTGTGCCCCTCACACCTCACCAGCCTGCCTTCTACGTAGTGGACTTGATTTCAGAGACATGCTTTGGATGGGAAAAGGACTGGCAGTGCAGGCTTCCACGGCTCTTCTGAAATCCTGAGACCCATCAAGACCCAGTCTAACAGCTGCCCTTCATAGGAGGTCTATCTGTGTCTGATTTTCCTTTTCACCCTGTGCAACTCCATAAGAAAGATCTTACCACACCATTGCCTGGGTCACGTGAGAGCTCCAAGGCATGGCAAATGTTTGGTCTTCAAGGTAATAGGGAACAAAGTGCCCCAAATCACAGGAGTGCAAGGACAGTTCCAGGCCTTTTGCAGGTGAGGAATCTGAATTGGTTTCAATTCTCCAGGCTAGACTGTAAGTAACTCGATTGCCTTTCAATACAAAGCTGTGCAGTTTTCAAGTGTCTTTACTACATCTTCTGGGAATTCTGATACTCACATAAAAGAAACTTTGTTCTATTTGGTTCAGAAAGCACATTCCTCCCCTTCTTCTATCCAGAGACCTTCTGTGTCCTTTTCATGTGGGCTGTTCCCCAGGGCATCTGACAGTTCCATTAAGTCCTCATGCCCAACTAATTTGTTTATTTGTATTGCATTGCTTTTTTTCTGTGCAGCCCTCGCTGTCCTGAAACTTACTCTATAGACCTGGCCTCAAACTTAAGAGATCCACCTACCTCTGCCTCCTAAGTGCTAGAATTAAAGGTGTTTGCCACCACCAACTGGATTTTTTTCTCAAAGATTTATTTTTTTGTTACTCAATGTGCATCAATGTTTTGCTTACATGTATGTCTGTGTGAGGTATTGGATCCCCTGGAACTGGAGTTTCAGATACAGATAGCTGTGAGATTCCATATGGGTGCTGGGAATTGAAACGGGGTCCTCTGGGAGCAGCCAGTTCTCTTCTTAGCCAGCAAGCCATCTCTGCAGCCCCCAACTTTTTCTTTCTTTTAAATTATTTTCTGTGAATTGATGTTTTACTAGCATATATGTGTGTATGAGGGTGTCCCTGGAACTGGAGTTACAGACAGTTTTGAGCTGCCATGTGGGTGCTGGAAATTGAACCTGGGTCCTTGGGAAGAGCAGCCAGTGCGCTCTCTCTCTTCTGTCTCTGTCTCTCTTTTGTTTTCCAAGACAGGATTTCTCTGTGGCTTTGGAGGCTGTCCTGGAACTAGCTCTGTAGACCAGGCTGGTCTTCACCTGCCTCTGCCTCCCGAGTGCTGGGATTAAAGGCATGTGCCACCAACACCCAGCGCAGCCAGTGCTCTTAACCACTGAGCCATCTCCCCAGCCCCCTGTACCACCAGTTCTAGGTGATGCCTTCTTTTGGCCTCCAGGGGACTAGGCACACATATGGTGCGCAGACACATACAGGCAAAATATCCAACACATAAAATAATAGTTTAAAATTTTAAAGGTAAAATATATAAGCTAGGTGTGGTGGCACAAGCCTTTGACCCCATACTGCAGGAGGCAGAGACAGGGGGATCTTTGAGTCCAGCCAGGACTACATAGTGTAAGCACCAGTCCTAAAAAAAAAAAAAAAACTTAACCTTTTTTTTTTTGCAAATATAAATAGATGATGTGTGCTTTAATTTCTAGAAGTGGAGTTAGTGTTACAGAACACCTGTAATAAAAAGGCAGTGGGGGTTTGCTGGTAAGTTTAAGAGCATGTATGTCTCTTGCAGAAGACCCAGATTCAGTTACGAGCACCTACATGGTAACTTGCAACCCGCTGTAACTCCTGTTCCAAGGGATCAGAAACCCTCTTCAGGCTTCTACTGGCACCAGGCACACTTGGAAGTGCACATAAATACATGTAGGTAAAACACATATAAAAAATAAATCTTTTATTTTTAAAAACTACTTCATTGCTTTTATCTTATTTGCTGTTTTGCCTCCAAGTATGTCTGTATGCAGGAATCAGATCCCCTGGAACAGGTGTTATAGACAGCTGAGAGCTGCCATGTGGGTGCTGAGAATTGAACCCTGGTCTTTGGAAGGGCATCCAGTGCTCTTAACCGCTGAGGCATCAGTGAGCAATCCAGTCCTATTTGTTGGGCTTTTTGAGTCAAGTTTTTTCCGCGTAACCCTGGACTGGCTGTCCTGGAACTCAGACTGGCCTCGAACTTAGAAATCCACCTCCTGCCTCTGCCTCCTGAATGCTGGGATTAAAGGTGTATGCCCTCACTGCCCTGCTCACGCTAATGAGAGAGAGAGGGAGGGAGGGAGGGAGGGAGGAGGGAGGGAGAGAGAGAGAGAGAGAGAGAGAGAGAGAGAGAGAGAGAGAGAGAGAGAGAGAGAGAGAGCGCAGGTAGACTCCAGGATAGCAGGGTCAGTGCCCCAGCCAGGCAAACCTGTCTGGGTGCCCGCACTGTCTGCCAGCAACCTCGAAGGCCTGGAAACGCCCTATACAAATTCCACTCCGGGCTTGCACCTTGCTCGAGCTGGACTACAGCTCCCAGGAGGCCTGAGGTCGAACTACCGGTTCCATCAAGCACTACTGCACTTCTGCCACCGAAGGGGCGGAGTTAGACATGCGCTCAGAAAACTAGGTGGGGTCTGCGTCGGGGGGTGGAGCAAGGTAAGTGGGCGTGGTCCCAGTGGCGCGCGGGAAGTCCAGATTTTCGCGGCGGTAATGGCTGTGTAACTATGACCCTGGAACAGGAGCTTCGCCGTGAGTATTTTGGGGCGTGCATGTCGGGAGCGCAGAGCGCGGATCGGTTCCCGGGTTCGTCCTGATCTTCCCTTCTTCCTGGCAGAGCTGAGGAAGGCCAAGGCCAGGGCTCAGAGAAATGGACAGCTGCGCGAAGAGGCAGTCTACTGCCACCAGCTGGGGGAGCTGCTGGCTGGCCACGGTGAGCGGGATCTGTGAAGAGAACGGGCTGGCGGCTGGGGACTGGCTGGGTTTGAGCACTCCGTTCCCCTCATCCGGCAGGCCACTTCATGGAAGCCTTGGAGGAGCATCGGCAGGAGCTACATTTGCTAGAGAGCGTTCAGGACACCCTAGGCTGCGCAGTGGCCCACCGCAAGATCGGAGAACGGCTGGCCGAGATGGAGGATTACTCTGCTGCTCTGAAGGTTCAGGGCTTGGACTTCTGGGGTCTTCTTGTTGTGAAGAGAGGGCCAGTATGCAAATAAGTATCCCGGAATAGCTGACAAGGCAGGCAGCTACACCCTTATGCCTGATCTAACTGCTGCCTGGCTCTTGGTAGAGGATTGGGGGCATGAACTGGGGTTTGTGACAACTGAAACTACTAAGGAACTATGGCTTTTGCTCTGGAAAGAGGAAGAATCAGGACACACTGCTGTTGGGAGCAACACTCCAGGCAGCCCTTAGTGGTCTGGCCTGACAGCACTGGCTAGCTACAGGGCAGAGCAGCTGTCACCACAGACAGTCCTCAGGACAGAAAAGATACAATGACATGTGTGTAGCCAAGTCCGTTGAAATTTGGGCAACTGAATGTTCTCTTGTACAAGGGTAGCTTTCCTAGGGTTAGACTCCTGGGTTTGCTTGCAGTGGGGTTCACTTCACAGGGTTTTCCCTCACATTAGCACCAGCACCTCTACCTGGATCTGGCCGGTTCCCTGTCCAACCACACTGAGCTGCAGAGAGCCTGGGCCACCATTGGCCGCACCCATCTAGATGTGTATGATCACCACCAGTCAAGAGACGCCTTACTGCAGGCACAGGCTGCCTTTGAGAAGAGCTTGGCTATTGTGGATGAGAAACTAGAGGGTAGGTGCCCTTTCCCCGAATTCTCCCCACACCCTGCTGTCTGGGCCCTCCCTCTCCAAGGCCTGTGTTACAGCACTCCTATTTCCTCAATACAAGATGGGATAAAAGATGGGAGCACCTGAAAACCCCGTATCCAGAGGAGGCAACTGAGTTTCCAGAGTTGTTATCTTCTAGGGATGCTGACCCAGCGAGAACTAAGTGAGATGCGGACTCGACTCTATCTCAACCTGGGCCTGACCTTTGAGAGTCTGAAGCAGACAGCCCTGTGCAATGACTACTTCAAGAAGAGCATCTTTCTTGCTGAGTGAGGCACCATCCCTATCCCAAGAGGGAGCAGGTAGTCCCCTGGGATCCTTCCAAGAGGACAGCTTGTCTAAGTTGTTCATTTTCTATTCACATCTATGCTGCAGGCTGAGGGAAGCAGGTTTAGGCCCAAAACCACAGCATAGTAGGGCTGGGGCCTAAGTGGTGTTAATAGCCATTACTGGCTGAACATCAGTAACATCATAGGTATTTCAGTGTCCACTGTTCACTCTGAGCTCCTGTCACCCCATCCTTCACAGGCAGAACAGTCTCTATGAAGATCTATTCCGGGCCCAATACAACCTGGGTGCCGTCCACTGGCGTGGAGGGCAGCACTCTCAGGCCATACGCTGCCTGGAGGGGGCCCGGGAGTGTGCACGTGCTATGAAAATGAGATTCATGGAAAGTGAATGCTGCGTGGTAGTGTCCCAGGTATCTCTCCTGTTTTCACCTTCGTGGGCTTGGACCTTCGGGAGTCTATGGGCCTCACTTTTTCTCTTTTCTCAGGTGCTCCAAGATCTGGGGGACTTTCTGGCTGCCAAACGAGCCCTGAAGAAGGCCTATAGGTTGGGCTCCCAGAAGCCTTCCCAGAGAGTAGCTGTCTGTCAGAGTCTCAAGTATGGTGAGGCTGTATGGGGACCTGGAACTGAGCCCAGGGGTGGGAGCAGGGCTCTGCTCTCCCAGCAGGGGAGACCCAAGCTTATGTTCTTGGGGAAGTGGCAACTTGGACATGGGCCTCTGACAGCAAGGATAGACTTCTGTCAATTGAAGACCTTTGCTTTTGTCCAAGCCTACTGCACAGTGTGTCTAGGGCACTAGAAGGTGGGTGGGAGACTGACTGTGACTTTGTCACAAAGCGACATTAGCAAATTGGGCACATAGATGGCATGCTGTGGCCCAGAAATTGACAGTGATGGAAGTCCCAAGTGGTCAGTCAGTTTCCCCACTACGCCTTTATCAGTGGTCACATGGAGGCACCAGGACCCTTGCCTAAGGGAATACAGATGGTGGGTGGTAGGCTGTGATTGGGTCCCCATGCTGTATTGCCCCCTCACACGAGACTGTCCATCAGTATTGGCAGTGATCCAGCTGCAGCAGCAGCTGGAAGAGGCTGAGGGCAAAGATCCTCAACGTGCCATAGCTATCTGTGAGCAGCTGGGGGACCTTTTCTCCAAGGTGGGTGACTTTCCAAAGGCATCAGAGGCTTACCAGAGGCAGGTGAGTGCCCCCCCAACCCCGTGGGAGGCGGGGAGGAAAGTGCCAGCAACATAGCAAGTGGACCTGAGCCGGAGCCTCACTGGACTGGCTCCCCAGCTGCACTTTGCTGAGCGGCTGAACAGACCGGATCTCGAGCTGGCTGTCATCCACGTGTCCCTGGCCACCACACTGGGAGACATGAAAGATCACCGCAAGGCTGTACACCACTATGAAGAGGAACTGAGGCTTCGCAAGGGCAATGCCCTGGAGGTGACATGCCCTTGTCCCCAGGTGTATTTTTGTGGCTCTACCTTGAGCTCACCATTCTCAGGTGGTGGGTGTGAGAGGATGCTTTTCCCCTGGAAAAGCTGTTCCTTCCAAGGGCTATCGTGGAGATGGGACAGGGACAAAGCACGTCTTCCAATTTCATATGACGAGCTGAGGGAAGCCAACTTGTGGCTGGTCAGCTGGATATGCTAGCTAGGCAGCCACCAACCTTGCGTTTCTTTTTCTGCTCCAGGAGGCTAACACTTGGTTCAATATTGCACTGTCACGAGAGGAAGCTGGTGACGCATATGAGCTGCTAGCGCCATGCTTCCAGAAGGCTTTTAGCTGCGCCCAGAAGGCCCAGCGCTTCCAGCTACAGGTAGAAGGGCCCACCCCACCAACAGTGCATCCACAAATAAATCCAGCTCTTTTTTTTTCTTTTTTCTGGCTTTTGAACCAGACCTTACTTATAACCTATATATCCCCAGCCCTTTTTGTATTTTCATTTTGAGACAGGGTCTCAAAGCTGGCCTTGAACTTAAAATCCTCCCACCTCAAGCCTATCTTTTCTTGCATTACTTGCTCTCTGTAGTCCTGCTTGTTCCTAAACTGAACATCTCCATCCCTCAGAGGCAGATCTTACAGCACCTTCATGCCGTGCAACTAAAGTTGCAGCCCCAAGAAGCCCCCGACACTGAAACAAAACTGCAGGAACTGAGTATGGCAAAAGACACAGAGGAAGAGGAGGAGGAGGAAGAAGAGGAAGAAGAAGCCAGTGAGGCCCTGGAGACCAGTGAACTAGAACTCTCAGAGAGTGGTGAGGGCCAAATGCTGCTTTGCATGCTGGGTGGGCTGCACATGCCTTTTCCGCCTGGTTCTGCTCTAAGATGATGCCTGGGGTGGACTGGTGTGTATTGGAGATGTGTCTACATGGATCCTGCTGAGGACTCAAGTGGGTAAAACAGCTGCAGGTAGGGAGGGCAACCAGCGCTTCTGTGGAGGTGACTGGAGGGCGCTGGCAGCTCATGTAGAACATGGGGCATAGTAATCAGAAGCTCTCTGAGGAAATCACTGGTCAGAGGCAGAGTGAGCATCAGATAGGAAGGGATGTTTGGGGTCTAAGTCTAGGAAAATGGTCCTAGTAGAGGCATGTGTCTAGGGGAGGTGAGATGCTGTGTCATGGATGGCTTCATGGGTGGTAGACTATGATTGAGGCCCCATACTGTGCTGCCCCCTCACATGAGACTCTTTCCAGCAGTGTTGGAAGTGATCCATGGCTGTAGCATGCTCCCAGAACTCAAGGCCAGTGTGCTGAGGGGTCTGGTCAGTGCTAGGAATGAAAGCATCTTGGCTATGTGGGACAAGGCAGGAAGGGGTCCCTGGAGCTGAGGGCTGATTTCCAGATGGGTGGTTTGTAGATTCGATTTCTAGAAAAATCTTGACTTTAGGTGTGAACTTACAGGGCTAGAGCCTCAGTACCTGGGAAGTTGGGCCATGTCTTAGAAGATAAGTCAGGTTGAATATTGGTATTTAGGTGTTCTGAATAAGAAGAGAGACCAAATACTTTAACTTAGGGAGTGTCATTCAGCTGGTAGCCACAGCCACAAGATAGGGGCAGAGAAGAAAAGAGTTATAGAAAGGGCCAGAGAATGCCAGGAGGGAGCAGAAGACTTAGTGAGGACAATCTGGCAAGAATCACTAGTAAAGGGGAGACCAAGAGGCCAGTACCACACAAGGCAGCAGGCCTGAGTAGGTGACTTACGCTGATAAGGGTACTTCCTCAGAAAGTCTGTAAATGAGACTGATCTGCAGGGCAGTCTGGTTTTAGGCCCGCCCACATGGACAGGAGTTGAGTGAACAGTTCCTCTGATGATGGGCAACTCCCTTTCTTCAGCCCCTGTGTGTAGTGGAGTAGTGAGATAGAAGTGGGCTTCCGGGCTGGAGAGATGGCTCAGAGGTTAAGAGCACTGACTGTTCTCCCAGAGGTCCTGAGTTCAATTCCCAGCAACCACATGGTGGCTCACAGCCATCTGTTATGAGATCTGGTGCCCTCTTCTGGTGTGCAGATATACATGGAAGCAGAATGTTGTATACATAATAAATAAATAAAATCTTAAAAAAAAAAAAGAAAGAAGTGGGGCTTCCACAGAGGTGGTGCACACCTCTAATCTCAGCACTCAGGAGGCAGAGGCAGGAGGATCTCTGAGTTCCAGGACAGCCAGGGCTACACATGAGTAACCCTGTCTTGAAAAACCATAAATCAATAAACAAACAAATAATATATAAACAGAAGCGGGGTGTTGGTGGAGTTGGGCTGGGCTGGGAGTTAGCTTTGCTTTACCTGGCTCCAGAGCTCACAAACCCCAGACTTCTACCTTCCTGCCCCTGGCTGCTCTGCCCCTGGCTGCTCTGCCCCTGGCTGCTCTGCCCCTGAGGTCGGAGGAGATGGTATGCTACGGGCTAAGGGTCAGTGGACTTGTTCTTGTAGAGGATGACGGTGACAGCCTGTCTCAGAAGCTGGAGGAAGATGAGGAACTTCAGAGCTGTCTGGGCCGGCGGAAGGCAAACAAGGTGAGGACATATCCTAACCTCCCTGTTGTCCAGCAGCCCTGTACCCAGCAATACTCCTGCCCCTCACACTTCTGCCCCATATCGGGGCAATTACTCTTACAGTGGAACAGGCGCAATGACATGGGAGAGACCCTGCTGCACCGAGCCTGCATCGAAGGCCAACTGCGCCGCGTCCAGGATCTTGTGAGGCAGGTGGGCCAAAATCCCTAGAGAGATCACAGATGAGGGAGCTGTGAGCCCAGACAGGATCTCCTTTATTGCTTGTTTTTAGAAATAGACAAGATGCTAAGTACCTATGTGGCATCCCTGCTGTGGGTGAATGGGCTGGCCAACCCAGGACAAGAATGGCCAACAGACTGAGACCTCTGGCATCCTCCCTCCCATTGCAAGCCCTGTAGTCAGGCACTATCTGTACCAAGGCACAGGATGGCACATGGCCCAAGAGTCTACTATAATAGTGTAGCCATAGCCGGGTATTGGTAGCACACGCCTTTAATCCCAGCACTCGGGAAGCAGAGGCAGGTGGATCTCTGTGAGTTCGAGACCAGCCTGGTCTACAAGATCTAGTTCCAGGACAGCCTCCAAAGCCACAGAGAAACCCTGTGTCAAAAACAGAAAGAGAGAGAGAGAGAGAGAGAGAGAGAGAGAGAGAGAGAGAAGTTTAACCATTGAGGCACTGGGAAGGGCAGGACACATCCTCATTTTCTTTCGTAATACCTAAAGAGGGAGAGAGAGAGCTATACCAAGAAGTAGACCGGGCGGTGCTGGTGCACGCCTTTAATCCCAGCACTCAGGAAGCAGAGGCAGGAGGATCTCTGTGAGTTTGAGACCAGCCTGGTCTACAAGAGCGAGTGCCAGGATAGGCTCCAAAACTACAAAGAAACCCTGTCTCAAAAAACAAAAAAGAAATCGACCTTTGAGGTCCACTCTAGGTTCTGGCACAGGTCTCCAGCCATCAAGTCACAAATTTCTGCTGGGACCAGGGCCAGGACCCATCCTTTCCTTGATCATAGGGCCATCCTCTGAATCCCCGAGACTACTGTGGCTGGACACCTCTACATGAAGCATGCAACTATGGGCATCTTGGTAAGTAGGGTCTGGCCAAGCACATGGCAGACATGTGAGTCAGCAGGCAAGTAAGAATGATACTGGGAACTGAGTCCATGCGTTCTTGCCCCCAGAGATCGTCCGCTTCCTTCTGGACCACGGAGCAACAGTGGATGACCCAGGTGGCCAGGGATGTGATGGCATCACTCCCCTGCATGATGCCCTCAACTGTGGTCATTTTGAGGTAGCTGAACTACTTATTGAGCGAGGGGCATCTGTAACTCTCCGTACCAAGAAGGTGAGCGAGGGTGTGTGCATGGAGGGCAGGGACTGTAATAGAGTCTGTTGTCACATTGCTCAACTGAGTGCCACACAGGGCCTCAGCCCACTGGAGACACTACAGCAGTGGGTGAAGCTGTACTTCAGGGACCTTGACCTTGAGACAAGGCGGAAGGCGGCGTGCATGGAGAGGAGGCTCCAGGTAGCCTCCTCAGGCCAAGGTAAGCAAGGCCTCCTCTATCATCTCTCCTTGTCTCTAGCCCTAGAGATGGAGTCCTGTCTCATGATCTCTTCTCTCTTCCTCAGCCCCCCACGGCTCCCCTGCTGTCCAGACCATTCCAAGTAACCATCTCTTTGACCCCGAGACCTCTCCCCCCTCAAGCCCCTGTCCAGAAGCCTCTTCATGTACCCCTAGACCTCCAGAGGCCTCTCCAGCCCCCGCTAAGGTCTTTCTGGAGGAAACTGTGGCTGCTGTGTCCAGACCTCGAAGGAACAGGCACAGGCCAACCAGCAGCAGTAGCAGCTCAGAGGATGAGGACAACGTGGGTCACTGCAGGCCATCTCAGAAAAGACTGAGGCATTCTCTCAAAGCACAACCAGATGAAGCCCAGACACCTGACCCATCATCCAAAAGCAGAGACACAGCCACATCAAGTGCTTGCCGGGCTGCTTACCAAGCAGCCATCCGAGGAGTGGGTAGTGCCCAGAGCCGTCGCTTGGTACCTAGCCTGCCTCGGGCCTCAGATGAAGTCCCCACCCCCAAGGCAGCACTCATTCCTGAGGAGGAGTTCCTAGCTGGAGAATGGCTGGAGTTAGATACACCTCTGACCCGCAGTAGCAGGCCTAGTACCTCAGGGTCAGACTATGAGCGATGCCCTGTCAGGCATCCAACTCGTGCCAAGCAGAGTCGTTTGACATGTCTTGATGGTTGGGGTACATGGACTAAAGCAAGAGATGGCAGCCTGGCTACAGAGCCTCCAGAGAGCCCCAGCATGCCTAGGACCTCGGGACCCAACAGGGAAAATTGCACAGCAGGCCAGCCTTTGGTGGGTATATAAGTACTGTGTTTCCAGTTTGAGGCAGGCGGGGTAGAAACCGCTATTGTCTGACTGTCTCCTCCCTCTGTCCTTACCTGCTAGCTTCTGGTCCAGCCTCCTCCCATCCGGGTTCGAGTTCAAGTTCAGGATAACCTTTTCCTCATCCCTGTCCCACACAGGTAAGGCATATGCCCTCCCCTATTCGGAGACGCTTCAGTCTGCCATGAAGCTCTGCCTAGTCTGTCAGGAGTAGGGTACACAGCACCCTTGTGTTTCTGTCCCCACTCCCTTGAGCCCCAGGGAGCCCTGCACAAGCTCAAGCAGAGATCCTCAGCCCAGCCTAGGAAGGTTCTATGAGCCTTAGAAATGACCAGAAGAGGAGGTAGTGTGCTGGGCTGCACAGATAAAAGGGTAGTTAGCTGGAGGAGGGCTGGAAGAGCCAGGTGAGTGAACTGTAGATCCTAAGCACTAAAGTAGGGCCCCAGGGCACCTGAGCTCAGCATGTCGTTCTTCTCTATAGCAGTGATGTCCACTCTGTGGCTTGGCTAGGAGAGCAAGCTGCCCAGCGCTACTACCAAACATGTGGGCTACTTCCAAGGCTCACCCTACGGAAGGATGGAGCACTATTGGCTCCACATGACCTCATCCCCGATGTGCTGCAGAGTAATGATGAGGTGGGCAGCAGGGGCAGGGCCATGGGCACACACTACCCCGTTACTAGGCTTTTCAGGGCTGTTCACCAGATATACATTCTAGGTGCTGGCTGAAGTAACTTCATGGGACCTTCCGCCTCTGACTGACCGCTACCGAAGGGCCTGCCAGAGCCTGGGCCAAGGTGAGCTAGCCCTGCCTTAGTTTTGGAGGCCTAGGCAAGAGGAGCTGGGCATGTGGACCCCATCTACCCTGTATATACCAACTCCTCCAAGCTTTATACCTGTTACACTCGCATGTGTGGGTGACAGGTAGGAGCAGACAGTTCTGAGATCATGGGGGTCTTGGTATGAGAATTCCTGAAGCTAACTAAGCCACACGTAAAGCCCTGAGAGGTATGGGGCTGCAAGTCACCAGGACGCTTGTTTCTAAGACTAGAAGGTGTGAGTGTGGCTAAGGGAGATGAGAGCCCCCTCCCCAGATTTATATGCAAGCTCCTTGAATGGTACTAAATCAAAGGCTTGTAGGAATCGGCTCAATATTACCTCTTGGGCCACTTGCTTTGCCTATGGGATTCCAAGGCAGGTTCAAGCCCTGACCCCAGCGACCCTGTATCTCTCTTCTCAGGAGAGCACCAGCAAGTGCTGCAGGCCATGGAGCAACAGAGTTCAAGCCCTTCATTTAGTGCCTGTTCCCTGGCCTTGTGCCAAGCCCAGCTCATACCCCTGCTGCGGGCCCTCAAGTTACACACAACACTTCGGGAGCTGCGCCTTGCTGGGAACCGGCTAGGTGATGGATGTGCTCCCGAGCTGCTGGCTACCCTGGGCACCATGCCTAACCTGGTCCTTCTTGATCTGTCTTCCAATCACTTGAGCCAGGAAGGTCTGCGCCAGCTTGTTGAAGGCTCCTCAGGCCAAGCCACTTTACAGGTAAAGACCCAGGGGACAGTGAGCCAACACCTGCAAGGTATTAGTATTTCCATCAAGCCATTCAAAGGTGGTATGGTGCAGCTGGAGAGCTGGGCAGTACTTGGCCTTAGAATGGGACCCATGCAGACAACAGACTCTTCGTGGGGAGGTGCACCCGTATCTGGGAACTCAGAACCCAAACCATAACTTCTCTAGAACTTGGAGGAACTGGACTTGAGCATGAATCCACTAGGAGATGGCTGTGGCCAGGCTCTGGCCTCCCTTCTGCGGGCCTGTCCCATGCTTAGTACCCTGCACCTACAGGCCTGTGGCTTCAGTGCCGGCTTCTTCCAGAGCCACCAGGCTGCTCTGGGTAGCGCCTTCCAAGGTAAGATGACCAGTTAAGTGTATTCCCTGAGCCCAGTGTTGAGAGAATTAGGACTTTGAGCAGAGGCCCCAGGATATAAGGACCTGGCTTCTGGGGGAAGGACCAGTTCCGGTTAGCACCCAGGTTACATGTGGGGTTAGCTGGGGCTCAAGCAGAAATTGGTTCTTAACCACCTTTAGCTGTTGTTCCCACACACCACACCTAGAGTCTCAGAGAGACCATGTCTGCCCTCAAAGTCCTTTTATACCTTTGTCTTAAGCCTTCTACTTTCCAGTGGCAATTTCCTCATGAGCCCACCTGATTCAATGGCATTGCCCCAGTACAGAGGGCTGGGAATTGGGGCAACCCAGAAGAGGGAGGGATCTGGGATCCGGTGGCAATGGTCAGAGCACTGTCCTGACTTCCATCCACAGATGTCCTGGCCCAGAGCCTCATCCCTGCAACCAGACACGGAAAGTAGAAAAACTGGGTTCTGGAGACTGGACATGAGCCTTTGCTTCTCAATCTTCCCCCAAAATTCAGGGGTAACAGTTTCTTTAAAGGCTTCACAAGGCGTCTGGAGTCAGCACACTAGGATAGGGAAAGGGCAGTGGGTAGCTGCATGGGTTAACCAGTTCTTGCCCTGTACAGATGTTGAGCACCTGAAGACCTTGTCCTTATCTTACAACACGCTCGGTGCTCCTGCCCTGGCGAGGGTGCTGCAGAGTTTACCGGCCCATACCCTCCTGCGTTTGGAGCTTAGCTCTGTGGCAGCCAGCAAGAGCAACTTGAGTCTCGTAGAGCCTGTTGTCAAATACTTGACCAAGGTATGAGGTATGGAGGGGACTGCCAAACTAGAACACAATGTTCTGTTCATTGTAGGCCAAAAACCCAAGGTCCTACAGCTGAAACCATGCAGTGTGGTGCAGAGTCTGAGGAAAGGGAGAGGGGGTTGGGAAGAGCACCCGTGGACTCCTGGGAGCAGGGTGGTGTTACTTCAGACAAGTTCCAAGGGACACACCAGGTCCCTGTGATTTTTTTTTTTTTAACTTTATTTTATGTGCATTGGTGTCAGATCCCCAGGGACTAGAGTTATGGACAGTTATGAACTGCCATGTGGGTGCTGGGAATTGAACTCAGGATCCCTGGAAGAACAGTTGGTGCTCTTAAACTCTGAGCCATCTCCCAGCCCTGTTTTGTATTTTTTTTAAGGCAGGGTTTCTCTGTGAAATAGTCCTGACTGTCCTGGAATTCACTCTGTAGACCAAGCTGGCCTTGAACTCACAGCCTCCCCAGTGCTGGGATTAAAGGCATGCACCACCATGCCAGCTTACTCCTGTGATCTTTACAAGGCATCTATAACCTGTAGCCTGGAAGAGAGATGTTTCCTTCCCCTCCCCAAACAGCTTTGTTAAGTGTGGGTCTTTGCCAGGAGGAAAGTGGATAGGTGCCCACTAGGCATGGCCTTTTGCTCTGTGTTTACATCCAGGAAGGCTGTGCTCTGGCCCACCTAACCCTGTCTGCAAACTCCCTGTGTGACAAGGCTGTGAGAGAACTGAGCAGGTAACGTACCATCACTCGGCCACTGATGGTCCTGTGATCCCAGGAGCCTGATGTGAACACTACCCAGGACCATACTTACCCTCCTTAAGCTCCTTAGCTGTCTTTCAGGGCAGTGTCAGTTATTCAGAGCTGGCCATCAGGTCCTGCCTGTGCCACGCTGGAGCAGATTCTGCTAGGCTTGGTCCCTGGCTCCCAGAGCTGTGGGTTTGACTGGGTCAGCCTTCCCTAGTAATAAAGCGGGGCCTTTCCCTGGATGCTCATCCCTTTAATTCCCGTGTTATTCCAGATGTCTCCCTTGCTGTCCCTCACTTGTCTCTCTGGACCTGTCTGCCAATCCTGAGGTCAGCTGTGCCAGTCTGGAGGAACTCTTGTCTATCCTCCAAGAGCGGCCCCAAGGACTAAGTTTCCTTGGCTTGTCAGGTAAGAGTTGGAAGCTACAGTGACTCCTTGCCATGCCTCACCTAATGCAGGACATACTTTCCAGGGAACTGCCAGAGGAAGGGGCAGTGACTGTCACCAGCCTGGCTCTATGAGGCTGTCATGGTTAGCAGGGACAAGGGGTGAAACTACCTCTGTCCAGCTACTTAGAATATGGCAGAAAGGAGCCATGACTCATACCTATAACCCAGCACTAGGGAGGCTAAGGCAGACTACTTCAGACATGCCCTGAGCTGCATAGTAAAGCCCTGTCTCAAAAACAAAAGGAGGCTCTGGAGATGGTCAGAAGTTAAGAGATGCTCTTCCAGAGGACCTCTGTTCTCAGCACCTACATGGCAGCTCATGGCCTCTATAGCTCCAATTCTAGGGAACATGAAGCTACCTTCTGGCCTCTACAGGCAGCCTGATTTCACATGATACCTAGGCTTAGGTGCAGATACAACACCAGTACATATCAAACTTTTTACTTATTTCTATTTTCCTTTCTTTCTTTCTTTCTTTCCTTTCTTTCTTTCTTTCTTTCTTTCTTTCCTTCCTTCAAGACAGAGTTTCTCTATAGCTTTGGAGACTCTCCTGAATTTTCTCTGTAGACTAGGCTGGTCTCAAACTCGGAGATCCGCCTGCATCTGCCTCTAAATGCTGGGATTAAAGGCATGCTCCACCACTGCCTAACTAAAAACAAATTTTTATTTATTTATTTATTTATTTATTTATTTATTTATTTATTTATTTGGGTGTTTCGATACAGGATTTCTCTGTGGCTTTGGAGGCTGTCCTGGAACTAAAGTAGTGTGCCACTACTGCTCCACTAAAAACAAATTTTTTTTTAAAAGATTTTATTTATTTATTATGTATACAACATTCTGCTTCCATGTATATCTGCACACCAGAAGAGGGCACTAGATCTCATAACGGATGGTTGTGAGCCACCATGTGGTTGCTGGGAATTGAACTCAGTACCTCTGGAAGAGCAGTTGGCCCTCTTAACCTCTGAGCCATCTCTCCAGCCCCCCTAAAAACAAAATTTTGAATGAAAAAAAAAGCATGAAGGGAAAAAGCTGGGTGGTGATTGTACACCACTTTAATTCCAGCACTGAGGAGGCAGAGGCAGACATATCTCTGTGAGTTCGAGGCCAGCCTGGTCTACAAAGCAAGTTCCAAGACACCCAGAGCTGTTACACAGCGAAACCCTGTCTTGGAAAAAAAGTAGTCAACAACAACAAAAAGCATTAAGGACCAGGGCTGGAGAGATGTCTCAGTGGTTAAGAGCACTGGCTGTTCTTTCAGAGGACCTGGGTTCAATTCCCATCACCCACATGGCAGCTCATAACTATCTATAACTCCAGTTCCCACGGCTCTGACACCTTCACACCATTCATATAAAATAAATTTAAATGAATTTTTTTTTTTTTTTTTTTTTTTTTTTTTGGCTTTTTGAGACAGGGTTTCTCTGTGTAGCTTTGGAGGCTATCCTGGCACTTGCTCTGGAGACCAGGCTGGCCTCAAACTCACAGAGATCCGCCTGCCTCTGCCTCCCGAGTTCTGGGATTAAAGGCATGTGCCACCAACGCCCAGAAAACTTTTTTTTTTTTTTTATAAAGATTTACTTACTTGTGCAAGATACAATGGTGCATGCCATTAATCCCAGAATTTAGACTAGTTGTCTCAGAACAGCTGGGGCTACATGGAGACCTTTCTCAAAACAAATCAACAACAAAAAAGATTTGCCTATTTTTATTTGTATGAGTGTTTTACCTGTATGTATGTGCACCATGTGCGTGTCTGGTACCCCTAGAACTGGAATTACTGATGAATGTAAGCCACCAATGCAAGTCGGGTCAGGGAACCCAACTGAGATCTTTTGTAAAAGCAGCAAGTACTCTTAACCATTCAGCTATCTCTCTGGTCCTCACTCGCTTTTATTTAATGCTTAATTTATTCTTTTTTTATTCTTTAATTACTAATCATATTTATATATCCATCCTCCCCTGAATTTATTCTTGTGTCATACTTTTTCTTTGGTTTTTGGAGACAGGGTTTCTCTGTGCAGCCGTAGCTTTCCTGAGCTCACTTTGTAGACCAGGCTGGCGTCAAACTTACAGAGATCTGACTGCCTCTGCCTCCCGAGTGCTGGGGTTAAAAGCCTGTGCCGCGCCACCCTGCACATTTTTGTTTTTTAGTCTTTTCCTGGGTTATCTTTTCTTCTGTGAAGCCACCTGGCTGGGAACAGTTTGTTCCTTTGCAGAGAGGATCATCTCATTGAGGCAGGGGTAGCTCATGCCTGGATTAATCCACAATGATCTCTACTTTTAACAGTGCATCTTAGCTGCTTTGTAACTAGAGAATCTACAGCTAAAGCCTTAAATTCATTAAACAAAAAAAAAAAATCAATGCTGTGGGTGGAGATGGTGGTCTTTAATCCTAGCACTAGGGAGGCAGAGGCAGGTGGATCTCTGAGTTCAAAGCCAGCCTGATCTACAAAGCAAGTTCCAGGACAGCCAGGACTACACAGAAATCCTGTCTGAAAAAAAAAAAAAAACGGAAGATTTGAACCTCTTGATTTGCATTTTGATGCAGGATTTTCTGGGTCAGGAGAGTATCAAACCATTGTCACTTACAGGAAGAGTTCTTTCCTCATTCTTTTTGGCCGGAAGATGGATGGAATCTAGGGTGGTGCAAGCTCCACTAAAGGGCCCTCTCTTTCCTCATCCCTGGTAGAAAGGATTACTCATGCCCTACTTACTGATAAGGTAGCTTGTTTTGCTACACCAAGGCATTCTCCACCTTTGAGGTGTACCTGGTAGACTGGCCAGGCATTGCCTTGCTCAGCTGAAATTTGATAAAAGCTGAGCAGAGGGGATCCCTGTGTTCTTAATTTGATTTGCTCCACACGCTGGTATTTCTGGCACCTGTGCCCTTTTATACAGCTTCCTGGTATCCTGAGCCTTCTGAGATCTCTGGCCTAACGATCAATCCTGGTATTCAGTAGCCTCCAGGGATCCTTGGGCCCACAACATACAAATATGCAAAGCCCTGTTGAGTACACATTTTACATCAGGGCAAACCAAAATGTAGGCTCCGAGGTATGGCATGAGCAACACGGCTCGAGCGTGTGAGATGGAAAAACCTGCCTGGAAGTTAAACCTACTCCCCCCCCTCCCGCCCCCAAGGCTGCTCCATCCAGGGGCCCCTGAACTCCGACATCTGGGACAAGATCTTCATGCAGCTGCAGGAGCTGCAGTTGTGCAGCAAACGCCTGAGCACAAGGGACCGAGATGCAGTGTGTCGGAGACTGCCGGCCAGCGCGTGCTCACTGGACCAAGGTCCCAAGCTCTTCTTTAAATGCCTCTGACCCTGGTCCTGTCGTCTCTACCCCCCTCCACCCCCCCCACAAAAAACTTAATAAACTAAGCTGCTGTCCCCTTCGTGTGGCTGTCTGGGAAAGGGGTGGACGACGTGAGACTTGACAGGCGCTGCTGCCCCAGAGCGCAGGCCCAGGCCGAGAGGACGAGCGCCGACCCTCTGATTGGGCCTGCTCTGTGCGTAGGCTTAGGTGGGGAGAGTGAGCGCCGAGCTGCCGATCGGGCTTCCCGGCAGGCACAGGCGGAAAAAGCGTACACTGAGCTGCTGTCGCCATCTCCGGGCCTCCAAACGCCCCAGGTACGCAGCGGCTACGGCCACCGGGTCCCACAGCAAAGGAACCCTTTGGGCTCAGTGTCCCGATCCCATTTCCTTTGGGGCTCAGCGGCCCTTGCCGCGCGGTCCGTGTCTCAGTAGGCGGTGGGCGCTGTCAGGTGACACCACGGGCTCCTAGCTCAGGTCTCCCTGGCTGTGAGGGTGCCCATCTTCCTCTGGGGACTCCGCTGGCTGTTCCTAGCCCCTGGGACCTCAGTAGCTCAGGCTCTTCATCAAGCCACTCCATCTCGGTTTGCCTACCTTCATTGAACTTTTCTTTTCAGCCCATTTCAAATCTCGAGGCGAGTTTTAGCTGGCTGAGCCACTGACATCAACTTTCTTATTAGAGAGCACCTTTCCTGGTGGACCCTGCTTCCACCATTTCTAGACTGCAAGCTTGCCTTTATTCATTCCTCCAGTAGCTCCCACAGAATTAGGGTAAAACGGTCCTCCACTCACACTCCCAGAGCCCTAGACACCTAGTTCTTCCATGTTCATTTCCATTGAAAGGTGTTGCAACACTGGACCCTTCCTCCAAGTTCAAGATGCTATCCCAATTCTTCTATCAGCTGCTCTTCCCTACCTTCACCAAGCTTCCAGACAGCACTCCCCTGGCACCTGCACCCTCTCTTTCATTGTTAACAGCTTCTCCATGACAGTTCCTGTGTTGTTCCTATAGAGAGCAGGGAAGCTATTCACAAGGCTCTGACACACACACCCCAGCCCAGTTCTTGAGGTATAAGGGGCACCTGGAATTAGTGTTGACTTTGCTTCCCAGGTCTCTGTGCTGTAGCTGCCAGGGCCTGCAGGATGTTTCACGGGATCCCGGCTACACCTGGCATTGGAGGTGAGTGTAGCCCAAGCCAGAAGGAAATGGAGGGGCCCAGGCTTTCCCTATGGCAGGACTGTTGGGAAAGGACCACACTGCCACCTCCATCTCACTCATAGGCCTTGGGGAGTGCCTAGTGCCAGAGCCATTTGATGGTGGAATTCTGAGGACCCAGCAGCACCCTGCTGAGTAGACATGAATTTCATTGTGGTCAGAGCCCCTGGCATCCTGAGTGTCTGTGGGTTTCCAACCGTAGGTTGTGAAGTATGTGACTGTTTCTCCCCTCCCCTCCCCCCCTTTGGTTTTTTGAGACAGGGTTTCTCTGTGTAGCTTTGGAGCCTGTCCTGGCACTCGCTCTGTAGACCAGGCTGGATTCGAACTCACAGAGATCAGCCTGCCTCTGCCTCTGCTGGGATTAAAGGCGTTTGCCACCAACGCCCGGCCAGATTTTTATTTGTACCATATCATGGTTCTATCAAGAAAGTATGACTACCTTGTTGTAGGTGGAGTGTTAAACCCAGCATTCTGTCTGCAGCCTCTTAGAGGTAATGCTGGTAGGAGATAAGGCTATAACCCTATTCTGTAGCTCCCTTGGAGCTCTCCAGGACATGGCATGGGAGACATTCTCAGGGAAGTAACTGAAATGGGACTGCCCAGGGTTGTCTTGTGACCATCTGTCAACTGCTGCCTGCTCTGTTGCAGCCCCTGGGAACAAGCCGGAGCTTTATGAGGTGAGTAGTAGATACTTAACTGGCCGTGGCTGCTGCAAACATCATGTGGCTGTCACTGGTTCTATAACCACCTATTGATGCAGACTGACTTGCCCACTTTTCCAACAGGAAGTAAAGTTGTACAAGAATGCTCGGGAGCGGGAGAAGTAAGTCAAATATCTGAGCTGCCACCAGCATACACGCATGCACATTACCCAGCATCCATGGCAGGCCCAGCAGTTTCCTTCCAAACCCATCACCACACCAATGGTTGGGGAGGACATGGGATCGGGCTAGGGAGACAATTCCTGAGGATTGTCCACCAGGGATGGAGTGAGAGGTGGGCTGACCTGTGTCCTAACTGCAGAGCAGCAGGTGGCTGCTTTTGGTTCCAGATGCTGAGGCTCCCCTGCCTTGGAGCTGCAGCCTGATGGATGGCTTTGCCTTAGGTATGACAACATGGCAGAGCTGTTTGCGGTGGTGAAGACAATGCAGGCACTGGAGAAAGCATACATCAAGGACTGTGTCACCCCTAATGAGTAAGCAAGCCTGTGGCTTTAGCTGTTGATGGCCACCAATCTTCAGAAGCATGTCTCTATGTCTCTCCCTTCTGTGAAGCTTGTGGGTTCAGTAGGTCTTGAGCTCACACTATGAGGGTGCTCCTGGTGGCTACCAGCTTCGGGGCCATATCAGCCAGGGACATTCTGTAAAGATGGGTATGGTTCTGACCTCAGAAGGTGAGCTGCAGCCTGGGGACAGCATGGTCTAAGGTATCGCTGCAGTCTAGGTAGCTAGCATGGATGCTGGTGCTTTGCTCAGAGATGATAGCCAGTGTGACTGGACTGGGGGCTGTCAGTGGTGAGGGAGGTCTGACACCTTGGTCGAAGGCAAGCACACTGACATCTGGGCTCTTGTGCTGAGTTCCCCGTCACCCCTCACCTCACAGACTGCCTGTGAGAGTTTCACCAAATCTCCCTGCTCTTGTCCAGAGCTCCCTTCATGTACAGACCCATTAGGAAGCCTTTATCCCTCCTAGCCTACCATGAAAGCTTCTGCATCTAGACTTGCTGAGGGAGAGCACAATGAGCCCAGCTAGACTGTTCTCAGTCTCCAGCAGCAACTGGTCCTCTCCCTAGGTACACTGCAGCATGCTCCAGGCTCCTGGTCCAATACAAAGCTGCCTTTCGACAGGTTCAAGGCTCAGAGATCAGCTCCATTGATGAATTTTGCCGCAAGTTCAGAGTGAGTAAGCCAGTCCCTCCCTGCATCCTGTAGGAAAAGTGTGGTGGAGTATGGGAATGATACCTGACTTCCTGGAGGCCAGGAGATGCCCAGAACCCATGTCTGTTCTTCTCAGCTGGACTGCCCACTTGCCATGGAGAGGATCAAGGAAGACCGACCCATCACTATCAAGGATGACAAGGGCAATCTCAACCGCTGTATTGCAGATGTAGTTTCGGTGTGTCCCACAGCTCCTGGGAGGGCCCTGTGGGGCTTAGGGAGAAGGGACTACTGGCCCGGGTCAGTCATGCGTGTGTGTACATGGAGTTTCTGGAGCTAAGCAGTAACCTGGGAGGGCTTACCTCAACTCTGAGTGTGGGGAGAAGCATCCATGGATCCTGAGCCTCACCTGACTGAAAGGGAACATACACAGGGTGTACTCTGGCAGGGCCACAGATTGAGGGAGTTGTGCAGGAATGTACCCAAGATTCCCACACTACTCTCAGTGTGATCCCGAATGTCTGTGGACCCAGAAGACCAACTTAGGCAGGTCTTCGGTGTAGCCCTCAGGCAGAAAAGAGTCCCTAGTACAGGGTATGGGGAGGAAAATGGGTGAGAACCTGGCCCTGTGACAGGCCTATTAGCTGCAAAGGGTCTCTACACCCCAACTGAACAGGAGATGTCTAATACATATGCCCCCCACCCAGCTCTTCATTACAATAATGGATAAGCTGCGTCTGGAGATCCGCGCCATGGACGAGGTACAGGAATTGGGCAGCGAACCTGGGCCTGGATAGAGGGGAACAGAACAAGATAGGTAGGGCCTCATCCTGGCACTTGTATCTATAGATTCAGCCGGACCTACGGGAGCTAATGGAGACCATGCACCGGATGAGCCACCTGCCCCCGGACTTTGAGGGCCGCCAAACAGTCAGCCAATGGTGAGTGGTTTTCTTGAACAGGGGGTGCCTCATGGTGATATTATAGTCCTAGTATTCATACAATTGTTTGCCTGTGTCCCTAGGCTGCAGACTCTGAGTGGAATGTCGGCCTCTGATGAGCTGGACGACTCCCAGGTTCGCCAGATGCTCTTTGATCTGGAGTCAGCTTACAATGCCTTTAACCGCTTCCTGCATGCGTGAGCCTCACCGAGGCGGGAGTGAGACTGATGGAGATGTACCGCCCCAACTCCCCTGTCCTAGATGTCTATATTGTCAGAAAGTTACCCCCAATAAAGATCTGTCTGACCGTCCTACTGTGGACAGCTATGCTGAGCCAGCCCTGTGTGATCTGTCTACCCTCCTGGGGGATACAGAGCCCTTGAAGCCACTGCCCCTAAACTAACAAGGTGTCCTGGTCCTGTTACTCATCCCACACATAGAGTTGCCTCCATAGGAGATGATAGCTGGGCAAGGTGACTTATCACAGCTCCTCGAGTTGGGAATATGTAGACCTGCCACGGACCAGATGTGGTTGGAATCTGGCAACCTAGGTTGCTTCCTTCTTGCACAACATCACCGCCTTCCTATTGGCACCTGAAAACTCTAAGCAGTTTGCAGGCTTCATAAATCAGTCCAAACCACAGGCCACAAACCACACCACCTGCACTGTACTGTGCTGGGTTAGGCACTATGACCCTGCCATGTGACATTTAGTCCTCCACGGTTCATTGTGGTGGCTTTTTTTGTTTGTTTGTTTTTTGATTTTTATTTATTTGTTTATTTTTGGTTTGATTTTTTTGGGACCGGGTTTCTCTATGTAGCCTTGGCTATCCTGGAACTCCCTCTGTAGACCAGACTGACCTCAAACTCAGAGATCTGTAACTGGAGGTTTCTCTCCCACCCATCAGTTCATGAATAACCATTCTGAGGCTTAATATTAATTACAAATTGTTTGTTCTATTAGCTCCGGCTTATTATTAACTAGCTCTTACAACTTAAATTAACCCATTTCTACTAATCTGTGTATTGTAACATGGCCATGGCTTACTGGTAAGGCTCTAGTGTCTTAACTCCGGCTACATGGCAATTCCCTGATTCCTTCTTTCTCTTTCCCCATCTCTGTTTGGATTTCCCACCTGGATCTATTCTGCTTGGCCATTGGCCAAGTCAGCTTCCTTATTAACCAATGATAATAAAACATATTCACAGCATACATAGGGGTATCCCACATCATCACCCTTTTTCTGTCTAATTAAAAAGGTTCTAACTTGGGGGCTGGAGAGATAGTTCAGAGGTTAAGAGCACTGACTGCTCTTCCAGAGGACCTGGGTTCAATTCCTGGCACCCACATGGCAGCTTACAACTGTCTGTAACTCCAGTTCCAGGGGATCTGATTCTGTCACACCAATGCTCATAAATATTAAGTAAAAAAAATGGTTCTAACTTAAACACTGTAAAATTATATATAACAAAACAAGTATCAAGAATTACAGTTATATTTAGTCTGTTTGTATGTGGCAAATTTAAAGAAAATACTCTATCATCTATCCTATCTTTATGAGTCTAAAGTTATATATCTAATCTATCTTTTTGTTTTTGTTTTTATTTTTTCGAGATAGGGTTTCTCTGTGTAACAGTCCTAGCTGCCCTGGAACTAGCTCTGTAGACCAGGCCGGCCTCTAACTTATAGAGATCCTCCTGCCTCTGTCTACTGAGTACTAGGATTAAAGGTGTGTACCACCACTGCCCAGCTTCTAATTTATCTTTTCTTTTTTTTAAAGATTTTATTTATTATGTATACAGTCTTCTACCTGCATGTAGATCTCATTCAAGGCGGTTGTGAACCACCATGTGGTTGCTGGGAATTGAACTCAGGACCTCTGGAAGAACAGTCAGTGCTCTTAACCTCTGAGCCATCTCTCCAGCCCAAAACTTTTTTTTTTTTTCGAGACAGGGTTTCTCTGTGTAGCTATGGAGCCTATCCTGGCAGTTACTCTGGAGACCAGGCTGGCCTCGAACTCACAGAGATCCACCTGCCTCTGCCTCCCGAGTGCTGGGATTAAAGGTGTGCACCACCAACGCCCCTCTAATTTATCTTTTATCATAACTAAAGAAAACCTTAATTATAACGATCTGTCTTCAACTCCAGGCAACAAAGAACCCAGAAGGATATAATATTACCTAAATGAACAGGAAGTGCATTGTGAGCAACTTCCAAAACTTTAGAAATGACAGACATCTGGCTGCCTGGACAGTCATCCAAAGTTCTGTAACACTGGACATCCATCTTCAGCCTATAGGCCTAGAGTGTCTGACAGACTTCTCAGTGAAGCAGGCCATTTGAAACTGTCCTGCCTGTACTGGCAGTTTGTCAGTCACTTTCTTCTGTGTCCTGTAGAATGTTTCTTCTGTGAAGCAGGAACCCTGAAGGACCATCCCATCTTGTTTTCTCAAGTTCAGCAGTCATTCCCCTGTGGGTCCTGCATGTCCAGTTTATACAGCATACAGTCAACCAGTCCAGGAAAGAGAAGGTTCTTGTCCAAATGGCTAGTCTTGCCACATTGGAAACAAACCCCATAAGTAGTTTCTTCCATGCCCATCATCCATGCCCATCATCCTCTTGAAGTAATTGGTACTTCCAGGAGCAGACTTGTCTCACTGAGAAAAGTCCTGGTTTTTTGTTTGTTTGTTTTTTAATGTACACAGGTTTTTGCCTGCATGTATGCCTGTAGGCCAGAAGAGAGCTCCAGATTTCATTACAGATGGTTGTGAGCCACCATATGGTGGCTGGGAGTTGAACTCAGGACCTCTGGAAGTGCAGTCAGTACTCTTAACCTCTGAGCCATCTTTCCAGCTCTAGTTCTTAAAACATTTTAAATGCCATATTCTTTAGGTCTTTGAAGTGTTTGAACATTACCTATCCATCTGAAATACATCTGTGTATATCTAGAAACCTAACTAACATGACTATAATTTTGACTACTATAGATGAGTATCAATTTGTATTTAAGTATATATTACATTTTTTATTTTATTATTTATTTATTTATTTACTTTGATTTTTCAAGACAGGGTTTCTCTGTGGCTTTGGAGGCTGTCCTGGAACTAGCTCTTGTAGACCAGGCTGGTCTGGAACTCACAGAGATCCACCTGCCTCTGCCTCCTGAGTGCTGGGATTAAAGGCATGCGCCACCACCACCCAGACTTTTTTCTTTACATTTTTATTGTTTTGTATTTTGTTTTTTCAAGATAGGGTTTCTATGTGTAGCCTTGGCTGTCTTGGAACTCACTCTGTAGACCTGGCTGGCCTTGAATTCACAGAGATCTACCTGCCTCTGCCTCCCAAGTGCTGGGTATACATTACATTTTTAAATGAGCTGCATAGACATAATACCTTAAGCAAGAATAAAAATATATAGTATAACAAAATTGACATTAAATTTGTATCAATAAACCAAAATCTATACCAATGTAAAGTATTCATTTCTATATCAGATATCCACTGCATGTAATCTGCCCTCCCGAGTGCTGTATTAAAGGCCTGTGCCACTACTGCCCCAGCTACTTCTACTGTTTTCTGAGACAGGATCTCACTAAGTAGCTCTGTCTGGCCAGAAACTTGTTTAGACCAGACCAGACTGGCTTCAAACTCACAGAGATTCTCCTTCCTCTGCTCTGCCTCCTGAGTGCTAGGATTTTTAAAGGTGTGTACCAGCAAGCCTAGCCTTTTTTTTTTTTTTTTTTGAAACACGGTTTTGCTATGGTAAAGCTATGGCTGTCCTTGAATTTAAAGTTATCTTCCTGCTTATACTTCCTCAATGCTGAGATTGCTGGTGTTTACTACCAATGCCAACCTTATGACAGGGTTTAATTGAAGCACTTGCCTTCAAATAGTACACCCTCCCACCCCCCACCCCCGCCACACAGACCATTTTTGTTGTTAAAGATTAAACCTAAGGTCTTGTGCATGTTGCTAGGCAAATGCTTTACCACTTAGCTATATTCACAGTTCTCGTTTTTTGGGGGGTGTTTTGGGTTTTGTTTTTTTAAGATTTATTATGCAGTGTTCTGCCTGTAAGTATACCTGCTGGCCAGAAGAGGGCACCAGATCTCACTATAGATGATTGTAAGCCACTATGTGGTTGCTGGGAATCGAACACATGATTTCTCTGTGGCTTTGGAGACTGTCTTGGAACTAGCTCTTGTCTGGTCTCGAACTCACGGAGGCCTGCCTGCCTTTGCCTCCCTAGTGTTGGGATTAAAGGCAGGCTACTTTCCTTATTTTCTCATTTTGTAGCTCTGGCTGGCCTGGAACCTGTATACATGAGGCTAGTCTCTAACTCACAGAGATCTGTCTGCCTCTGCCTCCCCAGTGTTGGGATTAGGGGTTTGTGTTGTGAAGCCCTGTTTTCACTTTTTTTTTTTTATTATAGTAGCTGCCAGATTAATGCTTGCAATAGTCACAGGGAATTGATAGCCAAGTAGAATTGTTTTGCTCTATTTTAATTTTTGCTGTGATAAAATATAGAAGTTGCCACTATAATCCTTTTGATCACAGTTTAGTGGCTTTAACCTCACCACACTATGTTCCTCTCTACACTTCATCTTCCAAAGCTGAACTTTTGCAGGTAGTAACACCAGTTCTCCATTGCTGGTCTCACTATTTGCTGTTGATTTGCCTGAGGGAGCAATTACTATGGCATACCATAGAGGTGACAGGACCACATTCACAGTTGGATTTCTTCTTTAGTCATAAGGGTAGAATTCAGTTCATCGGGCTTGGTGGCAAGTGTCCTTATTCAGTGAACCATCTTATCTACCCAAGTCATTGGTTTATATACCTTTTAAAATAACAATGGCAAAGGCAGTGAGCTTGCTGGAAAAGATACATGAGGGGCAATGACATGCGAGCATGAGGGTTGCCTGTACTGGCCTTCCAGGACTCAGGCAGGTCTGGACTGCTAAGTCAACACTAAGATTTCTTCCTAGAGGCTGACAGTACTTGAACAGAGGGCGGCCAATCTGTAGGGGAAGGAAACCAGCCCAGGCTTAGCCCTATCAGCCCAGCGGTGGAAACAGAAAAGTTTGGGTATATGGCATCTTCTGAGCTACATGTGGGACTCTCTCTTCATTGTCTTCATGCTGGCTCTCCAACTTCCCAACCATAGTTCCACCATAGGACCAGGGTTGGAAGCCACATTGTAGAGATCCTAGCCATAAGAATCATTGGTGTGTGTGTGTGTGTGTGTGTGTGTGTGTGTGTGTGTGTGTGTGTGAGGAGCAGGTCCAAACAGTTGACCCCTGGGCTCAGGACACTCGGCCAGATTCTTTCCCCCACCCTGCCCTACCCTCCAGAACAGACACTAAGAGGACAGAGTCATCTAGGCGCCACACCCCAGAGGGCTAGGGTCCAGTGTGGTAAGATCCCGGGTTGAAGAAGGCCAGAAGGCTTTGTGACCTGGGGATTATCAGCTCCTGGGAGACCCAACCCCTCCTCCAGCTTGCCACCTGGATAGAGATAAGGCTCTGAGGTCAAAGGCTAGAGGGATCGATCGGGGAGGGTCAGAGCTGGCAACCCCAGCCCTACCCCATTCTTCCTGTACTTAGGTCTAGAGCCCACAAAAGGGCCTCAACCTCCACCTGACTCCAAAGGCTGGCCAGATGTTGGCTAGGACCAAGGTCACATCTTCTCTTCCTGTTTGTCTGGGTTGGGGCTTTACCCATTTCCTGAGGATTTTCCTCCTGAAGGCTGGGGGTGGGGAACATGAGTCAGCAAGTACTGTTCAGAAATCTCCATTACAGCCCATGCTGGCCCCAGAGGCCACGGCCCAGGATCCAAGACCACCACCCCACCCCCACTCAGGCCGTAAGACTTGGGATTTGTCTAAGCTACCTGAGCCGAGTGGCAGTTGAGGAAGGGTGGAGGTAGCCCTAAGGGCTCTCCTGAAAATGTCAAACAGAACACCCATGTTTGACTTGGTAACGTCCATGCAGATCTGTTCCTTGTCGCCTAGCTTGAGCTCCGAAGGCAAGGTCATAGGAGGGGGTGACTTGGCTATTCAGGGAGCAGAGAAGGCTCTGCGTGCCAGTTCTGGGTGTGACAGGTAGGAGAGGGGATGCTCAAGCCACTCACCCAAGAAAAGGGACCCAACTCTAGCTCCAGCCCCAGGAGGCAGCAGCTCCTTGCCCCCTGGCTTTCGGGGAGGATCTGCCACTGGAATGGTTAACCCAGCAGCCAATCACAGGGCCGTGCAGGAAATACCTGGAAGAGGTCCTGGAGCTAGGGCCACGCAAGTTGAGCCCAGCCCCAGTCTGGCCCCAGGCAGCCCCAGCAGTCTACAGCCAGCCCAGACGCCAGCGGTCTCCACACAGCACCCCACAGCAAGGAGCATTTTGGGAGCCTGAGGCATGGTGTTCCCAGCCCGGCTCACACAGGGGCTCCTGTTAGCCATGCTGGTGGTCACAGCAGCAGTGGTCCAGCCCAATCGCCTGCTGAGCCTGCTCATCTCGGGTCAGGGTTCTCTGGATCGGAAGGCACTGGGCGGCCTGTTAAATACGCTGGCGGCCCGTGTGCACTGCACCAACGGGCCGTGTGGAAAGGTAACAGCCCCACCCGACGGGTCCCCCAGCCCCGGCCCCTTCCTGCCCGCTCCACCCTGTGTCAGGCAGCAAAGAGAGCTGGGCAAACTCCAGGAGGCGGGTCTGGAGGCTAGTGTCTGAACCTATTTGCAGGCTGGAGCCGAGCCTTCTCTTCACTCCTGGGGGCTTATACATGCCTGGCCTCCCTCTTGGGACACACAGTTACCTTTCCCAGGCTGTCAAATTTGTGGTGACTACAGGACCACCCACCCTCACCTCTTCAGGATAGGGGAGTGACTGCTGGGGACCCCTCTGTGTAGGCTCCTAGTCAAGCTAACCATACAAGGAGCAGAACAGGACATAAGAGAGCTGATAGAGTCCATTCCCTGCCTGTGCCTGGTGGGCCCAGTCCAGCCCAGACCCCGATTATCTGTCTGCCCATAGTGCCTGTCTGTGGAGGATGTCTTGGCCCTAGGCAGACCTGACAAGCCAGGGCTTGCTCCAGAGCCAGTCCTGGAGTCCAGATACATTAGCCACTTCAGTGCTGCTGCTGCCCTCTACCTTAACAACCCCGAGGAAACATGTAAGGACATCCAAGATGGCCTTTTGGCTTCCCATGTGGACCATTACCTGACCCTACTGGAGAGTCCAGAGGCCATGACCTTGGGTCTGAGCCAGCTACTGCAGAAGATTGAGGCCCATGCTGCCAGCCAACCCACCGGGGAGGAGGTGAGGGGACTGGCTGGGGTTACTGAGAAGGACCCAAGTGTCATGGGAGGGGGGGCTGCTCCAGCAGGGGTAACGTCCCAAGTGAAGCATCCTTGGCATCTGAGTTGATACTTGGGAGGCTGGAGTGTACTGGGCATCAAAACTGGGTGTTCACTGTTGAGTGGGACAGGGGCTTGCAGGGATCTTGGGGAACTCTTTGGGGAAATGGTCAGGAAAGCTCTGGAGCCCAGAGGAGGTCAGAGGCCAGAGTGAAGGCTGTGACTAGCTGGGGCAGGGCTATGGCATAAGGAGGTGTTGTGGCCTGCTAATGTCATGGTGAAATCTGAGGTGTCACCTGAGGAGGCTGCGGGTGTGGGGGGGTTGATGGGAGACCCATACAGTGGGCTGGGCTAGGATGGACTGCAAAAGTTGACACTGAGGCCATTTTCTTCTCCAGAACTGTGTAGATGTTCCCCAACTGCTGGAGGAGGCTGAGGAAGCAGGAGCTTCCAGAAGCCCCGGCCTGGTCCTGACTGCCTTGCTGGACCATGTCATTAATGGGTCCTGCTTCCAAGGCCTGCCTAGCCCTCAGTACTTTGTGGATTTTGTATTCCGGCAACACAATAGCGAGGCTCCCAATATCACGCTGGCTGGTGAGGCCCAGGCTGAGATTCTCAGCCTCTACTCCTCGGGGAAGGGACAAGGCTGGAGCACACAGACTATACATTGACTGTTCTTCCTGACAGAACTGGAGGTTTTGATGCATCGCCTTGGGGTGGGTGGAGAGGATCACAGAGACCACGATCACCATAGTCATCTGGACAGGGAAGTGAACCACCAAGACTCTGAGCCCCATGCTACCCACAACAGCAGCTCCAGTGTATGGGACACGGTGAGCCACTCACGAAGTTCTAGAGAAAGATGGTTTTCCACAGGTCTGCTCAGACACCTGACTCCTGTCCTGCTCCCCATGCCTCCAGGTGTGCCTGAGTGCCAAAGATGTGATGGCTGTGTATGGGCTATCTGAACAGGCTGGGGTGAGCCCACAGGCCTGGGCCCAACTGAGCCCTGCCTTGGTCCAGCAGCAGCTAAGTGGGGCCTGCAACCCCCACCCCACTGCCCATATTGAAGACCAGCTTAGCCAAGCAGAGAGTGAGTGCCTACCCCAAGGTGTGCCTGGCTGGCCCAGTCCCTGGATGCTGGCCTCATATCATTGGGCTCCATGGGGGACCAGGGAGTGGGCAATGAAGGATGCAAAACCAGTAAGGGAGGGAAGGATAGTGGATTGGGGGGCAACAGAGCCAGTGTAAATGGACACCTGGCCCCCACATGACAGCCCACAGACCTGTTGGGCACTTACTCTCCTGGGCTGGACTTGGGTACCTCTTTAGGAAGCCAGGGGCTCTCAGTGTAGTTTCACCCACAGAGTATCTGTATGGCTCTCTGGCTACACTGGTCATCTGCCTCTGTGCTGTGTTCGGCCTTCTGCTGCTGACTTGTACCAAATGCAGCACAGCCACCCACTACATCATGCAGACCTTTCTAAGCCTGGCTGTGGGGGCACTCACCGGCGACGCCCTTCTGCACCTGACACCCAAGGTCAGTCCTCATTCAATAGGGTCCTCACCTCCCTTCCTGCCCCTTTCCTAGCCCCAGCCCCAACCCCTTGTGGCCCTGAAGTCCCCAGTGAGTAGCCCCTTCCTCCTCAGGTGCTGGGACTGCACACACACAGTGGGGAAGGCCACTCCCATGAGGAGGTGGGCATTGGTGCACAGTCCACCTGGCGCCTGCTGGCTGTTCTTGGAGGCCTCTACATCTTTTTCCTCTTTGAGAACTTATTCAACCTTCTATTGCCCAGGGACCAGGTCAGGCTCTGGGGGCCAGGAGGTGGGGTGGGTGAGGGCTTGATAAGCTCTGAACAGTTTTTCCACAGGATCCTGAAAAGGATGGGCCTTTCAGCCACGGTGGACACAGCCATGGAGTGTCACTGCAGCTGGCACCCAGCGAGCTCCGGCAGTCCAAACAGCCCCACGAGAGCTCCCGCTCAGATTTGGTAAGTGGTGAGTCCTACCCTATCTAGAGCCCTTCAGTTATCTACTTGAGCCAGGGTTCGTTCTCACTTCCCCCAGGTGACAGAGGAGAGCCCAGAACTATTGAACCCGGAGTCCCGGAGACTGAAGTCAGGTGAGGCCTGAGAAAGATCCTGGGGGCTGTGGATCTGGGGTTTGCCCTTAAGCAGATATGCAGGACCTGACCTACAGGACCCACACCTGATGTGCCCGCAGAACTGAGGCTCCTGCCTTATCTGATCACGCTGGGTGATGCTGTGCACAATTTCGCTGATGGGCTCGCAGTGGGCGCAGCCTTTGCATCCTCGTGGAAGACTGGGCTGGCCACCTCTTTGGCAGTCTTCTGCCATGAGCTGCCCCATGAACTGGGTGAGCGGTGGGGTGTGGCTTGAATGGGCGGGGCTTAGTGGGAGTGATCTCTCCTGGAGATGAGCCAGACCATAGAAGGAACAAGATCTCTCAAGGGAGTGCCAGGTCATTGGTGGGCGTGGCGAGAGGTAGAATGGGTTGCGGGAGGTGGGAGGGGGACTGGAGCTGGACTGGCCTTTGAATGGGTGTGTCTGTCTGGGATGTGGGTGTACTGGTCTGGTGGGCTGTACCTGACATGTGAGCGGGCAGAGCTCTTACTATGACTTGTTCTGTCCTAGGGGACTTTGCTGCTCTGCTGCATGCTGGACTGACTGTGAAGCATGCACTTTTGCTGAACCTGGCCTCGGCACTCACAGCATTCATTGGCCTCTACGTAGCTCTGGCAGTTGGAGTAGGGGAGGAGGGCGAGGCTTGGATTCTGGCGGTAGCCACTGGCCTCTTCCTTTATGTGGCACTTTGTGACATGGTTAGGATCGTGGAGAGCCTATGCCAGGGTGGGGAACCAACGGGGGGGAGGGGCGTCCACGTAGCTGGCTACTGAACTGGGGCCCAACTTCTTACTCAGCTCCCAGCGATGATGAATGTGCGAGACAAGCGACCCTGGCTTCTTTTTCTGCTGCACAATGTGGGTCTTCTGGGCGGCTGGACCGTCCTGCTGCTGCTGTCGCTGTACGAAGACAACATTACCATCTGACAGCTGTATCCCTTCCCAGTCCTGTCTCTTGACCCTGCTTCACCTTGAGCCATCTAACTTTTGGATCCACTGGGTAGCCAGAGGGTCCAGGCCTTATTTCCCTGCTCCTACTTCAATAAAGACTTCCTTGCATTAAAACCAAATGCACTCTCTCATAGAGCCTCCTGGGGAAAGCTCTGGAGCAGGGCACTGCCTCCTTCCTCAGTATTTTTATTTACTACAAACAACCAGCTTATCTTTTCTATAATAAGCTGGGGAATGGTCAGTGTTCTCCAGGATTTCGTGGGTTCCTGTTTCCAGTCAAAACTAACATCACCAGTATTACTCACATATGAGGGTTCATTTCTGTCATGAACGCAAGCCTAGACAACCTGTTGATACGGGGCTACTCCACAGCTCTTGGCAGAATTGGCTATCTCAAATCCTGTTGCATTAGTCTTCAGAGGTTGATATAATAGTCCACCTTAGACTAAGTGCCTAAAACAACTGAAATTAGGGCTGGAGAGATGGCTCAGAGGTTAAGAGCACTGGCTGCTCTTCCAGAGGTCCTGAGTTCAATTCCCAGCAACCACATGGTGGCTCACAACCATCAATCATGAGATCTGGTGCCCTCTTCTGGCGTATAGGCAAACATGCAGGCAGAACACTGTATATGTAATAAAAATAAATAAATAAATGTTTGGGCTGGAGAGATGGCTCAGCGGTTAAGAGCACTGACTATTCTTCCAGAGGTCCTGAGTTCAATTCCGGGCAACCACATAGTGGCTCACAACCACCTTGAATAAGATCTGGTGCCCTCTGCTGGCACGCAGGCAGAAGACTGTATACAAAATAAATAAAATCTTAAAAAAAAACTGAAATTTATTCTCTCATAATTCTGGATGCCAGAAGACCAAAGGCAAATTGTCACTGGGCATAAGAAATGGATCTGGGGCTGGCAGTAGTGGCACACATCTTTAATCCCAGCACTCAGGAGGCAGAGGCAAGTGGATCTCTGTGAGTTCGAGGCCAGCCAGGGCTACACAGAGTAATCCTGTCTCTAAAACCAAAATTAAATAAAAAAGTAAGGAAACAATCCTTGGAGAACTTTGAATTTACCAAGTGGTTGCTTTATAATGTTTTTTCTTTTATGTTTATATTTATTTTATATGTAATATATAAATATATTTAGACATAATATACATAATTTGTGCTTCTTTATATAGATTTATGTTCATATAAATATGCAATTTATATGCTTATATAAATTTACATATTTATATAATATAAATGTTACATTATTTATTTGGGGGAGGGTCTCACTTTTTTGTGTGTGGGTTTTTTGGGGGTCTCAGTATTTTTGATTGGTTTGGAACTCCATACATAGACCAGAGCTTTGAACTCCCAGTGGTCTGCTTGTCTCTGCCTCCTGAGTGCTTGGATTAAAGTTGTGCACACTACAAAGAGCTTTTTTTTGTTTGTTTTTTTAAAGATTTATTTATTTATTATGTATACAGTATTCTACTTGCATATATCTCTGCACACCAGAAAAGGGCATCAGATCTCATTATAGATGGCTGTGAGCCACCATGTGGTTGCTGGGAATTGAACTCAGGACCTCTGCAAGAGCAGTCAATGTTCTCAACCTCTGAGTCATCTCTCCAGACCCTTGTTTTTTTTTTTTTTTTTTAAGATTTATTTATTATGAGCCGGACGTTGGTGGCACACACCTTTAATCCCAGCACTCCGGAGGCAGAGGCAGGTGGATCTCTGTGAGTTCGAGACCAGCCTTGTCTACAAAAGCTAGTTCCAGGACAGCCTCCAAAAGCCACAGAGAAACCCTGTCTCGAAAAACAAACAAACAGATTTATTTATATGTGTAGAGTGTTCGGCCTGCATGTATGTCTGCACCCCAGAAGAGGGCACCAAATCTCATTACAGATGGTCATGAGCCACCATATGGCTGCTGGGAATTGAACTCAGGACCTTTAGAAGAGCAGGCAGTGCTCTTAACCACTGAGCTCTCTCTCCAGCCCTCGTGTTTTTGTTTTTGTTTTGTTTTTTTAAGATTTTATTTATTATGTGTACAACATTCTGCTTCTACGTATATCTGCACATCAAAAAAGGGTACCAGATCTCATAATGTATGGCTGTGAGCCATCATGTGGTTGCTGGGAATTGAACTCAGGACCTCCGGAAGAGCAGTCAGTGCTCTTAGCCTCTGAGCCATCTCTCCAGCCCCCTCTTGTTTTTGTTTTTAAAGATTTATTTTTTTATACAGTGTTCTGCCTGCATGTACATCTGCAGGCCAGAAGAGGGCACCAGATCTCATTATAGGTAGTTGTGAGTCACCGGGTGGTACCTGGGAATTGAACTCAAGAATCTCTGGAATGGCAACCAGGGCTCTTAACCTCTGAGTCATCTCTGCAGGGTTAGTTATTGTTTTTGAGAAACCGTGTTTGTGGCTTCCTATGGAGATATGAACGAATGTCTCTTTACCCCAGATGGGTCACCACAACAGAGGAACAAAATGACTTCACCAAAGTCCAACTTGGTGAAGTTTAATGAGTTTATTGGGTCAACTTACAGAGTATAAGGAGTTATGTTGACAGGAGTGGGGATGAATCCAAGGCAGCTGCGTTCCCAAAAAGCTCACCTAGCGCCAGGCATGGTCTTAAAACCAGCACTAGGGAGTCAGATGCAGGCAGATGCTTGAGTTCCAGGCCAGCCTTGTAGCTGGGACAGCCAAGGCTAAACAGACACATTGTCTTGAAAAGTCAACCAACCAAACAAACAAAAACCACAAAAATCCCACCCTGCCGGTGTGGCCACTTTTACCTTAGAACTCCGGGTGCTGAAAGGTCCTCTCTGGGAGTTTCAGGAACCCTTGAACCTTATAAATGTTGTTTATTTCTGGAGCCTTTACAACCTGTCTCCAGAATATAATTTTTTTTTTTGAGACAGGGTTTCTCTGTGTAGTATTGTAGACCAGGCTGGCCTCGAACTCACAGAGATCCTCTGTGGTGGGATTAAAGGCATGTGCCACCATGGACAGGCTTCAGAAAAGAATGTCTTTCTATTTATTTATTTATTTATTTATTTATTTATTTATTTATTTATTTATTTGGGAACAAGCTTGTTTCACATGTAAGTCCCTTCTCCCTCCCCCCCCCTACCCCCCACCCCATCCACCCACCACTCCCCAGGCAGGGTAGGGCCCTCAACGGGGGCTCTGCAAAGTCCACCAAATCTTCCTGTGCTGCTCCTGGGCCCTTCCCCATGTGTCCAGGGCCAGAGTGTAACCCTTCACGTGGGATGGGCTCTCAAAGTCCCTTCTTACACCAGGGAAAAAGAAAAGAATGTCTTAACTGCTAATTAACACCGGGTCTCACTGGGTAACCAGATTGGTCTCAGAAATGCACAGTCCTTCCTGAAAGTACCAGGATTACAAATGTGAGGTACCATGTGAGAGGTCTTCAAGAATTTTTTGTTTTGAAGATTTTATTTTATTTTGTTTTTTTTTAAAGATTTTATTTATTTATTATGTATGCAACATTCTTCTTCCATGTATATCTGCACACCAGAAGAGGGCACCAGATCTCATAACGGATGGTTGTGAGCCACCATGTGGTTGCTGGGAATTGAACTCAGGACCTTTGGAAGAGCAGTCTGTGGTCTTAACCTCTGAGTCATCTCTCCAGCCCTTATTTTGTTTTTTTGAGATAGGATTTCTCTGTGTAGCCCTGGCTGTCTTGGAACTCATTCAGTAAACCAGGCTGTCTTCGAACTCAGAGATCCACCAGCCTCTGCCTCCTGAGTGCTGGGATTAAAGGCGTGTGCCACCATCAGTGGCTAAGATTTTATTATTTAAATTATGTGTGTATGTGCCAGCAGGACTGTGCTGCTTTAATCCCAGCACTTGGAAGGAAGAAGCAGGCAGATCTCTGTGAATTCGAGGCCAGCTGAGTTCTAGGACAGCCAGGGATATGTAGCAAGACCTTGACTTAAAACATAAACAAAGGGGAGGCAGAGGCAGGTGGATCTCTGTGAGTTCGAGGCCAGTCTGGTCTACAGGGTGAGTGCCAGGACAGCCTCCAAAGCAATTCAGAGAAACCCTGACTAGAAAAACAAGACAAGCCGGGCGTTAGTGGCACATGCTTTTAATCCTAGCACTCGGGAGGCAGAGGCAGGTGAATCTCTGTGAGTTCGAGACCAGCCTGGTCTACAAGAGCTAATTCCAGGACAGCCTCCAAAGCCATAGAGAAATCCTGTCCCAAAAAACCAATAAATAAATAAATAAATAAATAAGGGAAACAACAAAATACTTTTTAAATATTTTATTTATTTATTATGTATACAGTCTTCTGCCTGCATGCAAATCTCACTCAAGGTGGTTGTGAGCCACCATGTGGTTGCTGGATATTGAACTCAGGACCTCTGGAAGAATAGTCAGTGCTCTTAACCGCTGAGCCATCTCTCCAGCCCCCAAAATACTTTTCTGTTGTTGTTGTTATTTTTTGAGACAGGGTTTCTCTGTGGCTTTGGAGGCTGTCCTGGAACTAGCTCTTGTAGACCAGGCTGGCCTCGAACTCACACAGAACTGCCTGCCTCTGCCTCCCCAGTTCTGGGATTAAAGGCGTGTGCCACCAACACCCGGCAACAAAATACTTTTTTAAAAAAAGAGATCCCATGGGGGCTGGAGAGATGGCTCAGAGGTTAAGAGCACCAGGTGCTATTCCAGAGGTCCTGAGTTCAATTCCCAGCAACCACATGGTGGCTCACAACCATCTGTTATGAGATCTGGTGCCCTCTTCTGGTGTGCAGATATACATGGAAGCAGAATGTTGTATATATAATAGATACATAAAATCTTAAAAAAAAAAAAAAAGAGAGATCCTTAGTGTGATACAAGGGTCCCCTCCCAACTTAGACATCCAAATAGACCCTCATCCACTGAGTGAGCAGGTGAAGTGTGACTTTGCATGTTTCTGTATCCTTTTCCGGGCCTATATATTTACTGGGATTTCAAGGTTCTGGATTTAGCTAATGAGGAAAACCTTGGAGGGAGCGGAGTGTCTACCAGCCCAGAGCCGACTAGTTCTAGGACCAGGCTCTTCAGCTCTTATCAAGTTAGGCCACTAGGGGCCGCGGTTCGAGGGCAGCCTCGGCGCGCAGGCGCACAGGCCAAGTAGTCCGGAACCGTGTTTCTCGACTACCAGGTTGGTCCTCCTGGAAGGCAGGTCCGGGCGGGAAGCGCAGGCGCAGAACTCGGAACCTTGTAGCCGGGTTTGCGCGCGCGGCCGGACCGAGTCCGCTGCGGTCCCTGTCCCCCGAGTCGACAGCCCCGGCGTGACAGTGGCGGCAATATGTATGCGGTATACAAGCAGGCACACCCGCCCACCGGGCTGGAGTTTGCCATGTACTGCAACTTCTTCAACAACAATGAGCGCAACCTCGTGGTGGCCGGCACCTCACAGCTCTATGTGTACCGCCTGAACCGCGACGCCGAGGTAAGCCGTGTCTCCTGAGCGGCGATGCCGAGTCCGAACCGCAGTCACCTCGGCAGGTTCCACGGTGCAGGGGCCGAGCTTTGCCTAAGGTCTCTTGTCCCCAGAGACGATTCTCCACTACCACGTTGTTTGGCCTCATCCTACCCTGCGAGTAGGGTAGGATGCCTACTACCCTGCCTACTGTCTGCTATTTGTTCTTTGGCATTTCCAGAAGATTGCTGCAGACCTTCCGTGTGCTTAGCAGTAAGGACATGGCAGTGAACCAGACCCTTGAGGGAGATGATGCTTTAGTAAATGAATATACACAGACTGCCGCAAAGTCTCCGGGAGTAAGACCCAGTGAAGGAGGCTGGGTGCTTCCAAACAACAAGAGCTTTTCCGAGACTGATAAAGTTTGTTGGGGGGAAGAACACTTGGGCCTAAATAAAGAAGCAAGGCCAGATATAGTTTGGGAACCGACTCCTAGCAGTAGATGTGGTAAAGTGGAACAAACCCATCAATAGATAAGGTATAGGGATGTTTTGGTTGCTATAGTGACACCAAATGGTTCAGAATGCTTTTTTTTTTTTTTTAAAGATTTATTTATTATGTATACAGTGCTCTGCCTGCATGTATGCCTACAGGCCAGGAGAGGACACCAGATCTCATACCATATGGTTGCTGGGACTTGAACTCAGGACCTCTGCAAGAGCTGCCAGTGCTCTAAACCACTGAGTCATCTCTCCATCTCCTCAGGAAGCCTTCTTGCAAGAGGCAATTTCCGTGGAACTTGGTATTGCCTGCCTTCAGTCTCAGGCAGAAGCAGACAGATTTCCGAGTGTTCCAGTCTAAAGTGGCCAAGCCAGTCAGGGCTACATAATGAGACTCTGTCTCAAAACAAACAAACAAAACACAAATGAAGCCAAAAGGGCAGCTTCTAAAATTTTTAAAAATTTTATTGATTTTTATTTCATGTACATTGGTGTTTTTGCCTACATGTATGCCTGTATGAAGGTGTCGGATCCTCTGGAACTAGAGTTACAGAGAGTTGTGATGTGGGTGCCGGGGATTTAACCTGGGTCCTCTGGAAGAAGGTGGTGGTCTTAACTGCTGAGCCATATCCCTGGTCCCTTTTCTCCTAAATTTTATTTTATTTTTATTTTTTTGGTTTTTTTTTTCTGAGACAGGGTTTCTCTGTGTAGCTTTGGAGCCTATCCTGGCACTCGCTCTGGATTCTCCTAAATTTTAAAAATTAGGTTTATTATTTGATTTTATGTGAATGTTTTGCCTACATATATATATGTACACCACATGTACCCTTGGTGTCCATGGAGATCAGTGTTTGTGCCTAATGGGTCTTCTGTAAGAGCAGCAAGTGCTTTTGATAGCTGTGCCATCACTCCAGCCCCTGACTAAAGAGGCGGCTTCTTAGTCAAGGTGCAGCACATATCTCTGCTGATAGGGAGGTGTTCCAGGCAGAAACATGAGGTGGAAAAACCTTGGGTACCATGAGAGAGGGATCATATTTTTTTGTTTGTTTTTTCAAGGCAGGGTTTCTCTGTGTAGTTCTGGCTGCCCTAGAACCCACCCTGGAAACTAAATTCAGAGATACACCTGCCTCTGCCTCTGAGGAGTGGGATTAAAGGCATGAGCCACCACTGCCTGGCTTTCTCAGACATTTATTAGTATCTGCTATGTGAGATATCTGGGGAGAAGCCTTCTGTGTGGAGTTTGCCCATAGTGAATGACAGGCCACATACAGATAGGGAGATGTAGGGCAGCAGATCTGGGCAGGGCTCCTGGAAAATCTCACCTCTGTAGAAGATGTGATTTAAATAGACAACCAGGTATGAAGAAGTATGTAGGAGTTAGACAAAGTGGTTTCAAACAAAACTGTTTTGTGATATAGGCTAAGGGATTGAGGAAGGCAGGGAGAGCAGATAGGAGGTAACAAGGTGGGTCTCGGGCTCTATTCCACATTCTCCAAGTAGGGAATTTTGGCAAATAAATGATCTTACCCAACTTATGCTTGACTGAGGGCCAAGGATACTAGTCAGGAAGTGACTATAGCTATTAGGCAAGAATTTTTTGTTGTTGTTGTTGGCTTTTCGAGACAAGGTTTCTCTGTGGCTTTGGAGGCTGTCCTGGAACTAGCTCTTGTAGACCAGGCTGGTCTCAAACTCATAGAGATCCACCTGCCTCTGCCTCCCGAGTGCTGGGATTAAAGGCGTGCGCCGCCGCCGCCGCCACCACCACCACCACCACCACCACCACCACCACCACCCGCCCAGCTTAGGCAAGCATTAATAGTAGCCTGGACCAGTATAGCTATGAGGTGATAGGAAGCCATCAGGTTCAGGATAGATAGAGAGGAACCGACAGTGTTGCCAAAATTTTGCCAGCGTTGTGGGTAACTGGTCTAGATTTGGTCTTAGCAGTTATTCTGGTAGTGTTGTTATTCCATGGTGGCCAGGGGTAGGAGCTAGAATTAAAGGTGGTTGTGAGCTGCCTGGTATGAGTGCTAAGAACAGAACTCAAGTCAAGAGAAAGGATTTTAAAGGCAAGGGAGAGAACAGCATAACTGTACACTGGTAATTAACAGGAGTGTTTGCTTTTTTGAGGGTAGGTGTTTTGAGACAGAGTTTCTCTGTATAGTAGTCCTGGCTATCCTGGAACTTGCTATGTAGACCAGCCTGACATTGAACTCACAGATATCCTCCTACCTCTGCTTCTCAAGTGCTGGGATTAAAGGGGTGCATCACCATACCCGGCTGAGTGTTTAGATTTTTTTTTTGGGGGGGGGCCTTGAGTTTCAAGATAGAGTTTCTCTGTGTTTTTGGAGCCTGCCCTGGAAACTAGCTCTTGTAGACCAGGCTGGTCTCGAATGAATTCACAGAGATCCTCCTGCCTTTGCCTCCCAAGTACTGGGATCAAAGGCGTGTGCCACTATGCCCAGCAAGTGTTTAGATTTTTTTTTTTTTTTTTTTCTCGAGACAGGGTTTCTCTGTGGCTTTGGAGGCTGTCCTGGAACTAGCTATATGTCATCCTGGCTGGTCTCAAACTCACAGAGATCTGCCTGCCTCTGCCTCCCAAGGACTGGGATTAAAGGCATCGCCACCAATGCCCGGCTACTGTTTGGATTTTTAATGGTTAGGGCACATTCAAAAGATAGATCCTTGAGATCAGGACCTGTCCCTGGATCTTAGCTGGCTTTTGAGAACCTATTCACCATGCTGGATTACCTCACTCAGCCTTTATGCAAGGGGAGGATCTTTGTTCAAGCCCACGAAAGGCCTGCCCCTTTCTGAATGGAGACGGAGGTTTGGATGGGGAGAGGGGTAGATAGGGAATGGGAGATAGAGTTGGTGGAGGGGAATGAGAAGAGAGGAGGGAGGAGAAACTGTGGTTGGCATGTAAAATAAATGAAAAAAATTAATTAAATAAAATAAAAGATCTTGAAACAAAAGCTGAAGCTAAAATAGCAGCTTCCTGTTTTTTGGCCCTAGCAGAACAGTATGGTTCCTCCTGTCCCATAGACTCAAGTGCAAGGTGACAGGGAATGGATATGATGGAGGGCTCAATTCAGTCACTGATTTGTGACAGGCTACCTAGGATAGATAGGCACAGTCTGTCAAGACACACTGTGGTCATGTTTGGACAAATCCAGAAGGGGCAGGCTGGCTATGATCTGTCCATTCTTCTGTCCTGCTCTGTGTGTAACTATCCTGGCAGCTTACGGCCTAAGATAGTTATCTTTCTAGGATTTAGGCTTCCAGGAGACAAAGACTGAAGCTGCCAGGCACCATAGAGCTAGACCAAGAGGGCATGGTGTCCTTGCTTCCACAGCCTGTCCTTCAGAGCAGCCCCCAGTATGTTTAAAGGGAAATGTGTCCTCTTTTTGTGACTGCCTTGAGTCAGTTCCTGTGATTAATTCCAACACTCAGGAGGCAAAGACAGGCGGATCTCTGTTAGTTCAAGGCCAGCCTGGTCTACTGAGTGAGTTCCAGGTCAGCCTCCAAAGCTACAGAAAAACCCTGTCTCGAAAAACCAAAAAAGAAAGAAGAAAAAATGTACCTGTGTGTTGTGGGGACACCCAGTCCAGCATAGCTGGCACCTAGAGGTCAAGGCCTCACTTCTGGTTTATTGTTACTGCTCCCCTACCCCCACCCCAGAGACAAGGTTTCTCTGTGTAGCCTTGGCTGTCCTGAAACTCACTCTATGGACCAGGCTGGCCTCCAACTCTACCTCACAAATGCTGGGATTAAAGATGTGCACTACCACGGCCCGACATGTTATTGTTTTTTTTTTTTTTTTTTTTTTTTTTTTGGTGGGGGCAGGTGAGTCTTGCCATGTAACTCAGGCTGGACAGGAACTTAGAATCTTCCTGTCTTGGCCTCCTCAGTAGCTGCCACCACAGGTATGTGCTACCATGCCTATTAGTCATAGTTCTAGGATCCCTTCACCCTGCTTGTGCTACACATGCAGGGCCTGCAGCTGGCACTGAGCCACTTGGTGTCAGGTGTAAGCCTATAGGTGCACAGTGAGCAAGTTTGAGACTGTACAGAAGATGACTGTGTGCAGCATAGGAGTGGGCTTCTAGAAAAGCTGGAGGTGTGGCTTTCCAGTGAGGAGCCTTGTGGGTAGAGGCAGGGGTATGTGAACGTGAGTTTGCACAGTATCACCTAGTTTATACACTGACCTTGCAAAGTAGAGCTTGCTGATGGCAGGGGCCAGCCCTGGGTGGACTTTCCTGTCCTTCAGATGACTGTGTCCATAGATGAGATAGGGCTACCTGGTATGTGGCTTCTTACTGCTTCCTTTTCCCTTCCAGGCTCTGACCAAGAATGATGGGAGCACAGGTAAGTATGGGCTAGCCCCTCCAGCCCTGCACCTGGGTGGGGTGTGTATCGGTGGCCTAGGAATGGGACCTAGTCCTGACTTGTTGACCTCTCCTCCAGAGGGGAAGGCCCATAGAGAGAAACTCGAGCTGGTAGCCTCCTTCTCCTTTTTTGGCAATGTCATGTCCATGGCCAGCGTGCAACTTGCAGGCGCCAAACGTGATGCCTTGCTTCTCAGTTTCAAGGATGCTAAGGTGAGCAGTATGAATCTGGCAGAAGGCCCTGCGCACAGTGGTGTGCTACAGGGAGCAGTGCTGGGCTGGGGTTATCGGGATTGGTATTGAATGGGTTACTGTTCTGACCTCTGCTTCCAGCTGTCAGTGGTGGAGTATGACCCAGGCACCCATGACCTGAAGACCCTGTCTCTACACTACTTTGAAGAGTCTGAACTTCGGGTAAGCCAAGCCTAGGAATGCCCTAGGCTAAGCCTAGCAATTCCCTCTTGCATTTCTCTTCTGCTGCCCCAGTGCTGCCCTCAGATCTTCTGTAGCCCAACTGATGTCCCCTCTGCCCCCAGGATGGCTTTGTGCAGAATGTGCATACCCCTCGTGTGCGGGTGGATCCTGACGGGCGCTGTGCCGCCATGCTCATCTATGGTACAAGGCTGGTAGTTCTGCCTTTCCGCAGAGAGAGCCTGGCTGAGGAGCATGAAGGGCTCATGGGTGAAGGGTGAGTACCAATCGGGGGTGGCTGTGGTTCTGAGAACCCAAGAGCCCCGAGCTTTGTGCCCTGTCACTTCCTCCGGCTGATACCTTTGGTCTGTAGGCAGAGGTCCAGTTTCCTACCCAGCTACATCATCGATGTGCGGGCTTTGGATGAGAAGCTGCTCAACATCATCGACCTACAGTTCCTGCACGGCTACTATGAGCCCACCCTGCTTATCCTGTTTGAGCCCAACCAGACCTGGCCTGGGTGAGGCTGGGGCCCTCTGCTGTGGGCCCTGAGATGTCTTGCCCAGGCAGGACTATATACAGGGGGATAGGGATCACTGGGTCACTGGGTCACTGGCCTTGGGAGCAGTGTGACTGCCTCTGGATGACCTACCTGCTGCTCTAGGCGGGTGGCTGTGAGGCAGGACACGTGCTCCATTGTGGCTATCTCGCTGAACATCACACAGAAAGTCCATCCAGTCATCTGGTCCCTCACCAGCTTGCCTTTTGACTGTACTCAGGCCCTGGCTGTACCCAAGCCCATAGGTAAGGGTATGGTTGTGTTGGATGGCAATGGGGGTAGGGGAGCAGCAATGAACTGCTCTAGTTAACAGTTGTGTCTGCCTCCAGGTGGGGTAGTGATCTTCGCTGTCAATTCACTGTTGTACCTGAACCAGAGTGTTCCCCCATATGGGGTGGCTCTCAATAGTCTCACCACAGGCACCACTGCTTTCCCATTACGTGAGTGGGGTGTGCTATGGGAAAAGTGGGGTGTGCCTGGTGCAGGGCAAGGCATCCAGTTTGCATGATCACCATATACCTCATAGGTACCCAAGAGGGCGTACGGATCACCCTGGACTGCGCGCAGGCAGCCTTCATCTCTTATGACAAGATGGTCATCTCCCTCAAGGGAGGCGAGATGTGAGCCCACAGCCCATGAACACTGACCTCTGAAATGCCCACATTCTCGCCTTCTCAGTGCCTGTGTGTCCCTTGCCCACTCAACACCCTTACCTCTACCCACAGTTACGTGCTGACCCTCATCACTGATGGCATGCGTAGTGTCCGAGCCTTTCACTTCGACAAGGCAGCTGCCAGCGTCCTTACCACCAGCGTGAGTAGGGACAAGGTTGGGAGTGTTCTGGGCCCCCGGGTCTGGTTGTACTCTTATTCACGCCTCTCCCTCAGATGGTCACAATGGAGCCTGGATATCTGTTCTTGGGCTCTCGCCTGGGCAACTCCCTCCTCCTCAAGTACACAGAGAAGCTGCAGGAGCCCCCGGCCAGTTCTGTCCGTGAGGCTGCTGACAAGGCAAGTGCCCACAATGTGGGGTCTCTGGGCCTGTCCTTCCATGACCCATGTGTGGGACAGCCTCAGGGCTACTCATTTCTCATGCCACACAGGAAGAACCTCCCTCTAAGAAGAAGCGAGTAGACCCTACAGCGGGCTGGACAGGTAAGAGGGTGAGCTGAGCTGAGCAGGGGAAGGCACAAGTCCATGGTTGGACTCCGTTGGGCTCTGTCTGTTGCAGGAGGCAAGACGGTGCCACAAGATGAGGTGGATGAGATTGAAGTATATGGCAGTGAGGCCCAGTCAGGCACACAGCTGGCCACCTACTCTTTTGAGGTAAGACTGGGAAAGGCAGTGGATATCCACCCCCTTTACCGTAGCTGACTGTTGCTGTGCCCACAGGTCTGTGACAGCATGCTCAACATTGGACCCTGTGCCAATGCTGCTGTGGGCGAGCCTGCCTTCCTCTCTGAAGAGGTACCCAAGGGGTTGGGACTATAGGTTTAGAGCCTAGAGGTGAAATGGAAAATTGTGTCCTTACCCTACTCTGTAGTTTCAGAACAGTCCTGAGCCAGACCTGGAGATTGTGGTTTGCTCCGGCTATGGGAAAAATGGGGCCCTGTCAGTGTTGCAGGTATGTGTAGGCAAGGTGGGAGACACGGAGTACAACTTAGCTGGGCTGAACCCTCACTCCCACACCATCTCTATTCCAGAAGAGTATCCGGCCCCAGGTGGTGACAACCTTTGAACTTCCTGGCTGCTATGATATGTGGACAGTCATTGCTCCTGTGCGGAAAGAGGAGGTAGACTGGACTGAGAAGGAGACCCAGAGGGGCAGGGAATTGTGCAGCACCTGGGGACACTGGGGTCCAGGTGGTCACAGTCATACACTGCCCTTGCTAGACTGTGACCCCTGCCCTGATCCTCTTTTGCCCTCGCAGGAAGAAGCACCCAGAGCAGAGAGCACAGAGCAGGAGTCTACTACTCCCAAAGCAGAGGAGGATGGGCGAAGACATGGCTTCCTTATTCTTAGTCGGGAAGATTCAACCATGGTAAAAAAAAAAATTGAGTCTGGGACTAGGAACAGGGTTCCCAGGGGAAGGGCACCACTCAACACTGTCGCCATAGATCCTACAGACTGGCCAGGAGATCATGGAGCTGGACACCAGTGGCTTTGCCACACAAGGTCCCACGGTCTTTGCCGGAAACATTGGGGACAATCGCTACATTGTCCAAGTCTCACCACTGGGCATTCGCCTGTTGGAAGGCGGTATGTTTGTGAAAGGGCAGGTCTGTGTTAATGGGGCTTGAGGTGCTATGGACTTGGCCACCTCACCCTAAAACCTTGTGTTCACAGTGAATCAACTCCACTTCATCCCTGTGGACCTGGGTGCCCCCATTGTACAGTGTGCTGTGGCTGATCCCTATGTAGTCATCATGAGTGCTGAGGGCCATGTTACCATGTTCCTACTCAAGAGTGATTCATATGGCGGCCGCCACCACCGCCTGGCACTGCACAAGCCTCCGCTGCATCATGTAGGCACCCTACCCTTGATGCCTTTGTCTTCCCATTGCCTGCCCCTGCTCTTGTCTGAACCCCACTCCATTTCCTACAGCAGTCTAAGGTGATTGCACTCTGCCTGTACCGTGATGTCAGTGGCATGTTCACCACTGAGAGCCGCCTGGGTGGGGCTCGTGACGAACTGGGGGGCCGAAGTGGCTCAGAGGCTGAAGGTCTGGGCTCAGAAACAAGGTGCGTAGGGACTGGTACATGTGGTGCTGGTGTCCCCATGGCAGGCTGTAATGTATTTGTATATTGGTTCCCAGCCCCACAGTGGATGATGAAGAAGAGATGCTGTATGGGGACTCCAGCTCCCTCTTCAGTCCCAGCAAAGAGGAGGCCCGCAGGAGCAACCAGCCCCCCGCTGACCGTGACCCTGCACCCTTCAGGGTGGACCCCACCCACTGGTGCCTGCTCGTGCGGGAGAATGGCACCATGGAGGTGGGTGTATTACACACACACAACAGTACCACAGCACGGTAGCCTTTGCTTCCACTCTTCACCATTGTCCTCTCTCCAGATTTACCAGCTCCCAGACTGGCGGCTGGTGTTCCTAGTTAAGAACTTCCCTGTGGGCCAGCGGGTCCTGGTGGACAGTTCTTTTGGACAGCCCACTACACAAGGTGAAGTCAGAAAGGAAGAGGCCACACGCCAGGGGGAGCTGCCTTTGGTCAAGGAGGTGTTGTTGGTTGCTCTGGGAAGCCGGCAGAGCAGGCCCTACCTGCTGGTAAGCTCCTTCTAGCCACCTGCCTGCCTCCCAAGACCCTGCCCTATCCTCATGTCCTTCCCTTACTCCCACCCTAACTACCCCCACCCTAACTACCCCTGCTTGGATGTCCCAGGTGCACGTGGACCAGGAATTGCTTATCTATGAGGCCTTCCCCCACGACTCTCAGCTTGGCCAGGGGAATCTCAAAGTCCGCTTTAAGAAGGTACCAGTGGCTGTGCCCTGCTTGGGCATGAGGGAGATTGAGGGGCCAGGCCAGCAGGGTCTGGAGGACCTAGCACTTACTATGGCCACTGCCAGGTCCCTCACAACATCAACTTCCGTGAAAAGAAGCCAAAGCCATCTAAGAAGAAGGCAGAAGGTTGCAGTACTGAGGAGGGGTCTGGAGTCCGGGGCCGTGTGGCACGTTTCCGCTATTTCGAGGACATCTATGGCTATTCAGGGGTAGGCAAGTGGCCTGGCAAGGGCCTGGATTTGAGGATAGTGCCTCACTCATACTGCACTCAAAAGTGTCTGCCTCCAGGTTTTCATCTGTGGACCCTCCCCGCACTGGCTTCTGGTGACTGGCCGTGGAGCTCTGCGTCTGCATCCCATGGGCATCGATGGCCCCATTGACTCGTTTGCTCCATTCCACAATGTGAACTGCCCCCGTGGCTTCCTGTACTTCAACAGACAGGTAAGGAGTCTTAGCCTCCTTCCCTCCAGTGCTACTGATACCGCCCTAGGCCAGACCAGCTGTGGGAGCACAAGGTCAAGACAGTGGAAACTGGTAGGGCCAAGGAATTCAACTCTGAGCTTGTCCTGGGAAGACTGAGGATGGGACAAATGGGGTGTGGAGGGCTGACCAGTGAGATCACCGTCCTGCACTTGAGATACATGCTGGAAATTGCTCTGGTATAGCCTCACTTTGTTCAAGAGCCAGGCTGAGTTGGCTTTACCTTTTGTTCTGCCTCTTAGTTGCTATATGGCTTTGTGGCAACCACATGCCTGAGCCTGTTTTACCATCTGTGCCACCCAGATGATAGCAGGGATTAAGACCCTGATGGCAGGTGCTTTCCAGGGGCTAGTAACACAGAACTGCTGGTGAAGGGTGGCCTGGGTCACAGACATTGGCTCCTTTGCCTATTTATTGTTGGAGTTACTACTGTGTCCAGTCCCTGGGGTCCTCTGGCCCTGGCCTTCCCATATCCTACATTACTGTCCACCAACATGATGTGAGCCTACACAGTCAGGCTGCCAAAGCTTTAGCCTCTCCAGGCAACTGCCCAATACAGCAGACCTGATATCCCGTTACCACAGAACTAGAGAACATTTGGGGAGGTCTATGTTCATTGGCCCTGCCCTTGTCCATCCCAGAGCAATCTGACTTTGCTACCCACTGTACCCCTAGGGTGAACTGAGGATCAGTGTCCTGCCTGCATACCTCTCCTATGATGCTCCATGGCCTGTCAGGAAGATCCCGCTGCGCTGCACAGCCCACTATGTGGCGTACCATGTAGAGTCCAAGGTCTGTCCCTGTCCCATATCCCCCAGGCTCCTTCTGAGCCTGGCCTCTGGCATGTGACACTCTCTAACACCCAGGTGTATGCTGTGGCCACCAGCACCAACACACCTTGTACTCGAATCCCACGAATGACTGGTGAGGAAAAGGAATTTGAGGCTATTGAAAGAGGTATGCAACACTTGAGGGTAGGGTGGGGCAGAGCTTGGCTGTACTGTTCAGGGTGACTGACTCACTTTCCTTGTCTCAACAGATGACAGATACATCCACCCCCAGCAGGAAGCCTTCTCCATCCAGCTCATCTCTCCAGTCAGCTGGGAGGCCATTCCTAATGCCAGGTGAGGATGGACCTACCAGGGGCTGCTCTTTGGTGGCAGCTTGGAGGTAGCAAGTAATAATGCAGCTTGGCTTCATGCAGGATTGAGCTAGAGGAATGGGAGCATGTCACGTGCATGAAGACGGTGTCACTGCGCAGTGAGGAGACCGTTTCAGGCCTAAAGGGCTATGTGGCTGCTGGGACTTGCCTCATGCAGGGGGAAGAAGTCACATGCCGTGGGCGGGTAAGGGCCTTTGGGTGGGGGCAGGCAGCCCCCAGCAGACCATCTGCCATCTCCATGCACTCCCTTTCCCTTCCAGATCTTGATCATGGATGTGATTGAAGTGGTCCCTGAGCCTGGGCAGCCCCTGACTAAGAACAAGTTCAAGGTCCTGTATGAGAAGGAGCAGAAAGGGCCCGTGACTGCGCTGTGCCACTGCAATGGCCACTTGGTGTCAGCCATTGGCCAAAAAGTGCGTCATTTATTCCTGTCCCTCCCTTCCCTCCTGTAGCAGCTGTTTGGCCTCTAACAGCTACTCTGCTCACCATCTCCTGCCCTTCAGATCTTCCTGTGGAGCCTGCGGGCCAGCGAGCTGACTGGCATGGCCTTCATTGACACCCAGCTCTACATCCACCAGATGATCAGTGTCAAGAACTTCATCCTGGCAGCGGATGTCATGAAGAGCATCTCACTGCTGCGTTACCAGGAGGAGAGCAAGACGCTGAGCCTGGTGTCCCGGGTACTCATAGGGACAGGTGTGCAGGTGGGCACCAGTCCAGTGCCTGCTCCAACACCGCCCTTTTCCTTTCCCAGGATGCCAAGCCTTTGGAGGTGTACAGCGTGGATTTCATGGTAGACAATGCCCAGCTGGGCTTCTTAGGTGAGTGTGTGGGTCCCTGGGAGGCTACACTAGCGGGGCGTGAATCGCTGAGCTGACTCTGAGTCCCTCTGTTCATCAGTGTCTGACCGAGACCGCAATCTTATGGTGTATATGTATCTGCCAGAAGGTGAGTGGTTCCTCTGCAGCCTCTTCCTGGGATGGGTACCAGGCAGTGGGCAGGTCATGACTTGAGGTTCTGTGCTCAGCCAAAGAGAGTTTTGGGGGCATGCGCCTGCTGCGCCGAGCAGACTTCCATGTGGGTGCCCATGTGAACACATTCTGGAGGACCCCATGCCGAGGCGCTGCTGAGGGGCCCAGCAAGAAGTCAGTCATGTGGGAAAACAAGCACATCACGTGGTTTGGTGAGTACTGGGGTAAGGGTGCCTAGGGATGGGATGATCAGCCTGGCTCACACATTGTCTCTTCAGCCACCCTGGATGGTGGCATTGGGCTCCTGCTGCCCATGCAAGAGAAGACATACCGACGGCTGCTGATGCTGCAGAATGCACTGACAACCATGCTACCCCACCATGCTGGCCTCAACCCCCGTGCCTTCCGGTGAGTGTCCCCCTTCCCGGGTCCCTCCCTGCACCCCAGGTGTGCTCTGACCCCGATGTCCACCACCCTAGAATGCTGCATGTTGACCGGCGCATCCTACAGAACGCTGTGCGCAATGTCCTTGATGGAGAGCTGCTAAACCGCTACCTATACCTCAGCACCATGGAGCGCAGTGAGCTGGCCAAGAAGATAGGTACCACACCCGACATTGTGAGTACCACCTCTCTCTCTCCTTAGCTCATCTGCCTCACCAGATGCCCTACCCAGTCACACCTTTACCTCCCCATCATCCCACAGATTCTGGATGACTTGCTGGAGACAGACCGTGTCACTGCTCACTTCTAACTCTGTGATACCCTGCCATTGTACAATTATCTCTACCCATTTTGTATAAAAGAAAAAGAAAACGATTTCTTCCAGACAAGTGTGTGGTCATTGTGTTTAAGAGCCCCCATAGTGTACTCCCCATTCCAGGCTCTGGGTTGTAAGATTTATGCACTGGGGCCTGCTCAGTGTGCCCAGGCTGGAAACTCTGCTGGCCCCTGGCAGCCTTGCAGTTGTTGTGGCTCAGGGAGCTACATCTCCAGGTACTGGGAGACATCCTTAGCCTTGGGGGCAAAGCCCAGGCGGGCCAGAACACGAAGCAGGAGGGCAGTGAGCCGCATGGCAAGGATCTCCAGCCTAGAGGGGCAGGGTAAAGGTCATAAGTTGATGGGGAGCAGATCCTGGTCAGCCACCCATCCAGCCCCGTGTTCACTCACCTCAGGGCCACTTCAAACTTGAATGTCTCCCAGATGACCTTGATGTGGCGTAAGAGGCTGCTGCTGTAAATGCCATGGTATGCTGCACCCACCAGGCGGCTCCAACCCCAGACAGCACTGTTATCAGATACACACATCAGCCTGCTAACCTGCTGCAGCCCCTTCAGTCTTCCCCTTTGGTCACCAACCTCTTGGCCATGAGGAAGTAGCGGTCCACAGGGGTGCCCAATGTTGAGTTGATGGCACGCACTGTATTGATGTTTCGCAGCACAAGTAGCATGGGCCGTGGCAGTGCCTTGAGTACTTCCATTATGCCTTCAAAGTGTTCACGAGCCATATCCTGCATGTAGACAGTCTCCTCACGGCTCAACAGGTGGGAGCCCCACAGCTGGCCCAGGCGCACTGGTCGCTGCATGAGCACCTCAGAGAACAGCATATAGTCTGTGGAGAAGGCAGGAGTTCCGTTTGGTGCCCAGTGGCAGGCTTCTGACTGTCCCACAAACACCCACCCTTACCTTGTACCCCAAGTTCAGCTGCGTGTGTCTTCATTGCAGCACTGTCCCTCAGGATGATGGCCCGCCACAGCTGACACAGGGAGGATCGGTCCCTGCAGGAAGGCCTAACTGAGCTCCAAGATGCAGGAAGAAGGGCCCAAGGCCCAAAGATGCCTGCCCTCCCCCTGGCCCCCCATGCTTGGCCCCAGCTTACTTCTCATCTAGGAACTGGTAGAGACCGTGGTCCAGGAGTACCAGCTCTGCTTTTCCATCTGGACCTTTCCGCACCAGAACTAGGAACACAGCCTGTCAGCTCAAGCCACCCCTCTAAGACCCCACCCTGGGGGCTCTCCTACCATTTCCAGGGTGGGGGTCAGAGTGAATGAAGCCAGTGTAGAATATCTGTTCAGCAAAAGTCTGGATCAGCTTCTTTGCTACCTAGGGAGAACACGGGGGAATACATGGCAGCAGCCATCATCCAGCATGCACTGCCTCCCTCAACACATGGTACTCACGTCCTGCACTGCCAGTCCCTGCCTTTTGATGGCCTCTGTGTCATTCACTTTACAGCCTTCACAGAAGTCAGCTGTCAGCACCCGCTGGGAGAGCAAGAGGCTGAGTGAGCTCCGCAAATGTGTGTTGCCCCACCCTCAGGGAAAGCTCTACCCAGCCCACCTTGCTAGACTTATCCCAGTGCACCCGAGGGACAACGACATAATGGAAGTGCTTTAGCTCTTGAGCACAGCGCTCAGAATTTCGGCCCTCATTTTCGAAGTCCAGCTCCTGGGCCAGGGTCCCCTTCAGGTCCTGGAGGTGATACATGGGTGGGTCAGTCCCATCAGGGTTTAGCACTTACCACCAGCTGCCACTCTCCCACCTGCTATGGGTGGCACTACCTGTAGGACCCAGCTGAAGCCGAAGCTGGGGTGCATGAGCTCTACGAGTTGCAGCAGAAGTTCCAGTGTGTGCACATCCCCATCAAAGCGGTCTCGTAGGTCAATGTACTGTACCTGCAGTAGGCCAGGGTACACTGAAATCCAGGGTCACCACTGGCCCAGGATCCATCTAGAGTACAGCAGCATAGATACCTTTACAGCCACAGCAGTGCCATCATGTAGCTTGGCACGGTGCACCTGAGCTAGGCTTGCAGCAGCCATCGGCTCATAGTCAAACTCCTGGAAGAGTTCATTAGGCAGTGCCTGGAAGTCTTCAAGGAACAGCTCATCCACCTGTCAAGAAATGCTTAGAGTCACTGCCAGGGCTGCTGAGGCAGCTTCCTCTTCCCTCTGCCACATCAGGTGGGCTCACCTCTCGGAAGCCCCGAGTGAGAGCCTTGTCCTCCAGCACACGCAACGTCTGGATGTACTCAGGTGGCAGCAGGTGGTTGAAGGAGCACAGTCCTTGACCCAGTTTCACATAGAGGCCCCCATTGCGGATGGCTCCTGCCACCAGGGCGTCAGCCGCACGCTGGTGACATGCAGACATCACCTTCACATACCCCGGGCTGTTCTGACCACAGGCATGGAAGAAAGGCTGGGGACAGGTGGCCACTCCCTGATGCCCCCAGCACCCCCTACCTCCAGCATCCCCCCCTCCCTGCCATGTGCTCAGGATATGAGGACAAACCTCCTCCACTCCTCGTAGGATAACATTTGTACACCACCAGTAGTCCAGGGAGATGAGCAGACCAACCTTCAGAGACCTGTATACAGCAGAAGCAGCTTAAACCTCAGGCAGGCTGCAGAGTGTTCGTTCCTGAGGGCCCTTCTGCCCTAAGTCCAAAATCTGGCCTCACCCATCAGCCCCTGTGCCTGAGGTGAGGCTGGTCTGAGGTCCAGCCTCTAGCAACTTGGGTCCTTATAAGCTCATGGAATACTACTCATGCCAGTATCCTGCAACTGCCCAGATAGCCTGCTAAGTGCCAGTGGCAAGAGGAGAGGGATGAGGGCTGTGGGCAGAGGAAGCAGTGTTGGGCATGACAGCATCATGGTTCCAGGAAGGTCACTTGCAAAAGGGGGGAAGAAATAAGTTCTTTAAGAACCAGAGAAGAGCAGGGCGTTGGTGGCGCACGCCTTTAATCCCAGCACTCGGGATCTTTGTGAGTTCGAGACCAGCCTGGTCAACAAGAGCTAGTTCCAGGACAGCCTCCAAAGCCACAGAGAAAACCTGTCTCGAAAAACCAAAAAAAAAAAAAAAAAAAGAGAGAGAACCAGAGAAGGGTCAGGTGGTGATGGTGCATGCCTTTAATCCTAGCAGAGGCTGAGGCAGTTGGATCTCTGTGAGTCAAGGCCAGTCTGGATCTACAGAGCAAGTTCCAGGACAGCCAGGACTACAATGAGAAACCCTGTCTCGAAGAAAAGCAAAAGAACCAGAGAGATGGCTGAGTGGTCAAGAGATCTGGCTGCACTTCTAAAAGACCTGGGTTCAATTCCAAGCATCCACATGGCAACTCATAACTGCTTGTAACTCCAGTTCCAGGAGACCTAACACCCTCACATAGACATACATGCAGGCAAAACACAGATGCACACAAAATAAAGATAAATAAATCATTAAAAATTATGGGAGCTGGAGAGATGGCTTAGCAGTTAAGAATACTGGCTATTCTTCCAGAGGTCCTGAATTTAGCTCCTAGCAACCACATGGTGGCTCACAACCATTTACAGTGGGATCTGATGCTCTCTTCTGGTGTAAAGACATACATGCAGAGAGAGCACTCATATGTGTGCTTAATAAATAAAAATAAATAATAAAAAAAGCCAGCTGGGTGTTGGTGGTACACTCCCAGCACTCGGGAGGCAGAGGCAGGTGGATCTCTGTGAGTTCAAGACCAGCCTGGTCTACAATAGCTAGTTCCAGGACAGCCTCCAAAGTGACAGAGAAACCCTGTCTCGAAAAACCAAAGAAAAAAAGCCAGAGAAGCCAGGTTACTCCCTACTCTAAGAGGGTCCCACTTCCTTCCCATCTGTAGACTAGGAAGGGCTGGCTGCCTTGATCCGGAGAAGGACACAAAGCCAAGTCCCTTTGGATAGCCTTAACCTTGATAGGGTCCCACTTCTGGCTGTTCCGCCACAGGAAGGCCCCTAACTAAAAAGGTGGCTGACATAAAGGGTCCCCTCTCTGGGATTTCACTTCCTTCCACAGGAAGAAGTAGGAAAGATGCTAACACATACCCTGAACCTGCTAAAACCCCCACCACCTCCCCCAACTCCCCACCCCAGCACACTAGTTCTTCCCACACATCTAGCAGTACACGGAAGGCAAGCAGCAGCCTGTGCTGCAGAGTGTGCTACTGACAATGACAAAGAAGCCACTGAGCTCTGAGCTCCGTCATGTTCTAGGGAGCAACATCCTTCCCTGGTGGGCAATGCAGACAAGGTAAGGACAGTGCTACCCACAGACACTGAGGGCTGGGAATGTAAGATACAAAGGGAAGAAACAAGACTGACTGAGATGGGGATGTCCATTTGAACTCAGGCATCTGCTATTCAAGACTGGACTTCAGCAGGTCAATGTGAGAAGTGTGCGTGTACAGCAGAGCCCTAGCTCTCATCTCCATTGCAAATGAAATACTTAACATCAAATTAGAAGCCGGGCATTGGTGGCACACACCTTTACTCCCAGCACTTGGGAGGCAGAGGCAGGCGGATCTCTGTGAGTTCAAGACCAGCCTGGTCTACAAGAGAGCTGGATAGGCTGGAAAGAGAGCTCAGGATAGGCTGGAAAGCTAAACAGAGAAACCCTTTCTGGGTAAAAAAAAAAAAAAAAAAAAAAAAAATGAAATTAGATAAACCTCAGCAACACTGGAAACAGAGTAGAGCAACCCCACCTTGACCTCCAAGTTAGTTACCCAGTTCTACCCTGTTCCAAGGAATTCAAAACCAAAACCAAAACCAAAACAAAACAAAAAAACAGACCACTTTCAGGAAAAGTGAAAAGGTCACAGTACAACCCAGGAACCATAGAATAATCCATCCCCATGACAACCAATAAAAATATTTAAATTACAGGTGTACTGCCAAAAATATAAATTCCTCTGACTCTGCTAAATGTTAAGCAATCAGAAATGGACCTCACCCACTAAGGTAATTTTTTGTGGCTTTCCCCTTTAAAAGAGCGTGGCTAAATGCGCTAAAGCACCCCCTCCTCTGGCGGCTGTTGCATCAGTTTTCCAGTAGAAGTCCCTGCCGGCTTGTATACAATAAAAACCTTGCTTTTTGAAATTGGTGTAGTAGTGCATCCCTTTGGGCCCAGACCTGAGAGACAGAGGCAGGTGGATCTTTTTAAATATGTGGCCAGCCTGGCCTACTTAGCAAGTTCTAGGCCAGCCTGGGCTATATAGTAAAACCATGTCTCAAAAACAAAATGTTGGCTGGGCAGTGGTAGCACGCACTTTAATTGCAGAAGTGGGGGGTGGGGGGCACAGTGGCAGGCAAGATCTCTGTGGAGCCAGCCCTCTACAGAGCTAATTCCAGGACAGCCAAGGCTACACAGAGAAACCCTGTCTTCTTGAAAAACCAAAAAGAAAAAATGAAAAGAGAGGTCAGGAGATGCAATGAACCTGCAGATCCAGGAAAACCAATGTCTGAATGTGCCCCCAGCATCTGGTCACAGCCCATCATGGCCCTTGGCAGTGAGCTGTGAAGTCTCTTTCCCATCAGTCAGGGTGAGCTGCACAAGGCAGCTGCCAGGGACCTGCAAGGCCCCTGCACAGTGTTGATGACAGCCAGAGAAATACAGTAGGGATAATAGGCTCTGTTCTCACTAGTCCCAGGGACCACAGAACACAGGGGACATTGTTCAGCCTTTCAATAGGGAAGCCTCAGAGCTCCAGGCAAAACCAACCAGATGGACAGGTATGTAGGGCCTCAAAGTTGGAAATAGGTATCCAACCACAGATATAGACATGCCATGGACTAATGGGAATAAATCTCAGTGACATTTTTCTTTTCTTTTTTTAGACAGGGTTTCCCTGTATAGCCCTGGCTGTCCTGCAGACCAGGCTGGCCTCAAACTCACGGAGATTCACTTGCCTTTGCCTCCCGAGTGCTGGGATTACAGGTGTATGCACCACTGCCTGGCTACAGTGACATTTCTTATGTAATGCCTAAGGACCCTGGGACCAAAGCCTTCCCAAGGAGGAATTGTGCTCAGAGCTATGTGGAGCAAGATGGCATCCTGCACCATGGTACCCTGACCTCTACAGTTCAGAGCAATTCAGGTTAAGAAGCTTTTTTCACTAACAAAGTCAACGAGGCTGGGCCGGCAGCTGCAAGAATTCCCACCATGGGAGGGAAAGGCACTTTGAAAAGACTCTTTGGCACTACACTAAGAGTGAGGTGGCAGTTCCACTCAGGCCCAAGCTTCCATGTCCAGAGCTCTAGGTCTCCTTGGATGGTAGGGTGAATGGATCAGGGTGGCTTCTTTATGTTCAGAGCTTAAGCCATGGCTCATCTGGTAAAGTCTGTAGGGACATTGCCCCCTGTCCTGTCTACATGCTGCATGTTAACTGCAAAGTCCCAGAACCCCACAGCCCTTGGAGGGGAGTAATGTGAAGAAGGCTATCCCACCCAAGCTGTGCCAGGTCTGGCATTTTAACCTCCCTACCTGCCAAAGCGCCCGATACCATCTACCGCAAGTCGCAGCCTCCTCTTCTCCTGCGCCTCTGCAGTGAAATAGCGGGCTCCGAGGAGCAAGGGCACCCCCACCACAGTGGCAGAGAGCGTCCTCCTCCACAGCAGCCTGGTTCTTGAGGTCCTGAGAGGAGACAGGGGCAGGTGCTGGAAGTGCTGCTCCTTCACAAGGGAGTTGGGGCCTCAGTTTCCCCCTTTCCTGCCTTTGCAGAGCCAACTCAGAGTCTGTCTATGGGACCATGTGGCCACCAGAGGACACCCAGCACATTCAAGGCCCTTTCCCTAGGCCCCACAACAGCAAAGATGCCAGATGCTGGAGGAGAAGGTCTCCTTTGGCTGTCTTGGCAGGTCAATACAGATCCGCAGTCTACAGACTGGACCGCCATCTCCGTCCCCATCATGATGGTGCAGAGGGCCCTAATGGAAGGTGAGACCTGGTAGTAGAGAGTCAGCACAAACCACACTGAGCAAGAACTTAGAGCAAGGACAGAATAGAGTTCCATATTGCGCAAGACAGCAAACACCCACACATACTGAACACAGCATATGTTCACACTGCCCATGCTCACATACGGCCTCCTCTCAGTGCCATGGTGCACTAAAAGAAAGGCCTTGCAGCCAGGCAGTGTGGTGTACACCCTTAATCCAGCACTCAGGAAGCAGAGGCAGGTGGTTATGTATGAGTTTGAGGTCAGTCTAGTCTACAGAGAGTTCCAGGACAGCCAGGGCATCCTCCCAATTTCTCAGTCTGTGCTCATCGTAAAGTTCTTGTTGGGAGCCCCTGTCTCTAGAGTATGACCAATTATAGGTCAGGAACCCTGTGGTCTCAGGTTCCAAGATGCCAAAGAAAGATACAAACAATCCTGTTTTGGAGGAACACAAGAAAAGGTCCAGTGTGGGCCTCTCCATCTTTGTGATCACACAGTCAGCTCCCTGCCTAGGAAGGGTGCCTGCCTTTGGCTGCAGAGGTCTCATTACCTTGCCATTGGGCTCTTGAAGTTTCTTCTGAAGAATATGGCAGGGCATGGCCAGGGCTTCTGTCTGTTCTGCAGCAGAGCAGAATGGAAGTGACACAGTCGCATCTGTAAAAAGGGCAGACAGCAGAGCTTGGCAGAGGCAGGCACACAGGGACATAGCCCATGCCTCTGTTATTGCCTGGCATCTACACACGCCTGAAGCAGGGCCACACCAAACTCTCACTCAGTGATGGGCTCCAGGCAGGAAGCTACCTACATGCCAGTCTCAGCAATAAAGACGCAGGCTGTCTACTGTATGAAGAAGCTGAAGGCAGGAGAAGACATTCATGAAAATGTCTCACTTTTGAGGGAAGAAAACCCATCCTGACCAGGCTTATCTGTGATAAGGGCCAACACCACTTTTGTGGTAGCACCCTTAACCTGACACTTACTATTTTTTTTAAGTGGACTTTTTTTTAAAAGATTTATTTATTTATCATGTATACAACATCTTGCTTTCATATATATCTGCACACCAAAAGAGGGCACCAGATCTCATAAGGGATGGTTGTGAGCCACCATGTGGTTGCTGGGAATTGAACTCAGGACCTCTGGAAGAGCAGTCAGTGCTCTTAACCACTGAGCCATCTCTCCAGCCCTGACACTTACTATTTCTAGGTGCTGACATTACTAACCAGTGGCCACAGGAAGTGGGCCACACCATGGGAGAAGTGTCAGCAATGCCCACCCACCAATTCTAAGAGAGAGGTCTCACAGAAATGGCTTTTGTGTTGGACCTTGTTGTGAAAGCAAAAAGATTCAAGGAGAACTGAAACTAGAAATGTGTGCAAAGCCATAGCGGGGGAAGTCACAGACCCAGTGAGGAAGTGGCAGTTGCCGTTTTGCTAAGGGGACATGATGTGCCCATCAAACTGTCTTCTTCTAAATTATTATGTTTAGATCCATAGATTAGTGCTACGATCATCATTGGTCAGAGAGCCTATTGTTGCAGTAGGCAGCAGTAACTGGAGAGACCCAGAACTGGTCAAAGTGCTGAAAGAATCAGGTGACTGTCGAACACTTGGCCCTAAGTGGGACATCCACATCACCCCTTCCAAAACTCAGGAACACTATGGGAGAGACAGAAGAGCCCGAGGAGGGGGTAGAGTGCTCTAGAACGCTCTTCTTCAGGCATGATATGGCTACTGCACTCTTGAACACACAGCAGCTATGATTACCAGCGTAAGACTTATGTAATGTTGGACCCATCAACAGCCTGTCATGGAGAAGAGAGGGACTCAGCAGTAAACACTGGTAAGGTGCCCATGCTCCTGTTAAGCAGGGACCCATGCTCTGGACTATAATGAAATTCACTGGGACACACACACATGCACGCATGAGTGCAAGTGAACACACACACACACACACACACACACACACACACACACACACACACACACACGCAAGCACCATGGCAGTGGAAAGTAGACTAGTTGGAAAGAAGGGATCATCCAGGTTGAGAAGAGGAGAAGGCAGAATAATGGGAGGGAAATACAATTAAAACACTATATACATATATGAAAATGTTAGAATGAAACTCATTATCATGGGCTGGGCATTGTAGCACACACCTTTAATCCTAGCACAATGGGGAGACAGAGGCAGAAGGATCTCTGTGAGTTCAAGGCCAGTCTGGAGAGAGTTCCAGGACAGCCAGGACTACACAGAGAAACCCTGTCTCAACTCCCACCCCCAAGTTAAGTAAGTAAGTAATAAATAAAGAAAATAAAATAAAAAGCTACAAAGATAACTGGACATGGTTCTGTGTGTCTTTAGTCCCAGCACATAGGAGGCAGAGGCAGGTGGATGTCTGTGAATTCGAGGCTAACCTGGTCTACAAAGTGAGTTCCAGCACAGCTAGGGATGTTACATAGAGAAACCCTGTCTTGAGAAACAAAATAAACAAAGGTGCTAACTGCTGTGCCAAAAAATAAAAATAAAAAAAAGCCCGAAAATTCTGAGCATGGTAGCAATCACCTATAACTCTAATACCTAGTGGGCTGAGGACAGGGAGTGTTGGAGGACCAGTCTGGGCTACCCAGAGAGTGAGTTTGAGGACAGCCTAGTGTACACAGATAACCCCGTCTCAAAATAAAAGAAAAAAAAGGGGGAGTAGTATGCACAAAACCTGGTTCAATAATATCCAGTCATTCAAAGGGAAAATAAGTTAAAAAGATTTTCTATAATAACAAAATCCCGCCAGGAGTTGGTGGCGCACGCCTTTAATCCCAGCACTCGGGAGGCAGAGGCAGACAGATCTCTGTAAGTTCGCGGCCAGCCTGGTCTCCAGAGGAGTGCCAGGATAGGCTCCAAAGCTACACAGAGAAACCCTGTCTCGAAAAAACAACAAAACAACAACAACAACAAAAATCCCAGGAAAGGAGGTAGCATTCTGCAAATGAGGCAGCTATTTTAGGGGCAGGGCCCTGATTTGAGATGATTTTGTGCCCGGGATACTGGCATCAGCTGGAGACTCTTACTATGGCTTCACCTGGGGAAATTGTGCTTTTATGTTTTTTTTGTTCTCACTGTAGCCTACGTTGTCATGGAAGAAGGGGGTTTTAAGGACCAGGTTAGAGATGCTATTCACATAAGCAGAGCAAATGAAGCCCCTGGGTGACTCTGGATAGGCTCTTGGCTATGACAATTATCTATGCAAATGAAGTTGTTTTTTCAATAAGCCTCAGTTTATTGCTTTGAAAAGTATAAATCATTGCACGATTAAAGAGTGAATCAGGGAGCTAGAGAGATGGCTCAGTGCTTAAGAGCACTTGCTGCTCTTCTAGAGGTCTTGAGTTCAATGGCCAGCAACTACATAGTGGCTCACAACCATCTGTAGTGAGATCTGGTGCCCTCTTCTGGCCTATAGGCATAAATGCAGGCAGAACACTGTATACATAATAAATACATAAATCTTTTTTAAAAGAAAGTGAATTTGAGCTGGAGAGATGGCTCAGCAGTTAAGAGCACTGACTCTTCTTCCAGAGGTCCTGAGTTCAATTCCCAGCAACCACATGGTGGCTCACAACCACCTTGAATGAGATCTGATGCCCTCTGCTGGCATGCAGGCAGAAGACTGTATACATAATAAATAAAATCTTAAAAAAAAAAAAAAAAGAAGAAAGAAAGAAAGTGAATTAAACTCACAAAACAATTTGCAAGCTCTTGGAGCACTGTCCAACATACCAAACACTATGAGTATGTGTCCAGCAGGCGAGCACCAAGGCCACACTAGGATCAAGGATTTCCCCACATAGCACTCCAAGGCTCTGCCCCGTGCCAGTTCCTTGCTGGTACCCAGTGTCCTCAGTTCTCCCCATCTAACACAGATAACAATCCTCACTCTGCTTTCTAGATTGAATTGTTTGCTGGGTATCAGTTTATCACTGCTCTTCTTTCTTCCTCTTTTTTTTTCTTTTTTTGTTTTGTTTTTTTCAAAAGAGTTTCTCCGTGTAGCTCTGGCTGTCCCGGAACTCACTCTGTAGCCCACGTTGACCTCGAATTCAGAGATCCACCTGCCCCTGCCTCCTGAGTGCTGGGATTAAAGACCTGTGCCACCCACCCCCTACTCCACCTATTGCTTTTTTTCTTTTTGAAGACTGCTGCGCCATCACTCCAGCCCCCTTCCACTGCTTTTAAAATGAAAACAAAACAAAACAAAACAATACAAGCAAACAAAAAACCCAAAACTGATTTACCTCTCTCAGAAGAGAAATCAGATCATTTCCAACTCATGCAGACAGGTCACACCCTGAGAAGGCAGAAAGACTTTCTCTAACTGGGGCAAAAGGGCAGGAGAGGACTGGCTGAAATTTCCAGGGGCCACTGAGAAGGGGTGTCACTGCTGAGAATAGAGCAGCATGGGATGACTAAGGTGGACAGACCTCCATTACTTGAGACTTATGACTCAGAAGAGGATGTGCAAACCCTCTAATCAACAGACCAGAAGCCGAGAGAGTAAGGCAGGCTACGCACATCAACCCGAGGCAATAGAAGCCCTTCTGTGCTGCACAGAGTTAGGGCTCACAAAACTCTGCCCAGAATCACAGGCTGAAGACAGCATGAACCCCAGGCTTACCCCAAGGCTGAGTTGGAAGGGCCTGCATATGGCCCCATGCTGACTTAAAGGAGGCAGCCCAGAGCTCTAAGCTGAGAGTGCTCACTGTTCATGACCCAAAACTTCCACGGAGAAAAGGTAAAAAGTCCTTCAGGGAGATTGAGAAGAGTCTCAGGATAGCTCATCTCCAATGAGGCCTGTGCTGCCTCAGCCAAGCACCAGCTGTCCATGGCACCATGGGTTTTCTGATGATGCAGGGACAATATAGTGTCTAGGCGGCAACCTCATATTGAAGGCATATTGCAGAGGGGACAAGGCTGGCTAGGTCAGTCTACCCAGTATGCCCCAGAAGGGGACTCTGCTATAGCTCTCATCTGTAAAAGACTGGGGAGAAGCCAGGCAGTGGTGGAGCATGCCTTTAGTCCCAGCTCTCGGGAGGCAGAGGCAGGCGGATCTCTGTGAGTTCAAGACCAGCCTGGTCTACAAGAGCTAGTTCCAGGACAGCCTCCAAAGCCACAGACAAACCCTGTCTCCAAAAACAAAACAAACAAAACAAAACAAAACAAAAACACAAAAAAGACTCGGGAGATGGACACATTCAGAACTCGCAGATAAGCCACTAAAGATCTATGCCGATGTTGATGATACAGGTGACTCCAGCTCCCAGTAACTGATGATACCACTGTCTGGGCTCTCGTGAGGAAGGAGAGGCTGGAGCACACTACCTTCTCCCCCACTGCCAGCCTGATGCAAACTGCTCTTGCAGGCAAGGCCAGGAGCCCCATTCCCCTCTGCCTCCCACTATAACCTCTTAGGAATTAGTACTGCAACTGAAGGGCTCTGGCTGCCTCTTAACCTTCCCCACTCAGGATGTAGAACAAAGATTGTTTTAGGAGGTGCCTGTAGTGCCCTCTGCCCCACCAGGATTCATCCACAGCAAAAGATCACAGGTGGAAGGAGATGCCAGTCATGATGTCCAGTAGATATAGCCTTGTGCTGAAAACTTCAGAGCTACCAAACCCTGGGTCCTTCTGAGACAGGCTACCCAGCACCCATTAAACTATTTTCTGAAATCCCCATCAAATGAGAAAGAAATCTTAGACCCCAAAGGCGTGTGTGTGTGTGTGTGTGTGTGTGTGTGTGTGTGTGTGTGTGTGTGTGTGTGAGAAACCTACAGCCAGACCTGCCAAAATCCAAACAAATCCCAAACAAGAGCCGTGCAGCGTTGTGGCCCAGATGGCCTGCCATCCGTTCTCAAGCCCAAACCCTGACCCACATGCAGCCCCATGACTGGGGAAAACTGCAGACAGGAGATAAAGTCAATGAGGAGTGTCATCTGGGGCAAAGCAAGGCCACAGGGGCAGGGAAGTGCAGAAGGACTCAGATAAGGTTAAAGATACTGTTTGCTCAAGCTCTGCCTAGAGCTCTAGCAAGTTAAACACTATATAAACAACAGTGGGGAAATACAAACTTTATTTTTTTTATTTATTTTTTTGTTCTTTTTTGAGACAGGGTTTCTCTGTATAGCTTTGGAGCCTGTCCTGGCACTGGCTCTGCAGACCAGGCTGGCATCGAACTCACATAAATCCACCTGCCTCTGCCTCCCAAGTGCTGGGATTAAAGGCGTGCGCCACCATAGCCCAGCAAAAACTTTATTCTTGAAGTGATCCCAGAATCTTAAGTCTTTGTCCACAATGACCCCCCTCTCCAGGTCCCTATGATGTCCACAGCTCTGCAGGCAGCAGTAGCTCAGAACATGACCCCCACACTGCTGTCAAGCAGACAAAGAGGGTGTCAGTACATTCCCTCCCACCAGGAGAACACTCCCCTTTGAGCAGGTCCACACAACACCCTGTGGTGATGCTGACCTACAACTAACTGCCACATAGCCCCTTCACCCCTTCCAGTTTGGACAGAGTGCCATAGTCTCCCTGCACCTGGTCCTCATGTTTGGTTGCTTGTTTTTTAAAGACAGGGTCACACTATGTGGTTCTGGCTGGCTTGGAACTCACTATGTAGATCAGAACAGCCTTGAACTCAGAAATCCTTCTTCCTCTGCCTTCCAACTGCTGTGCCACTGTGCCTGGTAGTTCTCATGCTTTTTAATAGGGACTGGGTAGATGATCTGTCTGCAGAGACATTCAATCAGAGTTCTTCTCTGGTAACTGCATGAAGCAGCAAAAATCACACTCTAAGGAGAACCTACAGCCAGACTCAGTGGATTAGAGGAAGACTAAAGATGTCCATAAGATAGCCTGCATACAACAGGGAGTAGTTGCCAAGACTCCTTCCCAAAAAGGTGACCAGACTGTGTAACAGGACAGATAGCCCAGTACACCTCAACAGGAAGGGACATTGAGGCACAGAACACTTTCCAACGTTAAGAGGGAAAAGATTAGGGATTGAGCTAGAGGGAGTGGGTGTTGTTAAAAGGAATACTATTACAAAACAGTAACCTGCAAAGACTCATCTGCCCTGGGCAGGAGCTCCTAATCAGAAGTTAAAATTTGCCTTTCCAGTCCAGCAGTGGTGAAGCACACCTTTGATCTCAGCACTCAGGAAGCACAGGCAGGAAAATCTCTGTGAGTTCGAGGTCTACAAAGTGAGTTCCAGGACTCAGGGATACAAAGGGAAACCGTCTCAATAAACAAAACAAAACTTGCCTTTCCAGTCCCTAGGGCGTTCTGGAGGACTAAGTGATATATAATATGGCTACGTGGAGAAGTTTTGCAATTGTAAAGAGCTATGTTAAAGGTCAGCACAGGTTTCTCCCTGAGTCTCCTGACTGACAGGACGCCATCAGAGCGCACAACCACAGCAGGGCAGCTCACTGCAAGCCAAAGTTAACCCAACTCTGTGCCTATCAGTATAATCTACAAGGCCAGACGTACTAGAAAATCAAACTCGGAGAAGTCCAAGTTTAAAAACAACACAACTGCAGAAAGGGCCATACTCCAAGGACGGGGGAGAGGCGAGAAGGGGGAGGGGTGGGGGGCAAGGAAGAGAGGGCAAGCCTAATCGAGCGGATGTCGTGGGGTATCTTCTTCCCTAGAAGCAGGCAGAGGGAACCGAGCAGCTTCCCGTGGAGACCCAGAGGGGGTGCGCTGCGGGACAAGGGCAGTAGGGAGAGGACCCTGGGGTAAGGTTAAGTGATGCTGAGTCTTCCCTGGGCTGGGGGAGGTCTGGGGAGCACAGGGAGGCCGAGGACCTGAGGGTTCTCCAGAGTTTGGGGGTCGATGGGTAGGACCCGGGCCTGGGTTGGATCCAGATCTCGGGGTACCGAGTTAGACCCAACGCAGGGGTGCGGAGAGCACAGGGCCAGGGCCCGGGTCCCAGGCGTGCGGGGGCGGGGTCCTCACCGGCCGCCACATGTCCCCGGCGGCGCTCTCCTCTTGATTTTCGCCGCAGATGTTCCTGGTGCCCAGCCGACCCCGCGGGAGAGTAGGCAACGCGCATGCGCACCGGCCCCGCACTCTCACGGCGCTGGATAGAGTGGAAAGGCCACGCCCCCAAGACGTGCAGGCCTCTGCCTCACCGCAGCGGCCCCTTGAGGTCGCCGGCGGCATAGCTTCATGGAGGGACCAGTTTCATGCGCAGACCAAGGAGGCACTTTCCGGGTTTTTTTTGTTTTGTTTTGTTTTGTTTTGTTTTGTTTTGTTTTGTTTTGTTTTGTTTTGGAGACAGCGTTTAACTCTTTATCATAGGCTAGCCTAGAACTCATTGCAGTCTTTCAGCTTCAACCTCCCAGTTGCTGATATGACAGATGTGAGCCAATAATGCCTATTTGACAAGCTAGCACTTTCAATTTTCCTGACCAGTGCAGTCAAAATCACCTGAGGTCTCATGAATGGCAAGTAAGCACTCTCCCACTAAGTTATGTCCCCAGGCAGAATGGCTTTTTTTGTTTGTTTTAAGATTTATTTATTTTCATGGTTGGAGACTTAGCTGGAGTGGTCAAGATTACCTACCAAACACAAGGCCAGGGTTTGGTCTTCAGCTCTGAGGGGGTAAAATGTATTCTTGTTTTATTCGTATGAATGCTTTTGTTCAAACATATGGATCCGGGGTGCAGTGCCTGTGAAAGGCCAGAGAGGGCGTCATATTTTCTGGAAGTGGTTTCAAGCGGTTCAGAGTTACCCTGTGGGTGCTAAGAGCAGCAAGATGCTTAGCTGCTGAGCCATCTCTCTAGCTCCAAGAGGTGAGTTTTTTGTCTGCCTGTTTGTTTATTGTGTATGGATGTTAGGGAACAATTTTCAAGAGTTGGTTGTAAAAAAAAAAAATTGGTTGTTTGTTTTTTAATTTGGTGTGTGTTTTTGTTTTGTTTTAATCCTCTGAGTCAGGATTTCCCTGTAGCTCTGGCTATCCTGGACTGGCCTCGAATTCACAAAAATCCGCCTGCCTCTGGAGGCCAGACTACCCTAGACTCCAGCTGACACAGCAGGTAGGAAGGGATGTCAATATCCTACCTGGAGGTGACAGTGCTTGAACCTGTGTGGAGACTCCCACTCCAGCAGCAGGTGGCTGTGGCCACTCTCTCAGTGTAGCACCTCCCCTCATCAATCTGCTTGGCAAACACCCATCATTTTGCCCCCCAGACCTTGTTGGGCAGATGGAGGAGGCTGTGACACAGTGTCCAACTCTCAGGCCCTTAGACCCCAAAGGCTACCACCACCAGGACCTGCTGTGTGCAGGACTCTCCTCTGAGCCAACTGCCACCATCTTCGGGCCTGCTCAGAAAAGATCTGCTTGTTTGCCTTCCCTCAGAGAGATAGGCAGGTAGAAAGGGGCATGAGACCCTCACCACAGTATCCAGCCACCCCTCCCAACCATCTGTGTGCAATTCTGTCCTTATTGCATGGGTCTTTGGGGTGGTGGCGGGTTAGTGCATAGAACTAGGGAATGACTAGGGGAGGTAGGGGACTCCATCTATTCATCTATGGGAAAGCCATCATTACTGTTGGTTAAGGCTTTCCAGTGCAGACTTTTGGATGGGAGTAACCACACTCCACTAAGTGACCCCTTACCCATGCTCTGTAAGGAAGCCCAATAAAACCACTGGTTCCCCAGAGTGAACATCAGAGGATCATACCTGGGGTTGTCATTGCAACATTAGGGGACATGTGGGGAGTACAGCTCCCCAGAAGAGCCAGGTCTTTCCCACCTGCCTCTCTCAGGGACCCTATTAGTCCCTACTTCTAGGGGAAACATACCTAGCCCGTCGACTCCACCTCCTCCTGGTCTGTCCCTCCTGTCACAGAAGGATCTTCTTCTGGGCTTGTCCTTGTCCTCACTAAGTGTGTAGAACTGGGTCACTTGCTCCTGTACCCCACAGTGATCTCACACACCTGGATCCGCATCTACCATTCACAAGCAAAATCTCCTCTTTCTTTCTTCATGTGCTGATTAATTGAGCTGGTCCTACTGCAAGCCATGCTAGTTCTTATTGGTAGAATGTAGGCAAGCAGATGCCCTATGTAGTCTTGTTTCTTATACTTCCCAGGTTACTTCTGGGAATTGACCCCAGGACCTCTGGAAGAGCAGCCAGTGCTCTTAATTGCTGAGCCATCTCTCCAGCCCCTGGAGTTAGATGTCTGTGGGCCACCAAACTGGGATTCATGGCTTCAACACTGAAAAGAATTTCAGAACTAGCCATTATGATGAAGCAATGTTGGAGATTTTTTTTAAAAAAGATTTATTTATACATCATTTATTTATACATCATTCCTCCTCATGTATCCCTGCACGACAGAAGAGGGCACCAGATCTCACTGTAGATGGTTGTGAGCCACCATGTGGGTGCTGGGACTTGAACTCAGGACCTCTGGAAGAACAGCCAGTGCTCTTAACCTCTGAGCCATCTCTCCAGCCTAATGTTGGGGATTCTAATGAAGATATTTAAGCATTGGAATAAGAGAGAAAGAGGGGGACTCAAAGGGAAATTGAACAGATCCCAGAGCATGGGAGTGGGCTTCTGGGGTCACAGAGAGTAATGCAGACACTAGTGGGATGTGAGCTCTGTTTGATCATTAAAAGTTATTTTGATTTGCTTGTAGTCAGATTTATAAACATTTAAAATCATTTATAAATGACTGTGTTTATTAAAGATCATTGATAGCTTGAGATTTATTTAAAACTGGCCTGGGTGGTGGTGGCACACACCTTTAGTCCCAGCACTTAAGAGCAGAGGCAGGCGAATCTCTGTGAGTTTGAGGCCAACCTGGTCTACATAGAGAGTTCCAGGACAGCTGGGCATACACAGAGAAAGCCTATCTTAGAAACCCAAAAGAAAGAAAAATCCTTGTCAGTTTAACGTTTTGCTGCTACCTACAGTGTGCTCCACATATACAGCTTTATGCCTAAGACTCCCTTAAAGCCATGCTAGCAATCAACCAAATGAGCGGCAGGAGGATGTCATTTATATGCTACAGATCTTACAGATATGACTGGCAGTGGGAAATGATAAGGGACAAGAGGGATTGGGAGGGAAACTTTTATATATATATATATATATATATATATATATATATATATATATATATATATATAGAATGTGTTATGGTGGATGCTTCCCCCCAGCCCCGGGCACCACAGTCTGGGATGTTAAGGTGTAAGATCCATCCAAGCCCCTTCCCCTATCTCTCTCCAAACCTTGCTACATCTCAGAAAGCCTGATAAATGATGACCCCTCCCCCAGAGATGCTGGGTATTTAAACTGTCCCCCAGAAAATAGACGTGTCGTTTTCTGGTCTCTCTTTCCCATCTCTTCTCTGGGGGGCTGGAAGGCCATCCAGGAGCGTTGTATCCATTAAATGTGGGCTTTTTCTAATTTGGTTTGATTTGGTCTGATTTGAATTGTTGCAGCAGTAGAGGGGCTTATGGGGGTGCAGAAGCTTTTCAGAATGAATATAAATTAGGAGAAAATGAGAAAGAGGGGCTGGAGAGATGGCTCAGCGGTTAAGACCACTGACTGCTCTTCCAGAAGTCCTGAGTTCAATTCCCGGCAACCACATGGTGGCTCACAACCGCCTTGAATGAGATCTGGTGCCCTCTGCTGGCATTCGGGCAGAGGACTGTATACATAATAAATAAATAAAATCTAAAAAAAAATGAGAAAGAGCCTCTGAGAGTGGGAGAAGGGAGTAGTTCTGCTCACAGTTTAATACTCTATCGTATATGCGCTATGTATTGTAGAAGGGAGTCTGCACAGGCATATAGTAAGTTGACTAACAATGACATGCCGCTCTGCCTTGTTCTAAATTAACCTTTAGCCCAGGGAATGCTGCAGGAGGCATGCAAGGTTCAGCAGCCTTGTGGATATGCAAACCCAGCTGCACAGAATAAGACCATAATGAGGGAAAAGTGCAGGAGGTAAAGAGACACCAACAGGATGACTCCTGGAGACAAGGCTGAACACCTTGACCAGAGGAACAAGACTAAACTTTGGAATGATTAACTGCCTCGATTTCCACTCCTAAGATAATCCGCTGCCCAGAGATGAGATACAAACCTTATCTCTAGGATGTTAATCTGCTGCCTTCACAGTGATAAAGTGCACACTAAAGAATCACTTCCTGTTGGTGCTCATTGGCATTTGTGATGACAGGCAATGTGACTTCTGATCTCTGGTATTCAGGCTAAAGATTGGCCACAAATGAGAAGAGATAAAATTGAGACATCAGTGAAACACACAGGTCCAAAGGCTAAAAGGAGTACATGCTAAGATTAGAACAGGTATAACACGAGATCCAGTCCCAAAGCTGTTCACCAAAAATGATGGTGGAGGCTGACATAAGTCTGAATCTGTCTTTGTAGATCATGTAAAGCACACACATGTGATGTTAGCAGAATTATCAGAAACACACACAGCACTTAACCTTGATCAATTGGCCTTTTATTCCCACAGATAAAATGAAAGTGGAAATTAGATGATTATGCCAATGGAAAACATTTCCAGTCAGGAAAGTCATAACATCAATAAATTGGCAAAGTCATCTTTTTATGTTGGCTCTCAAAGGCAGAAATGAAAGTCTGGGCAGAATCAAGGACACACAATAAGCATGGCCTTAGAAATTATTTTTGTTTCTTTATTTTATTTGACACACAAGAGTATTTTGCATGTATGTTCATCCACCGTGTGTGCATGCACCTTGTGCATGCCTAGTACCTGTAGGAACCAGACAAAGGTATCTGCTCTCCGGAACTGGCATTACAGAGAGTTGTGAGCCACTAACTACATGGGTGCTGGAAACAGAACCTGGGTCCTCTAGACGAACAGATGGTTTTCTTAGCCACTGAATGAACCATTTCCCCAGTCCCAAGGGAAAAAAAAATTGAGACAGGGTTCCTCTGTGTAGCCCAGGCTGTCCTGAAACTCACTCTATAGACCATGTTGGTCTCAAACTCAGAGATCTTCCTGCCTCTGCCTCCAAGTGCTGGGATTAAAGGCTTGGGCCACCACCTTCCCGGCTCTTGAGGGTTTCCTTTCCAAATAGAACATGATGAATCAGATGGTACTTACACCCACCCTGATGCTGTAGACAACAAACACGTGGGGAAAGTGGTTTCCAGGAAGAGTTCATTGTTATCCCTGGGCTCCCATCTCCCATCTCCCTTCCTTCCTTCCTTCCTTCCTTTCTTTCGAACAGAGTCTCACTGTGCCATGTTGTCGTGTGTCTGATAGCTAAGTCTGTGGGCCTGGTTTCCTGATGTGATTTGAATACACTAATGAACCACTGTAGTCTCATTTTGTATTAATAAATCTTTTGCCGGGCGTTGTTGGCACATGTCTTTAATCCCAGCACTCAGGAGGCAGAGGCAGGTGGATCTCTGTGAGTTCGAGGCCAGCCTGGTCTACAGAGCGAGTGCCAGGACAGCCTCCAAAGCCACAGAGAAACCCTGTCTTGAAAAATCAAAGTAAATAAATAAATAAATAATAAAATAAAAAATGTAATATATACTTAAATACAAATTGATACTCATCTATAGTAGTCAAAATTATAGTCATGTTAGTTAGGAATCCTGGAGGATTCTGAGAATCCTGAGGGAGACTGATTCCCATTTTTCTGAGAAACTGCCATACTGATTTCTTTCTTTTTTTTTTTTTTTTTTTTTTTTAAGATTTTACTTATTATGTATACAGTCTTGTGCCTGCATGCCAGCAGAGGGCACCAGATCTTATTCAAGGTGGCTATGAGCCACCATGTGGTTGCTGGGAATTGAACTCAGGTCCTCTGGAAGAACACCCAGTGCTTTTAACTGCTGAGCCATCTCTCCAGCCCCTGCCATACTGATTTCTAAAGCAGCTGTACAAGTTTGCACTCCCACCAGCAATGGAGGAGTGTTCCTCTTTCTCCACATCCTCTCTAGCATAGACTGTCATTGGTATTTTTGATTTTAGAATGAATGGCTTCTTCCTCCCTCTGCTGACCCAAATAAAACCTGACAGCTTAAAACAAAGCCCTTTTGCCTGCTGGTGGTGGTGGCACATGCCTTTAATCGCAGCACTCAGGAGACAGAGGCAGGTGGATCTCTGTGAGTTCGAGACCAGCCTGGTCTTCAAGAGCTAGTTCCAGGACAGCCTCCAAAGCCACAGAGAAACCATGCCTCAAAACCTGCCCCCCCCCAAAAAAAAAATAAACAAAGCCCCCTTAGCTTGGCAGTGGTGGTGAATGCCTTTAATCCCAGCAGAGGCAGGAGGCTCTCTGTGAGTTTGAAGCCAGCCCAGTCTACACAGCTACACAGAGAAACCCTGTGTGTGTAGGGGGGGAGCCCTTTTGTGCCTTTGCTCCTACCTGTAGGGCCTGAAGTTGATGGAGTGGTTCTACAGGTTGTATATCAGGTTGGGCAACGGTGCTTACATAACAGTTACAGGAGGCAAAAAACCTTCTGGTCTTTCTTAAAACTGTCAACCCCCCAATTAGGGGAGGAGGACCCTTCAAAGGTTTAAAAAAAATGAAATAAAGCCAGCCCTCAAGGAAACGCTGGGCTGTGGCTCTCAGTCCCCCTCTGCTTTGTGAAGGGCCTTTCTCTCTGTGTGCCTCACCTCTGATAAAGCTTTCCTTCAACTGCTGATTTGGGGGCTATTCCTGTTTTCTGTGTTCACCATGACTCCACTGCTGTCATGCTTGTCATGCTGGGGGTTCTCCCTCCACCTGTCCATTTCAAGATTTATTTAAGGCTCCATCTCATCAGCTGTCCAGGGTTGAGTCAGAGGTCAATTGGAACCTAGGGCTTCCTCATTCTGGAGATACCATTTGGGGCTCTGGCTTGTGGGTGCATTCCTTTGATTCTTGAGGCTATAAACCCTCCAGTTTCCCGTCTTACCACACTGAGGGTGAGTTTTAGGAAAGTGTTAATATTTGGGCAGTTTTTTTTTTCTAGAGAGCAGTTTATAGACAGATATAGCATTTATTTTTTATTCTGTTTCCTCTGGGAATGAAGTGAGATATTTGAAATCACCCCCTAAGGCTGCAAGAAGTCTTTTTTGCTGGTTTCCTAATAAATGTCAGAGGCCAGATTATCTACCAGGTAGGTTTCTGCAGGCCTTTTGTTTTCTCTTTCTGGTAAGCTTACCTTCCTTTTATGCTCTGTTTCTGTTCAGGATTCCTACCATAGAAAATGGAATTTGCTACACTTTTAGTGGGCCATCAGTGGGAGTCCGGTGATGCAACAGTCTATATTGTTAGGACAGGGAGCTGGAAGAGCAGCTGTGAGTCCGGCCGCCTCGGGTCACAGGTTGGTTTGAGAATGAAGCTGCAGGTTGAGTCTACTTGTAGAGGGAAAAGAGCAGGGCCACAGCCAGATGAATGATTAGATAGACAGACAGATGGCATATCAAAAACTATGAACAGGAGGATGGGCAGACGCAGTTCCAGTAGACCACAGTCAACAGCAGGAACAGGGCCGAGCTGAAGGCCGGAGACAGGAGTTCTCATTCTGTTGGTCCCTTATTGCACACAACAGGTGGTCAGATGACAGGTCAGTAGAGGCTGTCACCATAGTGTATATATAAAGTGAGGACCTGGCTGCTCCAAGCTATGGTTGAGGGGAAGGTTTTGATCGTAGCTGTGAGGGAGAGAACAGCTGGAGGCGTCTGGAAGAGTGCAGAGCAGGGAGAGAAAGTGATACACTGAACATGGCCAGCAGGGCGAACAGGGCCATGTGGGGAGGGAGGGGTGAGAGAGGGAGACAAAAAAAGAGAGCAAAAGAGAGGGGCCAAGAATGCATGTCTTTAATCCCAGCACTCAGGCAGAGGTAGGTGGATCTCTGGGGGTTCGAGGCCAGCGTGGTCTACAGAGTGAGTCCCAGGACAGCCAGGGCTACACAGAGAAACCCTGTCTTCTAAAAACAAAAACACAACACAAATGATAACAACAAAAACCACACACAGCTGGAAATTCGGTGTTCTATAGGAGTGAGAAGCCGAGGAAAGGAGAGCTCTGTGCTGGAGAAGTTTAGAGGAGGGGGAGAAGTGAGAAGCGCTGAGAGGGGCCATGCTCACTGGGTGAGCCAGCATTTGCTTTGGTATGCATATTGGCACCACAGTTAGCCATTTTGAGACAGGGTTTCTCTGTGTACCCCTGGCTATCCTGGAACTCACTCTAAAGAACAGGTTGGCCTTGAACTCAGAGATCCACCTGCCTCTGCCTCCCAAGTACTGCAATTAAAGGCATGAGCCACCACTGCCTGTTGAAATAAAATATTACACAAACATATTTGCTATCCTTTTGAAGAAAGACAGATTAGCTTGGTTAGTGTGGAATCAACAGGAAGCAAACACAAGCAGAGATAGGTAAAATGATCTGAAGCATTTATAAGTCCCCAAATGAGAAAATGGGAGGTTCTGTATCGGAGTGCAGACATTGTGAACACCGAGAGAAGATGTGAGCAGGTGAAGCAGGACCTCTCAGAGCCTCAACCCAAGAGAGGCATCCACACCTAGTGATGTGTGATCTTTTGGCAGACACACCAAAAGATGCTGCTGGGATCTTCTTCTGGTCTCCACTGGGCTCAACACCCCTTGTGGTCTCTGTAGAAAGAATTCAGATGATACACACAGAGGACAGTAGAGAGGATGGATAAAGTTTTGTACAGAGTAAAATGTGGCACCCTCAAGTGATAAGAGTGAACAACGTGCCAGGCAGTGATGGTGCATGACTTTAATCCCAGTACTCAGACAGAGGCAGGCAGATCTCTGTGAGTTCAAGGCCAGCCTGGTCTACAGAGATAGTTCCAGGACAGCCAGGGCTTTACATAGAGAAACCCCATCTCAGAAAAGAAAAAAAAAAAAAAAAAGCAAACAATGGTCAAAGGCACCTTTGTGGAGGAAAACCCTCAGAGGGTGAAATCAGACAATGGCTAAAGGCAACACTGTGAAAAATCACCCTCACAGGGCAACAATGGACAACAGCCAGAGAGACCCACAGATGTTTTTAAATAGTTTGGTGGGGTTTTTTTGTTTTTGTTTTTGTTATTTTTTTCGAGACAGGGTTTCCCTGTGTAGCTTTGGAGCCTATCCTGGCACTCACTCTGGAGACCAGGCTGGCCTTGAACTCTGCCTCCCGGGTGCTGGGATTAAAGGCGTGGACCACCAAGGCCTGGCCTGTTTTTGTTTTTTTGAGACAGGGTTTCTCTGTGTAGCTTTGGAGGTTGTTCTGGAACTCCCTCTGTAGACCAGCCTGGCCTCCAACCCACAGAGATCTGCCTGCCTCTGCCTCCCGAGTGCTGGGATCAAATGCATGTGCCACCATTGCCCAGCCCAAAGTTGAATTCATTATGATTTATTTTTGTTATTTCTAATTACCTGTATGTGTGTGTGTGCCTGCATGTGGCTATGACATGAGTGTAGGCACCCACAGGAGCCAGAGGCATCCTGTACTCTTGGAACTGAACTTACAGGTGATTACGGGCTGCCCAGTGTGGGTGAGAAGAATGACACGTGGGTCCTTTTGCGAGAGCAGTGACGTTCCTAACCACTGAGCCACTTCTCCAGATCCCAAATTGTCTTAGAGATACAAGAGTGAGTTTTTTTCCATGACCACCTTCTCTTATCACCTTCTCAGTCCCCAGCCCTCCTCACTGGTACTGACAACAAGCCACAACAAACCCACCCTATATGCCTTTTTTTTCTTTGTTTTTCTTAAAGATTTTATTTATTGTCTATGAGTGCTCTATAGTATGTACACCTTTATGTCAGAAGATGGTACCAGATCTTATTACAGATGGCTGTGTATCACCATGTGGTTGCTGGGAATTGAACTCAGGACCTCTAGAAGATCAGGCAGTATTCTTAACCACTGATGAAACTCTACAGCCCCTTGGTTTGGTTTTTTTCTCTTCTCTTCTCTTTTCTTTTCTTTTCTTCTTTCTTTTTTTTTTTTTTTTGTGTGTGTGTGTGTTGTGGTTTTTCGAGACAGGGTTTCTCTGTATTGTTTAGGAGCCTGTCCTGGAACTAGCTCTTGTAGACCAGGCTGGTCTGGAACTCACAGAGATCTGCCTGCCTCTGCCTCCCGAGTGCTGGGATTAAAGGCATGCATTCACCACCACCCAGTTTACCGCACTGCCTGTCTTGGTTCCCTCCTTAACCATGTAGGATTTGGGGATTGAATTTTGGTCCTCAGGCTTGGTGACAAAGTGCCTTTACCTACCGAACTATCTTACCACTTAAAAAAAAAAGATGTATTTATTTATTTTGTATAAGTGTTTTACCTGCATGTATGTATGTGTATCATGTAGTGGTAGGGGAGATAGAATCCCCCTGGAACTGGAGTAACATGTTGTTAAGAGTTACCACATGGGTCGGACGTTGGTGGCTAATCCCAGCACTTGGGAGGCAGAGTTCGAGGTCAGCCTGGTCTCCAGAGCAAGTGCCAGGATAGGCTCCAAAGCTACACAGAGGAACTCTGTCTCGAAAAAACAAAAACAAAAACAAAAACAAAAAGAGTCACCACGTGGATGCTAGGAATCAAACCTGGGTCATCTGCAAGGACAGGAAGTGCTCTTAACTGCTGAGCTATCTCTCCAGCCCCATCTTGTGGTCTGTTTCTTTTTTTCTTTTTTTCTTTCTTCTTTTTTTTTTTTTTCTTTTTTCTTTTTTTTTTGTTTGTTTGTTTTGATTTGATTTGTTTTTCAAGACAGGGTTTCTCTGTAGCTTTGGAGGCTGTCCTGGAACTTGCTCTGTAGGCCAGAGCTCACAGAGATCCGCCTGCCTCTGCCTCCCAAAGTGCTAGGATTAAAGTCCTGAGCCACCACTGCCTCGTGTGCTCTCTCTCTTTGAAAAATTTTTTTGAAACAGGGTTGCACTGTGTAGCTCAGAATGGCCTTGAATTTGGCAGTAATCCTCCTGCCTCTGCCTCCTAAGTGCTTGGATTACAGGCATGTGCCACCATGCCCAGTGTGGCTTTAGCTTCTAATGCCAAAGAACGTAAAGCTCTTTAAATTAAATGTTGTCTCCATGCTACCCAGTAACTTCTATCTTCTGGAAAGACTGAGAAGGTGAATCTAGTCCTTGCAAGATTTCTCACTAAACTCAGACTTGACTCTCAATACTCTTGGCCCATGCTTCTTTCAGTTGCACTTTTGCAATCCTACATTATATCCAAGTCCCTTCAAAGTCTTTTACAGAAGGTCCTTGCTCCAGGTGGACCTCTTGCTAGATCCACTGTGACAGAAGATCAAGTCAATCACTGACAAGCAGAGCGGGACAAGCAGAGCCCCAGGGCTGACGTCTTGTTGGGATTGCATCTAAAGAGAAAAGGTACTTGGAGCTGCATGGACCAAACCTGATCTACTATGGGCCTGACCCATGGGTTCATCTGTCCCTCAGTTAGACTGCTCCATCCCCAGAAGTTCGAACAACCTTACACCTGTGGCTTAGAAATCCCTGTTTCCTTTTCCAGCGAGATCCAGGTAAAACACATCTCTAGGCCTTAATGGGCAGTCAAGATTCTCTCACCTTTGAAGTTCTGTGACATAATTTTACAAGCTCTCTCTTATTCCAACTACATTCTATAAGACCCAATCTAGTTTAGGATATTTATCCTAGATCTGCACCTTCAGGGACACTAAGAATATTCCCTCAGGGCTGGAGAGATGGCTCAGAGGTTAAGAGCACCGACTACTCTTCCAGAGGTCCTGAGTTCAATTCCCAGCAACCATCCTTTATGAGATCTGGTGCCCTCTTCTGGTGTGCAGATATACATGGAAGCAGAATGTTGTATACATAATAAATAAATCTTAAAAAAAAAGAATATTCCTGAACTGAGCCCATCACTTACCTTGTATCACAACACTGCCTTTAACAACTGAGCCCAACATTGCAACTCTCTTGGCTTAGCTTTTCCAATATCTTTACAATCATCCTTGGGGGACTTCCTATCTGTCCTGAAATCTCAGTGTGCTTTCTTTCTTTCTTTCTTTCTTTCTTTTTTTTTTTTTTTTTTTTTTTTTTTTTTTGGTTTTTCGAGACAGGGTTTCTCTGTATAGCTTTGGAGCCTATCCTAGCACTTGCTCTGGAGATCAGGCTGGCCTAGAACTCACAGAGATCTGACTGCCTCTGCCTCCCGAGTGCTGGGATTAAAGGCGTGCACCACCACATGCCCAGCTGTGTGCTTTCATTTTTAAGCATTATGAGCCAGGCATGGGATTATACACCTGTAATTCTAGCATTCGAGGGGCTAAGCAGGAGCATCAGGAATTCAAGGCTAGCTGGATCACACAGTGAACTTGAGCCAGCCTGAGACCTTCTCTCAAAATAACAGAAGGAAAGAAAAAACAAGCACAACAACAATAACAATAAAAAATTCATTTTGCATTTTACTATTTCCCAATTCCTTGCCCAGCCCCTACAGCTACTTACGTCTCCCTGTCACCTTCTGCCAGAGGACTCTGATTCAATCCCCAGCACCCACATTTCAGCTCACAACTGTCTGTAACTCCAATTCCACGAATCTGACAACTTCACACAGACATATACATTCAAGCAAAACCAGTTACGCACAGCCAGGTGGTGGCGCAGGCCTTGAATCCCAAATCCACCAATGCACATTATATATATATATATATATATATTTTAGATTTTCGAGACAGGGTTTACTCTATGTAGACCAGGCTGGCCTTGAACTCTTAGGGATCCACCTTCCTTTGCCTCCTAAGTGCTGGAATTAAAGGCGTGCGCCACCACTGCCCGAGGTTGTGGTTTTCTGTAACTGTCTCCGTCTATTGTTTCCTTGATGAGAGGTAAAGACTACATTTATCTGGTTAGACCCTGGTGAGGGGTGTCTGTTTTGTTGTATTGTTAAGTAGAGTTAGGTTTAATTAATATTTTAAAATATAAGACTAAACATAATGGTTAAGAGAAGCATGTGGGAGGGCTGGAGAGATGGCTCAGTGGTTAAGAGTACTGGCTGCTCTTCCAGAGGACCTGGGTTCAATTCCCAGCAACCACATGGTGGCTCACAACCATCCGTAATGAGATCTGGTGCCCTCTTCTGGTGCGCAGGCATACATGGAGACAGACTGTTGTATACATAATAAATAAATAAAATCTTAAAAAAAAAAAAAAAGAGAAGCATGTGGGATAAAAATAAGACACACCCAAGGTCATGGGTATGCCCTTCAAAACAGAGTCAACCTGATTTGCTCTTTTGTGTTGGTCTTTCCAGGAATATAATCGCCATCTAAATTTAAATGAGGTTTGTCCCATGGCCTGACATAGTCTATCCTGGAGGTATTGCATATATTTTGAGGGAAGTGCATGTGTTAGGACAGGGGCCACTTACAATACAGCAAATGACAAGGAAATACATGTGTCCCTTACATTTATCTTTTTTTGTTTCTCTGTTCTCCCATTACTGTCTTGTGTTCTGAATCCCATTACTGTCTTGTGTTCTGAATAGATTTTTTTTTTTTTTTTGGACAGGGTTTCTCTGTGTAGCTTTGGCGCCTGTCCTGCAGCTGACTCTGTAGACCAAGCTGGCTTTGAACTCACAGAGATTAGGCTGCCTCTGCTTCCCTAGTGCTGGGATTAAAGGTGTAATATAAGATCTTGAATGTGTCCACTTCCAGTGTCCACAGCCGAGGCCTATCTTACACCAGGCATTGTCCCACAACCTGCTGCTGCATTACTTTGAAGAAAATCCCATTTATGATGTTCTTTTCTTCTGTAAGTATTTGATGACACTAAAAGATAATTCTTTTACAAAGTCCGGTGAGGCATGCCTTTGATCCCAGCACTCAAGAAGCAGAGGCAAGCAGATCTCTGTGTGTTCCAAGCCAGCCTGGACTACAGAGTGAAACCCTCCCTATTTCAACAAATGAACAAACTTTTTTTTTTTGAGACAGGGTTTCTTTGTGTAGCTTTCGGGCCTGTCCTGGAACTCACTCTTGTAGACCAGGCTCGGCTTGAACTCACAGAGATCCTCCTGCCTCTGCCTCCCAAGTGCTGAGAATTAACCACTTTCAAAATGTAGGTCAGTGGCTTAAAAACATTCAGAATGATGTATAACCACCACCACCACCATCCAACCCCATGCAGGACTCTTTCCAATCTTTCAAACCAAACTTTGAACCCACTAAGCTGGGCAGAGACAGGCCAATTTCTGTGAGTTTGAGGCCAGCCTGGTCTACAAGAGCTAGTTCCAGGACAGGCTGGCTTCAAACTCACAGAGATTGGCCTGTCTCTGCCTCCCAAGTGCTGGAATTAAAGGCCTACACCACAACCACCACCCGGCCCAACAAGAAGTCTTAGAGACCTGGATATTGGGCTATCCTATCTATTATGGATACCCATGGACTTGGCAGACAGCCTTGCCTCCATCCTGGACTTGTTATTTTCCACCCTGTGTTATTTTGACCCTTGCCCTGTTTTCTGTGGCAAGACAGGAAGGCACTAGAACTTCAAAGAGCAGTGGCTTTCTCAAACTGTCCACTTCTGGCTCAGGCTGGCCAAGATCTGGGGCACCTGCTCCCTTTTCTCTAGGAGACCATACATATCTGATGGGCCATGCTGTCTCATGGCCCTTGGGGCTAGCATACCTTGCATAGATGTACATATGAACTTAAGGCAGAGGCTGTTGTTTGATCACTGACTTGAAGAAACCAAGAAAAGGAGCTGGGAGGTAGCCCTAGCAGTCTCTAGCCTCAGGTGGACAGAGGAAGGCAGGCCTCCGGCATGGGTGCTGACCAGGGACAGGGGCAGAGTACAAAAGGGGAGGAGGGCCACAGGTACAAGAGTCCTGCACAGTTAGTTCAACCTTAATACTAGTCTCAGCTGCTGTACTCCTGAACAGTGCCCTAACCCCACAAGCCCTTCAGTACCTGCCCACCTTGCCAAGCCACACCTGCTTCTATGAGCCAACATCGGAGCCACAAGAAATCAGAGAGGTCCCTCTGCTCAGGTGGTCTTGACAAGGTATGAGGGCTGGTGAGGTCAAAAGGCTTAAGTTCAGGAAGGTCACGTGGAAGAATGTGATCAGCAAGGGTGGGAATGGCCCTCTTCCCTGGAGAATGAGGCTTCAAGACATGCTAGTCACACTGGGACACACTTGACGTCCTGCCTCCCCACAGGCCTCTTTTCTGTCTGCCATAGTATGGAAAGAAGGCAGAGTCAGGCCCTTGCCCTGACATGGCCTTGAAATCCTCCTGGTTCGAAGGATCTTTCCATTTCTAACTGAGGCCCCAGCCCTTTGTGTGAGAGCCTTCTAACGGCTCAGCCCAGAAACAAACCTACATATAGACCCCTGGGGCAAATGAAATGCCCAGTGTGAAGATAACCAGAGATCTGCCAGTTTGAGTTGAGGACAGCTATGTGTCTACCTGAACAGAGGACCTTGGAGCTTTGACTACAGGAGCTAGAAGATGGCAGCTGGAGGGCTGGTGAGCAATGCTCCCAAGCTGACAGGTCCTGAGAGGGCTGGAACCTTAAAAGCCAACTCTTGGGGCTGGAGAGAAGGCTTAGTGGTTAAGAGCACTTACTGCTGTTCCTGAGGACCTGGGTTGGATTCCCAGCATCCACAGGGCTGCTCATAGCAGTTTGTAACTCCAGTTCCACAGGCTCAGACACCCTCTTCTGACCTCCTCAGGCAAAACACCCATGCAGATTAAATAAATAACATAAACAAACCAAAACAAACAAACAAACAAAAAAACCAGTTTCACTGAGCTCCTTTTGGGCCTGATGTGAAGATCTTGGTAGGAGGGTCTTATGTAGCCAGGGGGCAACAACACCACCATCAGGTCCCCTTACTGATGACTTTCCAACCATGCCAGACCCTCACACTCAAGAGTGCTGTGGAGCAGTGGTCCTGCTATTTGACCTTCATCTCCCAGGGTAGTTCCAAAAAGACAATGGTGTCCTGGGGTCTCCTAAGGACCTGGAAGCATAACTAGGCAAGTGGGTGAATGTCTGTCCAGAAGCTGCACCAGGATTTGGGAAGCGGTGACTCCTGGCACAAGGGAGCTGTGCTCATGGGATTAACAACTCACTGAATAAAGATGCTTTATTGTGCAAATCCCACAAAGGCCACAGCCCCAACCTATCCCTGGTTCCAAGCCTGCTCTTTGGTCCTCAGCCTGGTCTTTTCTCAAAGCCAGGTCTCTGATGGAGTGTGTAATATCCACGAGTGTATCTGAGTTGGGAGGCCACCTTAGGCCACAGGACTCAGGCATTGTGGCAATCTCCAGGTGGAGACAAGTGAGGTGAAGTAAGTCCCGCACATCCCAGGTTCAAGAGCTACACTGGGCCACACAGTCCTCTCCACTTTTAAATACTTGATAGATGCTGGTGGGAGGGAACATAGCAATGGCACCCAGCAGAGAGCCCACCTGGATAGCCACACCAGCTGCAAGCAATGCTGGCCGGCCTCCACTGTGCAGCATGGAACTGATCGCCACCTTGATGTATGAGAACACGCCTGCACACAGGACCCATGAAAGCACCTGAAAGTGGGGTAGAGAGGGGAGTTTTGCAGCAGCAGCAGCAAGCTGAACATGAAATTCCCCTGCTCCGAGACAAGCCCTATGCCTACTTCATGTCCCCACTATACTTACCACAAGGACCACACCTGCAGAGGTGCCCACCAGAGGAGGACAGGGACTTAAGACTGCCAGTGTCATCAGGTAGGCTCCAAAGCACATGCCCAGTATTGACAGACCATACAGCCCTGCCAGAGACCTGCCAAGGATGGGCTGAGATTCAGGACTGGCTGTCCCAGACCCTGGCCTACCTCAAGTTCCTCCCCATAGGGGCTAGGGACCCATGTGCACCTGCACAGCACTGCCATGGCCAGAAAGCAGGCAAGGGGGTTGGCGGAGCTACCCAGTACGACAGCCAAGTGGTAGGCCAGGCGCCCATAGGGCAGGCAGGAAAAGCTCTGTACAGCAGGCAGCACACCGTTGGTCAGAGCATTGGTGATAGCCAGCAGCCCCAGTAGACAGGCACTTCGGAAAGAGAACAGCTGGTGGGCCTTAGGGTCTGGGCTGGGAATAGTGCCTGCCACTTGGCCTGGTAGCTCCTGCAACGGTGAGGCTTCTTCCTCTTCCTCTTCCTCCTCTGTTCCTGGTGTTCCTACCCGATGCACTGGACCCACTATGGGTACCGATGGTGGGGATGGCAGTAGTAACAGGAGACCTTGGAAGGCAGCAGCGGAAGTGCCCAGAAGGGCAGTCAACACCCAGAAGAAAGTTCTGACAGAAAAGCGCTCAGGGAACTTGATGGGAGACACCTTGATCGGAGGCCCAGTGGTACTATTGGCAGGCACAGGCAGGCACTCAAGGCGGCCCACCCCCTGCACCAGGGCTAGCACACAGGGCAACAGGGCACTCAGGCCCTGGCCCAGGAAGAAGGACCGTAAAAAGGGAGGTGGCAGGTGGCTCAGGAAGGGCAGGAAAGTGACATTAGAAGCACAGCAGGCCAGTGCCAAAACAAACGCCAGCGTTAGGAAGGCCACAGAGTGGGACTGCCCTGCCACTGAAGCCTCACGGTCCCACAGAGGGGCCAGCAGGGCTGTGCCCACTATGCTTAGCCCTTGCACCACTTGGATAGGGATCCGCTCGCCCTTGCCGTGGGCTAAACGCCTCCACAGGGTCACCAGCAGCAGACCCAAGTTCCCCAGCGCCACAAGCACAGAGAGGTACGAAGGGAGGCTCCAACCTGCAGTGGAGGGATGAGGCCGTGTAAGAGCACCAGGCTAAGGAACAGAGCGCCTGCAGCCCACCTCCACCCACCTCTCTTCACTCACCCTCCGGGAGCTCTTTCACCACTACAGGCAGTTCTACCCAGATCCCGTTGACGGCAGCCCAGGAGCCCATGCCGAAGAGGGCCACCAGCAGATGGGTCAGCACCAGTCGGCCCAGCGGAGGTGCTGCCATTAGGTCAAAGGGGACCCTCCCGGACAAGGCGCAGGTTAATAGTCCACTCTTCCCCACGTAGGATCGAAGCTTTTCTAGCTACTCTAGGAGCCAAATCTCTTCCAGCTGGAGGGAGACAAAAAAGGAGAGTGGACAGAAACCGGGGTCTGAGGTAAACAGATTGCAAGACTCAAGACACCTGGAAGGAGGCGGCAGACAGATCAGGAGCTGCACATACCAAGGAACCTGCACCGGGACCCCACAGAGCAAAAGGGGCAAGCGGGGGAGCAAGAAGCTGGTCTAAAGAGTGACTCCGGGAAGGAGGATCAGAGAGGGAGCAGTCCCTGCTGCTTGAGGAGAAGGAAGTCTCGGCACTGCTAAACCAATCAGGACCACAGCGAACTCCAAGGCAGCCGGCGAGGTCGACGAGGGGCGTGGCTGGCTTTACCCTGGGCTTCACCGCCGAGGGCTACGCATATGGGGCGTGGGGCCGGAGCTGCCCGCCCAACACCAAGAACAACCAAACCCCAGCCAGCTCCGGGACTGGATGAAGACGCCAGCAAACCCGCTAGACTCGGGGCGGAAGTCCCACCCCCGGAAGCTATGTGTAGTGGAAGGCCTGAGGTCGGTGCCACGCCCCTTCCTCCCAGCCCACCCACCCACCTTCCGCTTTAGCAGAGGTACCGGAGCTATGGCTCCTGTATCCTCTGGGCAAGTTCGGCGTCGAGGTCGGGGCTCCAAGCGGGCCGACTCGCGGGCCCGCTCGGCCGAGGACTGGTGGTGGGACAGTCTGGCACCTCGCGGCTCTGGGTACCACCTGCTGCAAGCGGACAGCATGCTGCTCGTGCTGCCAGACCTGGAACCTACCCGCGCTCGTGCGCACAGGCGCGCCCCTCGCCGCGCTCCGAGACCCCTGGCTCGCGGCCCCACGGCGGCCGCCAAACCCAAGGCCAAGCCCCGACCTGAGCCGTCGGCCGATCAGGGCCCGGACTACGGCTGGGGAGACCGTATTCCCTTAGAAGTCCTGGTGTATATTTTCGGATTGTTGGTTGCGGCTCACGGGCCCATGCCGTTTCTTAGCAGGTACACTAACAGCGCCTGCCGGGGTATGGACTGGCCCACTGAGCGGGTGGAACTGCAAGGCAGAAGGCAAAGCATCTCGGTGGGAATACACGAGTGCTCCTGTAACTATCTCCACTTGGAGCCCCCAAAGCCCGGCTCTCAGACCCTTTTGCTGCAAGTTGCAAGGGCAGATATGCTGCTTGCTCCCAAGACACTTTGTTGTAGGCATCACTTAGGAAAAGCCATACACTTTCAGCAAACTGTTTCCTCTCCTAGGGCTGCACGCGTTTGCCGCCGTTGGCATGAAGCCACCTCCCATCCTGCGCTCTGGCACACTGTGACCCTGTCACCCATGCTGGTTGGCCGAGCTTCCAAGGGCAATCTTAAGGCAGAGAAGAAGCTCCTTGCTTCTCTGGAGTGGCTCATACCCAATCGGTGAGGGTCCTTTGTCATCTTAGTCCCTTGCTCTGCTTGTGCCTCCGTGCATTAGTGTTGGGTAGGGAGGATGCTGGCCAGAGGGGCAGCATGAGGACTCTAGCGCAACTGGGCCTTGCTGTCGCCCAGGTTCTCACAACTCCAGAGGTTGACCCTCATCCACTGGAAATCTCAAGTACACCCTGTGTTGGAGGTGAGAGCTTGAGCCTGCCCTGAACACTAGCTGTAACATTTTGAGTTGGCCACTATCGGGAGTGCCCTGGTGTTCCTCCACAGAGATGTCCGCCTGCCTACCCAGTTCTGTCTTGCTGACACCTTCGGTAGGAAGTTGCCAGAGGAAAAGGCACCCAAGTAGGCCTGTCATGGACAGAATGGAGTCATAGCTGGGCCATAGGATGGGCTTGTTGGGACCTTCAGTGTCTCTGTAGGTCTTTACCTGCCTTCCCCAACCCCAGATGGCCTTTCTCTTGCCACAGCTGGTTAGCAAGTTCTGTCCTCGGCTCACCTTCCTCAAGCTTTCAGACTGCCACAATGTGACTGCTGACACTCTGGTCATGTTAGCAAAAGCCTGCTCCGAGCTCCACAGCCTGGACCTACACCATTCCATGGTGAGTCCTGCCCCAAGGAGCCCTGAAAAAAGCCTGGGCCCTTGTGAGGTGACATGCACTCCTGTGCTGGATCCCTAGGTAGAGTCCACAGCTGTGGTGAACTTCTTGGAGGAGGCAGGGTCCCGAATGCGGAAGCTGTGGCTGACCTACAGTTCCCAGACAACAGCCATCTTGGGTGCGCTGCTGGTAGGTTGGAGATGGACAGGAACAGAGCTGCATGGGAACGGCCAGGCCTTTGACCTCATGTGTTTCCCCACCATTACAGGGCAGCTGCTGCCCCCAGCTCCAAGTCCTAGAGGTCAGCACTGGCATGAACTGCAACAGCACACCCCTGCAACTGCCCGTGGAGGCTCTGCAGAAAGGCTGCCCTCGGCTACAGGTATCTATGCCCTACCTTCTCCCATTGCCATTCATCTACCTATCTGCAACCTGTCCCTCCTCCCGACTCCCAGGTGCTACGGCTCCTGAATCTGATTTGGCTTCCCAAGCCTTGTGGACGAGGGGTGCCCCAGGGACCAGGCTTTCCCAACCTTGAGGAGCTCTGCCTGGCTGGCTCCTCCTGCAACTTTGTGAGCAATGAGGTTCTGGGACGCTTGCTCCATTGCTCCCCCAAACTGCGCCTGCTGGATCTTCGTGGCTGTGCTCGGATCACACCCAGTGGCCTGTGTGATTTGCCATGTCAAGGTCAGCTGACCGTGTGTGGCAGGTGGGATGTGGGATCGTTGGCTGCCTACTAGTCACACTGAGTTCTCTCATCTCAGAGCTGGAGCAACTGTACCTGGGCCTGTATGGCATATCTGAGGGATTAACTCTGGCTAAGAAAGGGAGCCCCCTGTTGACCCAGAAGTGGTATCATACCCTGAGGGAGCTGGACTTCAGTGGCCAAGGCTTCAGCGAGAAAGACTTGGAACAGGCCCTAGCTGTTTTCTCTGGCACCTCTGGGGGCTTACACCCAGCCTTGTGTTCCCTCAACTTAAGGGGTACCCGAGTTACACCAAGCACTGTCAGGTCAGTGCCTCTTTCTCTAATTCTTTGAATCTCTTGCTGACATATCTGACTTGAGGAACCAGAGGTATCCTTCCTGGTTTCACATTTCCCAGGGCTAGGAGGAGTGTAGGCATTGGTCAGACACTCCTACTTGGGGACCTAAAGAGAACTAGGCTTAGGCCTGGGTGGCTCTAGGTGGTAGGGGTGGTGTCAAGTGAGGGCAGACAAGGCTCCCTAACCAACAGCTCTCTTTCTCTTGGCCTGCCTGTTCCACAGTTCTGTGATTAGCAGTTGCCCAGGGCTGCTGTATCTCAATCTGGAGTCCTGCCGGTGCCTCCCCAGGGGACTGAAGCGTGCCTACCGGGGCCTGGAGGAAGTCCAGTGGTGTCTAGAGCAGCTACTTACGAGCCCACTCTCCTCCACTTAACTAGAAACCTACCAGTTTTGCCCTGGCCCTTTTCACTTGGAAATGTTTGAGCTTTTGTTATAATAAAGTATTTTTAGGCATTCTGAATGGTCCTTTGTTGTTTTATTTGAAATTCTGCTCACGCTAATCTAGCCTGGCCTGGAACTTAGTGTAGCCCAGGCTGACCTTAAACTCAACAGCAATCCACCCATCTCAGCCTCCTGAGTGATAGGCTTAGAAGCATGGACCAACACATATGGCCCTTAGAGTAAGTTGTTTCATGAAAAACAGATCATACCTAATGGAGCAGACTATAGCAGCCCAGGCCTATGTGTGTAGGAATGGCCCTTAGGTTTCCTAGCCCAAGGGTTTGCTGTGTCTGCTCACTGCAGAGTTCGACTCTTAGACTGTGTGAATCCCACCCTTGGGACACAGTTTTCTGAGGATAGGGTAGGCAGTGAGGTGTAAAATGGTGAGGAAAAAAAAGTGCAGAGGCCTTTATCAGCCACAAGAACCTGTGAGTTGACAATGTTAGCAACATCAGCTTAGGCTGTCCAGCCATGAGGAAGCCAGGCTGACTTCCAAGTAGTGGAAACTGGTCAGAGAGGGCATGTTCTCTACAAAGGGGTGGTCAACAGAAAAGCCCCTTCTAGAATCCTTCATCCTTAAACTTCTAGAACCCAGGCGCCCAGCCTGGACTGCTGTCTACTTCTCTGCCTTGCTGTTGTCTGGCTCCTGCTCCTTCCTAAACTGCAACCCTGGAATTGTCTCGGGTGGGAGCCCTGGATGTAGGCAGTGGGTGGTGGCAGTGGGCAAGCTGTATGCTGACTACTTCAACCTAACTAGGTCCCCAAGGAGCAGACCAGTGGCTTCCCCGCGTCTACTGTTGCCAAGCGTTTCCAGCTCTGGGCCCTAGGACTCTTCTCTACTGAGCGCCACTTAGCCAAGCGTCTCAAGAACAACAGCTTCTACCCCTTCAAGCAGCAGCAGCCGGATGGTGGGCACAGCAGACTGGGCATGGCCAGGTTCCCAAAAGTGGAGAGGCTGGCTGAAGCCTGGATGGGTTAGGGTAGGCAGGTGCACTTGTGGGTGCAGACACTGTAGTAGCATGGAGAACCTCCACGGGGTGGGCCCTTTCCCCCAAATCCCTGGCACTGTCCAATGCCTGGGGGCAGCTTCTGGCTTTCCTCATGTGCCTGGTCGTGCTGTCTTCAGTCTTTGTGCTCGAGTACTACCTGGACACGCTCTGGAAGGGGACGCTGCTTTTTATCGTCTGCCTTCTCTTGATCTGCTGTGGTATCCTCAGACAGGTGAGAGCTCCTGCCCCGCACCCCACAGCTCTCTCTGCATGAGGGCCACACAGGAACCTCCTGCCAGAACTCACCTCCCTATTAATCCTTGGTGCCTCCAGGTGGAGAAGCAGGAGACCTGGTGCTTTCCTGCCTATGGCATGGCTGTAGGCCTGTGGCTCATGGTTTCCTCAATTCCCCGGCGCCGCCTAGTGCTGAACCACACTCGTGGCATGTACCATTTTTCTATCCGTGGCCGAACTGTATGTCAGGGGCCAATGCATCTGGTCTACGTGCGCCTGGCACTCAGCTCTGATGGTGATGTCTGGGATAGGAGAGGGAAGAGGGGAGAGGGAGTGGGGGAGGGATGTGAATTCAGAGCTGGGAGGGACCAATAGTCTGGACACTCCCACCCTGGAGGCCCCACCCCTACCATCCTACCCCTAGTCTCTGTAGGTTGCTGGCTAAGTTCCTCATCTATTGGCAGCCTATGGCAGGTGCTTCTTCCAACTGGTCCTTTGTGGCCACAAGCTAGAGCCACTTGTGCTGGTGCAGCTGTCAGAGCGATATGAGGTGGGTCTACTCCCCCCCCCAAAAAAAAAGATACTAACTTCTGCTTAGAGTTCTTGAATTGGGCTGTTTTTTACTCCTAGGGTAATTACAGCACAGTTTCTCTATTGAGGCCTCCACTCTGCTAAGGGTGGCAGGAGCACTGTGGATTTGGGGCAGGGGTAGGGATACTCCCTGGTAAGGGGAAGGGATACCTAAAGAGCATGCTGGTGGGGGAGTCTCCTATCTGGAGAATGGAGAGCTGCTGCCACTCACTTATTCATAGCAAATGGAATTTCTGGGCCGGCACATTGCCCGGAAACTCAACATCAACTACTTTGACTACCTGGCCTCTTCATATCGTCATGTAATCCGCCACTGGCCACTGGGGGCCACCTTTAGCCCTGGTATTGTGCAGCGAAAAACACAAATCTACACTAAGTCAAGTGTCACCGACCTGGATGTTTAACCCTTGGGCCTGAACCCTAGCCTCCTTTTCCCTCTACTGTCCCATATCCCCATCTTGGAGGGACTGCCAGCCAGCCCCAACTACTAGCCTTTTTCTTACTAAAACTGATTCAGCCTCCAGCCAGGTGGTTTTTTGTTTGTTTGTTTAACGGGGGAGCTTCCTTTAAGGGTCTTCCCCCAGCACAACCTTCCAGTGTCTGAGGATCCTATCTTTTCCAGCTACCGGAGCAAATTCCACAGTTTGGGTTGGAAGAAGCGAAGAGAGTGTCATGTAACCAGGCCTTTGAATGTCTGAACTCATCACCAGGCTTAGGAATTCCTGTCCCTCTTAGCCAGCAATGCTGAATTAGGGCTAACCAATGAAGTCAGAATACAATTGGTCTGTCTGGCTTAGTCACCTGGCCCAAGTCCAGTCAGCAGTGATATGCCCTGGACCTTCTGGTATATCCAGGACTATATACCCCAATGTTGTTTCTGCACACTTGGCTTCTAAGTCCTTGGCCAAGCTGCCAGGCCCAGCTGGCATGTTTTGTGTCCCTGGTGAGCTCCCTTGTCTGGCAGGACACTAGCTCCCACACTAGTACCAGAGTTTCCTGGTGCCTGGGGCTGCCATGGGAACAGAGGACCACTGTCCACCTGGTTCTGTGGTCAACATGTTGGAATGTGTCCCTGATACCAGGACTAGGTACATAATTTGTGGAGCCACAAGATGAAAGAGTGGTCCTTGTCTGGTAGTCTCCTTTAATCCCAGCACTCGGGAGGCAGAGGCAGGTGAATCTCTGAGTTCAGCCTGGTCTACAGAGTGAGTTCCAGGACAGCCAGAGTTACACAGAGAAACCCTGTCTCAAAAAGAGAGGGAGGAGGTGTGGGGGAGGGAGGGAGGGAGGGAGGAAGGAAATATGGAGTCCTCATTAAAATGTTAAGGAGCAGGACTTGGTGGCACACACCTATAATCCCAGCTTCAGAGGTCAGAATTCATGGTCATCCTCTGATACACAGTGAAGTCGCAAGCCAGCCTTGGGCTACATGAGACTCTGTCTCAACAATAACAATAAAAGTTACTAAGCGGTTAGGCATAGTACCCAGGAGGTGGAGGCCAGAGGATTAATAGTATGAGGTAGTTTGAGTTACATAATGAGATCTTGTCTTGGGAAAAAGTTAATAAGAGATCTGCAGTATAGGATGTCGCTCACAGTGAAATGCTTTCATGGCATGTGCAAGGCATGGATTCCATCAATCAGTTGGGGGGGGGGGCAAAAAAGGAAAAAGAGAAGGACAGATGGGGAGGAACGGATGATGGACAGAAATAATCCTTGAAAAATTCAAATTGTTAGTCATGCCAATGGAAAGTGCCTGGGAAGTTCAATGAGAGGCCCTGTGAGCAAGAGAAGGATAAGTAGGAGCACTACTTATTGCAAAGTCAGCTGAGGTCACAGCTTGAATGATTTACTGGGTAGGTAGAGCCTGGGATGCAAAGCCACTGCTTGTGACATTCAGCATTTCTGGCCTGGGCACTGGGACTGCTGGCCAGGATGGGCATAACAGTTCTAAGGGGAGTTAGACTTGAACTTGCTTGGCAGAATTACTTAGTATTTGTTAATTATTTTACCGATCTGAGGATTGAACCCCAGGGACTCACAGGTGCTAGGCAAATGGTGTCCCACTGAGCTGGGAGTTTTTTTTTTTTTTTTTAAAACAGAGGCATGGGGAGAAGGAAGAAGCTGCATGCACAGGTCTGCATGTCTATCAGTTGCTTGTCTATCAATACCCAGGAAACAGCACAGGGGAGGAAATGTTCACATTGGCTTGTGGGTGATGGGATAAGTCTTGTTATGGTGGGGAAGGCATAGCAAGTTAGAGCACACAGGAACTTGTCTCATTTGTATCCACAGTCGGGAAGCAGAGAGACAATACTGGTGCTCACTTCCTCTTTTATATACAATCTAATATTCTAGCTCACAAGATGCTGCTACCTACATTTTTGGGTTTTTTTGTTTTTGTTTTGTTTGGTTTGGTTTGGTTTGGTTTTGGTGTTTGGTTTTTCGAGACAGGGTTTCTCTGTAGGTTTAGAGACTGTCCTGGAACTCTCTCTGAAGACCAGGCTGGTCTCAAACTCACAGAGATCCTTCTGCCTCTGCCTCTGCCCCCCCGAGTGCTGGGATTAAAGGCCTATGCCGTCCTCCCTTCCCCCAGCTGCTGGTACCCACATCTAAGGTGGGTCTGATGGACATATCTAGCAGTGTTTTTCCATAGTGCTTTTTAAAAATATTTTATTTATTTATTATGTATACAACATTCTGCTTCCATGTATATCTGCACACCAGAAGAGGGCACCAGATCTCATAACGGATGGTTGTGAGCCACCATGTGGTTGCTGGGAATTGAACTCAGGACCCCTAGAAGAGCAGTTGGTACTCTTAACTTCTGAGCCATCTCTCTAGCCCTCCATAGTGCTTTTAAGTTCAGTCAAGTTGACAAAATTGACCCCCACCATTTCCAGATGTGTTCACAAAGCCAAGGTACTGGATAAGATGTGTCTGGCAACTCTGTAAAAATCGTAGACAAGAAGATGTACAGGGATGTCAACCTGGTACCTGACACAGGGGCAGAGGAAGAGCCTTCAGAGACAGGAACCACTACAAGAGGGGAGGGAACCTATGTTATGTAAGATGAGGACTTCGGAGAAGGAGCTCATTAGCTCTGTGCAAGTGAGGAGCCAGACGGAAATAGTGAAACTCAAGGTAGAGAAAGAGATGGAAGCCTACAACATGTAGGACTCACTTGAATACATTAAGACATATTGGGGGATTGGAGATGAGACTTGGTGATTAAAAGAACATACTGCTCTTATAGAGGTCTCAGCATTAGTCTCCAGAACCTACATGGTGGCTCACAATTGTCTCCAACTCTAGCTCCAGTGGACCTAGCATCCTCTTGTCTCTGTGGACATCTGTACTCACATGTGAACAACCCCCACATACAAATAACACTGTTTTGGGGGGTTTCAAGACATGGTTTCACTGTGTAGCTCTGGTTATCCTGGAACTGCTTTGTAGACCAAGCTGGCCTCAAATTCACAGAGACCCTGCCTCCCAAGTACTGGGATTAAAGGTGTGTGCCACCACTACCCAGCTCCAAATAAAACTTTTTTTTTTTTTTTTTTTTGTTTTTCGAGACAGGGTTTCTCTGTGTAGCTTTTTTGGAGTCTATCCTGGCAGTCGCTTTGGAGACCAGGCTGGCCTCGAACTCACAGAGATCCGCCTGCCTCTACCTCCCGAGTGCTGGGATTAAAGGCGTGCGCCACCAATGCCCGGCCCAAATAAAACATTTTTAAAAGAATACTGGTGTACAGATATTGTTCCAAAAGATTTATTATGAAGAAGGTGATGGAATATTTGTAGGAACCATGTTCTTGGATGGGTAGAAAAGGAAGATGATTAGGGCTACAAGTGTGATTGGGAGCAGGGCCTTTTCCTATCCTCTGCTTCTATGCTTTTCCTAGAAAGTAACTGGTCAGCATATGGTCACAATGGACTATACTTAACAGCCTGCACAGCATATCATTTGGGAGGTTATTTAAATAATTCCTGGATAAGGCATTATAACAGTTGATGTGTTTAATTTCATAAACTGTCTTACAGCAAGCATTTTCAGTTTTTGCCATTTCTTTTCCTGTTTTTTTTTTTTTCTTCTTCTTCTTCTTTTTGAGACAGTTTCTCTGAGTAGTTCAGCTGTCCTGGAACTCACTCTGTAGACCAGGCTGGCCTTGAAACTCAGAGATCCACTTGACTCTGCTTTACAAGTGCTGGAATTAAAGGCATGTGCCACCATGGCCTGGCTTGCCATTTCTTTTTGTTGTAGGAATACACCCACAATTACTGCCGCTTAGACAGCCTTCATCATTTATTTTTAAATTTTTAAAGAAACTGTCATTGGATGGAGGTGATGCACACCTTTAATCCCCCGAAAAAGAGGTATGAAACAGCCTTCCATGGAATGGCAGAAGAGCCAGACAGGAATGTATAGCGAGGGGCTGCCGACTTGTGTTGTGTTGTGGATGTGTGGCTTTATAATCTAGAAAAGCAGACCTCAGGGCTGGAGAGATGGCTCAGCGGTTAAGAGTACTGACTGTTCTTCCAAAGGTTCTGAGTTCAATTCCCAGCAACCACATGGTGGCTTACAACCACCTTGAATAAGATCTGGTGCCCTCTGCTGCCATGCAGGCAGAAGACTGTATAGACTGTATTCATAATAAATAAATAAAATCTTTACAAAAAAGAAAAAAGAAAAGCAGGCCTCAGCTGTTCAGGGGGCACTTAGCCAGGAAAATGAGTGGTTTTCATTTTGATACTTGGAATCCAAGTTGAGGAAGAGAGCAAGGCTTTAGTTCGATATAGTTTCTTCAGCATCCACAGAGTATCCAAACCACAGAATTGTTTAGATAACAAGGCAGTCTATTAGGCAAGGAAGGTTCACACCCAGGAATTTCTTCAAGGTAGCCTCTGGACAAGGTATTTGGGGCGACATAAGACTGTTGGAAGAGTTGGCCATGGTAGCTCAGGCCTGTAATGTCAGCACTTAGAAGGTTGACAGGATACTGCTGCAAGTCTAAGACCAGCCTGGACTGTAGAGGGACCCTGTCTCAAAAAACAAAACACCGAGTGATGGTTGCCTCCAGTCTTTGAACTCATAGAAAGCAAACTCCTACCACCTACACTCTAGACTTAACCTTGACACCAAAACCATTTCACAGGTGCTGCTCCAGATGTTATCTTTGCCCAGAGGCTGTTCCTTAACATGAGACCCCTTTGCAGGACTTCGGATGTTTCATAGTTGGTACAATGTTTGCCTCACTTAAAGCCTAAAGTTCAGTCTCAAGCATTGCATAAAACCAGTGGTGAATGCCTATAATATATCAAGGAGGATCAAGTTCAAGTTCATCCTTAGCTACACAGTGAGTTTGAGACCATCTTGGGCTTCATAAAACCCTCCCTGAGCTGGGCGTTGGTGGCGCACGCCTTTGATCCCAGCACTCAGGAGTCAGAGGCAGGTGGATCTCTGTGAGTTTGAGACCAGCCTGGACTACAAGAGCTAGTTCCAGGACAGCCTCCAAAGTCACAAAGAAACCCTGTCTTGAAAAACAAAAACAAAACAAAAAAAAAAACAAACAAAAACAAAAACCCTCTCTGAAAATGCCAAAAAATAAAAATAAAGTTTTGCATGCTGGTGACTATAAACAAACAAACAAAAAATAACTTTTCAGCCTGGTGATTTCTAGTTAGGAAATATTTTCTTCCGATTTTGCTTGAAAATGGAAGTATTTTCTCTTCATCTGGTCTCTCCTACAACATAACTCAAGGCTAAAAGAACTAGGGACAGGGTAAGCAGCTCAGGGGGTACTTGTCAAGCAATTGAGAAGTGGGGGCTTCATTTCCATCTCCATAACCAGCCTGCCCAGAATCTCAGTGGAACAGTATTGGTTTTCTGGGACAACAAAGTACCGAGGGCTTATATCGGTAGTCACATCTTTTGTCATAACTCTGGAGATCAGAGTTTGTGCGCTCCAAGGGAGAGTCAACACCTTGTCTCACTTCTAACTCTTGGTGGTTGATGGCAACCTTTAATTTTTTACTTATTCATTCATTCATTCATTCATTAGAAATACTGGGAACTGACTCAAGGCCTCTCATGCATCAAGTATTCCACCATTAAGCAATATCACTAGTAATATCTTCCATTCATCTGTGATGGGCACTCCATTTTTACCAGCATATATTAATTATCCATCATGATGGTGGGTTTCATTATGACAGTTTTGTACACAGGTTGTATTCATCTGGGTTCCCTAGAGCAGTGGTTCTCAACCTGTGGGTTGCAACCTATGGGGGAGGGATCAAGTGACCCTTTCACAGGGGTCCCTAAGACCACCAGAAAACACATCACGTTATGATTCATAACAATAGCAAAATTAGCTGGGCATTGGTGGTGCACGCCTTTAATCCCAGCACTCGGGAGGCAGAGGCAGGCAGATCTCTGTGAGTTCAAGACCAGCCTGGTCTACAAGAGCTAGTTCCAGGACAGCCTCCAAAGCCACAGAGAAACCCTGTCTTGAAAAACCAAAAAAAAAAAAAAAAAAAAAAAAAATAGCAAAATTATAGTTATGAAGTAGCAATGAATTAGCTTATGGTTGGGGGTCAATGTAACTTGAGGAACTTGTATTAAAGGGTCATAGCATTAGGAAGGCTGAGAACTACTGCTTTATTCAAAGAGAACAGAGTCAACAATAGCCATCTTCATGCTAGAGAGGCTGAGATCATGCTAGATACTCAGTGCACCAAGCCAGGTGCCTCAGCAGGACCTCTGGGCCGGTAAGGCTGAGTGTACCTGGAAAGCACTGGACATCAGTCTAATTTGGAAGCTTAAAGAATTTTTTTTTCTTTTTTTAAAGACAGGATCTCTTTACATAGTTATGACTGTCCTGGAACTCACTCTGTAGACCAGGCTGGGCTTGAACTCAGAGATCTGCCGCCTGCCTCTGCCCCCTGAGTGTTCAGATTATCAAAGGTGTGGACCACCACTGCCTGGGTAAAAAAAGAATTTTTTAATTCTCATTTTTTTTTTTTTTGAAAAAGGGTCTCACTCTCTAACCCTGACTGGCCTGGAGCTCCCTTTCTGGACCAGGCTAGCCTCAAACAAAGATCCCCTGCCTTTGCTCCTATGTGCTGGGATTAAGGAAGTGTTCCTTCCATGACTGACTTTTTCTTTTTTTAAAAAAAATTAAACCACATGTTTCTGTGTGTGCATGTGGGCGTCAGTGGACAACAGCAGTTGGTTCTCTTCTTCCACCATGTGTCTGCTGGGAATCAAACTGAGGTTGCCAGGCTCAGAAGCAAATGACAGAAACTGCTGAGCCATCTCATTGGCCTGTTTTGTTTGTTTGTTTGTTGGTGTGTGTGTGTGTGTGTGTGTGTGTGTGTGTGTGTGTTAGGTCTCAGGAGCCATCTCCTTGTGTTTTGAGACAGGGTCTCTCAGTGGCCTGGAATTCACTGAGTAGGTTAGGCTGGCTGGCCAGGGAACTCGAGGAACCTTCCTGTTTCCCCTTCTCTGAGATGAAATTACAGCTTGAATCATCATAACCAGATATTTCATGTTAGTTTTTAGGGATTGTGCTCAGGACCCCAGGATGGTGCAGTAAGAACTTTACCAACTGAACTATCCCTCCAGCTGTGACGTGACCTATTGTCTTTATGAGAAACTCTGCTCTTTTCGTGCTGCTGTACTTTTATTTTATTTTTTTGTGGGGGTGTTGATTAGTTTGCGTGAGACAGGCTCTCAGCTTCTTTCCTTCTTCTTCTTCTTCTTCTTCTTCTTCTTCTTCTTCTTCTTCTTCTTCTCTTCCTCCTCCTCCTCCTCCTCCTCCTCCTCCTCCTCCTCCTCCTCCTTCTTCTTCTTCTCTTCTTCCTCTTCCTCTTCTTCCTGCTTCTTCTTTCTTCTTCTGTGTAAAAGCCCTAGCTGTCCATGAACTTGCTCTGTAAATTATTCTGGCCTTGGGACTGGAGAGATGGCCCAGAGGTTAAGAGCACTGACTGCTCTTCCAGAGAACCTGAGTTCAATCCCCAGCAACCTCATGGTGGCTCACAACCATCTGTAATGAGATCTGGTGCCCTCTTCTGGCCTGCAGGCATACATGCAGGCTGAACATTGTATACATAATAAATAAAAAAAAAAAAATCAGGCTGGCCTTGAACTCACAGAGATTTGCCTGCCTCTGATTCCTGAGGGCTGGGATTAAAGGCATTCGCCACCAAGGCACAACTAAATTTTTTTTTCTTTTTACAGTTCTACCACTGAATTACATTCCTCAGCTATTTGTTTATAAGCAGGGTCTCACTGTGTAGCCCTGGTTGGCCTGGAACTTGATATGTAGACCAGACTGGCCTTAAACTTATATACACCTGCTTCTGCCTTTCCAATGCTGGGATTAAAGGCATGTACCATGAGTAGCTAGCTAAATTGATATATTTGGGATCCTTAGTAAGTTTTTATGTACAAATCATTTGTTGGAGTCTTAAGTATGTTCATTCTGCAAAAGTTCACTCGTATCAGTTACTTTTTATAAAGCACTAGACTGATGTTGTATTTAATGAAAATATTTACTACTTTGATATTTGTTCATGTGTAAGTGATCATGTGTGCAGGTGTTTGAGCATGTGCAGGTGAGATTATGGTGCAGGTTTCTGTGTATGTGCAGGTGAGATCATGTGTGCAGGTTTCTATGCATGTGCAGATGAGATCATGTGTGCAGGTGTCTGTGTATGTGCAGGAGAGATCATGTGTGCAGGTGTCTGTGCATGTGCAGGTGAGAGCAGGTGTCTGTGCATGTGCAGGTGAGATCATGTGTGCAGGTGTCTGTGTATGTGCAGGTGAGATCATGTGTGCAGGTTTCTGTGCATGTGCAGATGAGATGTGTGCAGGTGTCTGTGCATGTGCAGGTGAGAGCAGGTGTGCAGGTGTCTGTGCATGTGCAGGAGAGAGCAGGTGTCTGTGCATGTGCAGGAGAGAGCAGGTGTCTGTGCATGTGCAGGTGAGAGCAGGTGTGCAGGTGTCTGTGCATGTGCAGGTGAGATCATGTGTGCAGGTGTCTGTGCATGTGCAGGTGAGATCATGTGTGCAGGTCCCTTTCCTCTCTTTTGCCTGGCTGAGATCCCTAGGAAGCATCTTGTGGGTCCCTCCTGCTCTGGTGCAAACCTGGTCACTGGCTCTCTTGTGTGAGTACTATTCCTTAATAAACTACCTGTTATCAGTCTATTTCTGACTCCACTTTGTAACTTCATTTAGTGTCAGAAGTGGGATTGAATTTGAACCCACGGGTGGGTCATGACCTCCGGTGGGGTTTATCCCAGGTCAGTCTCCCAGGCCAGTGCCTTCCTCGGGTTTTTCTGACCTGAGGCTCCTCCCCTTCCATTTTAGCCAAGGTGGCCACCGCCACGGCCCAGCATGCAACTGTGTAGAGCCAGATACCGCTTGGTGCCAGAATCAGCTAAGGCCCTAGGGGTTTCCACAGTCCTTCCGTTTTACAACAGCCCATCCCTTCCATACATTCTAACTCAGCCCGAAAGTCATTCAAATATTTTTCCAATAGTCTCGAGAAACCATCCACAGTTGAACACTGTGCCACCACAACGGGCCACCTGCGTGTCATACACAGTTACTGTGTCTGGAAGGGAAGCTGCAACAGGTAAACTCACATTATGGCAGAACATCTGGCAATGCAGACAATTGGGAATATTCTTGCTTCTTACGTGAATTCAATGTTAGAGGAGGCTTATGACTTAACCGGTAACGTACCTATATTCTATGTTAGCGGTCAGCTTCATAGTTCATGTGATTTCTCTAACCAGAGGACTAAGACACAGGGAAAAGGAAAAAGAACCTGTATAGATTATGGGCAGCTTACAAAATTGGATGCAAGATATAAAAGCCAGCCAGGAAAATTTGATCTCTGAAATGCAAGACATGAAACATTTACGTAAAGAAGTTGAGGATACTAAGTCTGGCCATGCTACGTTACTAACCCAGGTAGAACAAACTCACAGCCAAATAGAACCCAAAATTTGTTCCATGTCTGATGCCTTAAATGGAAAGCTAGCTAAGAACCAGGACTGGATTAGTGAACTGGCACAGACAATTCGCTCCCTGTCTGATGAATCTACTGCTACAGGCCAAAAGCTGGAGTCTAGGATTGGATATTTAGAAAGCAATTTTACATGCCATTCAGATACTGACTTGATTCAGATTTCTGATTTGATTCTAAAAGGCAAATTAAGACTTAGTCAACTGACTGGAAAAAAAACAGCAGAAATTATAGTACCTTTAACGAGGAAATTTCCTCCTTATGGAATGACAATGAATACTGGTAGATAGCTTTTACTGACTTTTGGGGACAATTAGCAACAATTATCCCAAAACTGATAGAATTAAATTAATAAAAAAGACAGTCTGGATCCTTCCACGTATTGTAAGAAAAACACCTATTTCTGGAGTCCTTACCTTCTACACTGATGTGAACAAATCAGGTGAGGCAGGTTATAAATCAGGAGAGATGAGTAAAGTAGTTCAAAGTCTGTATAATTCTGTACAGAACGCAGAATTATACACAATTCTTATGGTACTTACGGATTTTACAGAGCCTCTCAATATAGTTACTGATTCTCAATATGCATTGAGAGTCATTTTACATATCGAGACTGCAGAATTCGTTCCCGACAATACAGAATTAACTTCACTGTTTATACAGTTACAAGAAAGAATCATAAACAGGATTAATCCAATATATACAACACACATCAAATTCCATAGGGTCTTCCAGGCCCACTAACTCAAGGCAATGATGTGCTAGAAGCCTCAGAATTTCATAAGAAAACCCATGTAAATAGCAAAGGTTTAAAACAGGATTTTTCCATCACTTGGCAACAAGCCAAGGATAGAGTGAGAAACTGTCCTACCTGTTCCTTCTATAATCAAGCTCTATTGCCAGCAGGCTGTAATCCTAAGGGCATTCGGAGAGATGAGGTTTGGCAGATGGATGTCTTTCACTTTCCAGAATTTGGAAATTTAAAATATGTGCATCATACTATAGACACATTTTCAGGGTTTCAATGGGCTACTGCTCTTAGCTCTGAAAAGGCTGATTCTGTTATAACACTGTTAGAGGTAATGCCTATTATGGGTATACCTGCACAAATAAAAACTGACAATGCTCCAGCATATGTCTCTACCAAATTGGAACAGTTTTTCAAATATTATAACATAAATCAGGTAACCGGTATACCACACAATCCCACAGGACAAGCAGTGGTAGAGAGGTCTAATCAAACACTGAAAGAAATGCTTCATAAACAGGCAGGGGGAACAAAAACCCCCAAACATAGGTTACATAATGCTTTATTAACACTAAACTTTCTTATGCTAATGAGAAAGGACAAACAGCTGCAGAAAGACACTGGACTACAGAAAAAACTTATGAACTGAATCAGCCGATATACTTCAAAGATGATTGACCTCGGTATGGAAACCAGGATGTGTGCTACGTTGGGGAAGGGGTTTCGCCTTTGTTTCTCAGGAGAAGAAAAGCTTTGAATACCATCAAAGTTGATCAAGATTTGAGTCGGAAAAGAAAAACCTCTCTCTGAGGAGAAATGACAGGTCATCCACCAAGGTATATCTCATGAACTGTATAGAAACCTCACAAAGGAAAGGGAAGTGTTTTGTTTTTATCTTCACAGGGAAAGTTATCTCCAGAAAGCAAGAAGACACTGCATGGGGGGAATACTTAAAGAAGAGAAGGTAGCTATCCAAAAAGAATAATCAAACAAAAGGAATTTGCCATATGATAAACTGTACAGCTGTCTCTCAGTGAAATCTATTTTTCTTTATTTCCTAGTCCCTATTCAATTAAACCAATGCTGGATTTAGAGTTGGATTTGGCTTTCCTTCTCTAAATCCAAGCATGTTGTTAAAATAAAATTTAGAGTTTCTGTACTATATCAAGAAGCCAATTGATGTAATACAGAATAAGAAAAAAAATTGGGGACTGTCATTTATCTATTCTCAGCTCTTTCTCTGAAAGTATAAATTCCCCCATAATTATTGCTTTCCTTATTGTTGCCTTTCCCGGTATGCACACATATAAAAGTTAAAATTTCTCTACTAGTATTAATGTCTAAGTTCCCCACAGCCAATGAAGAACTTCCTAATAGCAATCCTTGAACTCTCCGGAAAGAAAATGGGCCACACCTCATCGAGTCCACTGGATCCCATTTAATTCATTTGAACTGACACTCTGGCCAGAGATTTGGGTACCGACTTCAATCAACACAAGGACTTCAATCAAGATAAGGACTTCAACCTAGACCTTCAATCAAGCATCTCCCACCAAACACGGACTGGATATAATCCACTCAAGACTTCCACTACTCTAACATTTTCTTCCTACAGGACCCCACAAGGCTATTGTCCCATTTCAGCAGGAAGTAACTTTCCCCACTGGTGACACTAAGGATAATGTACACCTAGTTAGGGCTAGTTTCCTAATGTTTAGGATTGGATTTGGAAGGAGATGTTCAGGCTTGGCCATCTCTTTCAGATGACTTTAAGGTTTAGTTGGAATAGATAAAGTTAGGATGTGATATAAGTAGATTATATCTTCTTGTAATTCACCTTTATGAATATTAATTATAGATAATTTACACTGTTAAGTTTAAATCCTCTTTAGACTAAAAGGGGAATTGTAGGGAGAAACCCTGATTAAGAGGTACCGCTGTCCACGCCTGCTTGGGGCTGGTCACAGGCACTGCTGACCATGCCTGCTTGGGCGTGGCCAGAGTGAAGTAACAAGGGTTTAAGTAGTGGGGAGGCGTGCACACGGTCCCTTTCCTCTCTTTGGCCTGGCTGAGCTCACTAGGAAGCATCTTGTGGGTCCCTCCTGCTCTGGTGCAAACCTGGTCACTGGCTCTCTTGTGTGAGTACTATTCCTTAATAAACTACCTGTTATCAGTCTATTTCTGACTCCACTTTGTAAACCTAATTATGTGCAGGTGAGATTATGTGTGTACGTGTTTGTGCATGTGCAGGTGAGATCTTGTGTGCAGGTGTCTGTGGATGTGCAGGTGAGAGCATGTGTGCAGGTGTTTGTGCATGTGCAGGTGAGATCATGTGTGCAGGTGTTTGTGCATGTGCAGGTGAGATCATGTGTGCAGGTGTTTGTGCATGTGCAGGTGAGAGCATGTGTGCAAGCATGTGTGCAGGTGTTTGTGCATGTGCAGGTGAGATCTTGTGTGCAGGTGTCTGTGGATGTGCAGGTGAGATCATGTGTGCAGGTGTTTGTGCATGTGCAGGTGAGATCATGTGTGCAGGTGTCTGTGCATGTGCAGGTGAGATCATGTGTGCAGGTGTTTGTGCATGTGCAGGTGAGATCATGTGTGCAGGTGTCTGTGCATGTGCAGGTGAGATCATGTGTGCAGGTGTTTGTGCATGTGCAGGTGAGAGCATGTGTGCAAGCATGTGTGCAGGTATTTGTGCATGTGCATGCTGAGACCAGAGAACCTCCTCTGGTGTTTCACTTCATAAACATTATTCACTTTTTTTTTTTTTTTTTGGTGACAGGGTCTGTCATTGGCCAAGAACTCACCAAGAGGCTAGGCGGACTGGCCAGTGAGCTCAGGGTATCTTCCTGGCTCTTATTTCCCCAGTGCTGGGATTACAAGTGCATGCCACCACCATGCCTGGCTTTTTTCTATGGGTTCAAGTGCTTGAACTCAGATTCTTGTGCTTTGTTTACTTTTCATGGACATAACTATGGTTGTGTTGTGCTGTGATCCAGACTCTCTCTCTCTCTTTTTTCTTTCTTTCTTTCTTTTCTTTCTTTCTTTTTTTTTTTTTTGGTTTTTCGAGACGGTTTCTCTGTGTAGTTTTGGAGCCTATCCTGGCACTCGCTCTGGAGACCAGGCTGGCCTTGAACTCACAGAGATCCACCTGTCTCTGCCTCCCGAGTGCTGGGATTAAAGGCATGGGCCACCGATGCCCGGTGACTCTCTCTCTCTTTTTGAGACAGGGTTTCTCTGTGTAACAGCACTGGCTGTCCTGGAACTCTGTAGACCAGGCTGGCCATGAACTCACAGAAATCCGACTGCCTCTGCCTCCCAAGTGCTGGGATTAAAGGCATGAGCCACCATTGCCCTGCGATCCAGACTCTCTCGTGGTTCCCTTATCACTTTGGCTTTTGTCACTGTTTGAATATAAAGTATTCCTCCAAAAGGCTCACATGTTGAAGGTCTGATTCCCAGCAAAGTTCAGGAGTGGAGCATTTGGAAACTGATTGAGTGCCGGGACTTGTTAATCTTTTGGTGGAATCCTATTATGGCATTATTAGAAAGTGGTAGTAGCTGGGTAGTGGTGGCACATACCCTTAATCCCAGCTCTCAGAGAAGGCAGAGGCAGGTGGATCTCTGAGTTGGAAGCCAGCCTGTTCTACAAAGTGAGTTCCAGGACAGCTTAAGGCTATACAGAGAAATCCTGTCTCAAAACAACAACAAAAAAGTGGGCAGGTGAGAATGGTAGAAATTGGTAGGTGTGGCCTAGTTGGAGGAAACAATACTGGGGTTGTGATTTGGAAATATGTACCTTGTCCAGCACTCCCCCTCATCTGCCCCCCAAGCTATCCCTCTCTGCTTCCTGGCTGCTTTGAAGTAACTGTTTTTGCTCTGCTTTTCTCTCATGATCTGCCTAAACAGGGCCCAGAAACAATAGAGAATCCAGGGGTTGAAACCTCTAAAACTATGACCTAAAAACAAACATTTCCTCCTTCCTTGTGATACCAGTTACAGTGGTGAAGTAACTAGCACAGCCTGCAATGTTTCTGCCTCAGTGGGGGCCAAGTTAGCTTTGCCCTTTAGGCCTTTTCAAGTAGGCCTTCCTTCAACCTATCCTAGTGAGCTCAGGAGATGTAACTTCCCTTTGTGCTATCCCCTAACCACACAGCCCTTTTTGGAGGCTACTGTTTCTCTCATCACAGATGTCTCTGGCTTGTCATAAGGTATTTTGTCACCTGTTCCTTACTGAATTTGCAGACCCCTTTTCATTATCTTCCAGGACTCCTAGCTCAGACATGTCATTAGCTACATTGGCCAGCCCCTACCCATCACTGTGGCTCAATTAATCTCAAGGACTAGCCTCCATTTCCCTATCACTACAGCCTTGACCTCTTCCTGCTAATGATCTCATTCAGCCAGTCACCACAGAAGCTGTCAATCACCTGTCTCAGCCCAGGTGTGGATACCCCAATGAGGCTGTCTATTGGTTCTCTAGGTGGACATAGCAGTGACAGGATCACAAGGGCCTGAACGCATCATTGGGCTGTTGGCAACACAACAATGGGACTATCCCAACCCATATCTCCCTTAACCCCCCTAAAACCTGAGCAGAACTGTGGGTGGTAGCAACAGCAGCAGAGGAAGACAAACATAGACCAAATACTGAGACCCTTATTAAAGAGGGCAGGAGAGATGCCTCAGAGGTTAAGAGCACTGACTGCTCTTCCAGGGGTCCTGAGTTCAATTCCCAGCAATCACATGATGGCTCACAACCATCTGTAATGAGATCTGGGTGCCCTCTTCTGGCCATCAGGCATACATGCAGACAGAACACTGTATACATAATAAATAAATCTTAGAAAGAAAGAAAGAAAGAAAGAAAGAAAGAAAGAAAGAAAGAAAGAAAAAAGAAAAAAAGGAAGGAAGGGGATAAAAGTTAGACCAAAATAGCAGGAGAGACTCACAAGGAGGTATTGTGGGAGCTGCTGGGAGGGCCAGGATAGTGGGGCCTGCAATTATCCACTGACTGAGGGCTTATTTGCTCCTCTATAGCAACAAAGCCTTCTCAGGCTGGAACTCTCAATGGAAGGGACTCAGTGGGGCCTTGGGTAAAGGAGCTTACAACTTGCCAAAATGAGTGGTCAACTATTCAACTCTCTGGTTGGATCAAGGGGCTGGGGACTCTCTAAATCAAAGTGGGGGGCAGGGAGTCAGGTTCACAAGGCTATTTGGAATGCCCAAGTAATTGCACCTGGGTCCCATGTGCTCCATGCACGGGGGCTGGTGGGAACTGATGGTCAAGGCCTGGACCTAGCTGACCCTCCTAGCTGTGCCCCCGCCCCGCTCCTGTGATGGAGGGGAGGGAGTCCTGAGGGATCTACCATGCCAGAGCAAGGCCTGTTTGAATGATTCCCTACATGTTGCCTGCCCCTGAGACCCAAGAGCACGTGTGTCCAGGCACGGTCTCTCTCCCATGAAAGGGGTTCTGGCCCAAAGAAGAGGGGAGACGGACGAGGGGGTGGGAAGGGATGTGTATTAAACATGAGGACAGATTATATGAAGGGGTGGAGAAAAGAGTTGAGCACAGAGCTACAGAGGAATGGGAATCGACCCAGGAAAGACTGGAGGGCCAAAGGACCACGACTAATAAAGAAGGGACCCGAGAGGCAAAGTATAGGGACAGAACTAGACAGGATGACCAGGCCTGTGTGGGGACCTAGAGGAAGTAGGAAGATAGAGTTGGGGGCAGGGACAATGTCCAGAAGAAGGCAGCAAACGGAGGGTGAGGGGGGATCGAGCCTGCCTGAGCCCCGAGGGTCCGTCTGGTAATTAGACCTTGTTCCAGATGAACCCCCCACCCCCGTCCAGCAATCAAAATGCTAATTGGCCTGACGCCTCCGGCTGCGCCTGAGCCGTTCCCCTCTGGGAAGGTGCCGGGACTAGTGGCAAGGCTGGCGGGGAACCCTCGTCCCCCACCCCCCACTGCGAGCTTCACCGGCTGCTGCTCAGCGATAAGGGGGAGGCCGTATCCGCCCTACCCCTCGGGAGCGCCTGCCACGCAAGATGAATGTCCGGTCGCTGAGGAGCTGGGACGCTAGCATAAAGCAGGCGAGTGGTCTCCACGCTCAGTGTGGGACAGGTAGCTCACATCCACCGTGGCCGGACGCGAGGCAGTGGATGCAGGTAGCAGGCAAGCACGCAGCAGGAGGGGAGCTGAGCTCCGCTCTGCTGCGCTGCCCTGGCGTCTGCGCCAGCCCGGCCAGTCCGTATAAGGTCACTGCGCTGCAATCCCAGCTTGCCGCTCCATGACCATAGTCGCTAGTCCGATCGGGCTGTGTGGGGAAAGCTCAGCTCAGAGACTCCAACGGGAGGAGGGGGCGACGAAGGGACAATGGCGGCGCCCGGCCCTAATTGGGGACATATGCACCCGCGCGCGGCCATTGTGAGGTCCCCAACCCCCAGTGCCCCGCCATTGGCCGTTGGGCCTGACGTCATGGGGGCTGCAAACTCCGGGCGGGCGGCCACGGGAAGGGTTATTCGCCTGGTTGCGGGTCGCCTGGGGAAGCTGCAGACGCGCGGAAGGGCGGAAACCACCAATGAAACGGAATTTCTGGAACAGGGGCATGGCAGTTCCTCTCACCATGCACACTCAGCTTGCTACGACGCAACTGTGCTGGACATCCGTCCCGCGGAAGAGGCGGGGGCAGAGAGGTCCCTCCAGCGGGCACAGGGTCAGCCGAGGTGACACAGTGTGGCAAGAGGCACTGCGGCACAGGGCGCACACAGGCTTCCACACTGCGTTTTCGCTGCCTCAGCATTCGCTCCTTTGGTCTCCCGCCTCTCCCCGCCTCCGCACATCCCGCGCCTAACCTCCAGACCTCCTGCGAGGCAGCGTGGACCCTGCTGAGGTCCGCTTACGTTCTCCCCAAAAGAGCCAGAGTCTGGGGTGCGAGAGCGTCAGGCCCATTCCCACCTCTCCCCTCACGCCTGACTGTGCCACCAAGTATCGGGTCGCCATTCCCCGAGCCGCACAAGGGAACTCCGCACAAGTCGAGGCGAGGCATCCCCAGGACCCCTCCCAGGAGACCCTGGCCCGGCCCAGCCCGGCGCAGCCATTTCCGCCGGCCTTTTCCCCTCCCCGCCCACCCCCTCCCCCAGCGCTTGGCTTTAAAAGCCGGAGGCTGCGCTCGGCGGTAGGCAGAAGAGGCTTGTGGGCTCAGGAGGCCTGCCCCAGAGCTGTCCGAGAGCGGAGCCCCGCCCCCGGACCCCCGTCCCTCCCTCTCTCCTTCCCTCCCTCGGCCCGCCCTCCCTGAGTACCCCTCCCCTGAGGACCCCCGCCCGCCGCTCGCCGCTGCCGCCGCCGCCCGCTCCGACTGCAGAACAATAAAGCCAGCCTCCCAGAGACCCCCGCCGAGGACCCCCGCCCGGCGACCAAGCCCGGGTGGCCCGCCCCTCTCCGCCAGCGCCAGCTGAGCGCGCCCGGGCGCTGGCCGCGGTGCTGCCCTAGTCAGCGCTGGCCGCGGTGCTGAAGCTGCTGGTGCTCCTGCTGCTGCTACAGTCGTGTTCTCTTGGCCCGGCACTGCCGTCCCCGGGGGCATGGGGCGCCGCTGACTGAGGCTCCGCCGCCGCGGCGGGGGGGGGGAGGGGAAGGGGCCGTGGGGCCGGGCCAGCCCTGCACCCATTCGCAGCCTCCGGGCCGGGACGGAGCCGCTCCCCCCTCTCCGCCCCCCCCAGCCTCCTCCCCCGCCTGTCCAGGGGCGGCACTGCGGGCTGGGAAGCCGGGACCAGAGGAGGGAAGGAAGGAAGGAAAGAAGAGAAAAGAAGAGAAGAGGAGGAAGGAAGGAAGGAAGCAAGGAAGGAAGGAAGGAGAAAGAGAGAGACAGAAAGAGGAGAGATCTGGAGGGGAAGAAGAGGAGACGCAGGGCAGAAATAAGAGAGGATCACACTCGCCCAGCAGCATCCACAGGCCAGACTGGGGACAGTGCTGCTTCCACCGCTCCTCGGATGGTGACGGGGCCTCGCCGCGGACGCAGTCCCCCCGAGCACCGGCTCTGCAGGTCCTCACTGCCGGAGCCCCGCAGGAATCATGCCCAGGTCCTTCCTGGTTAAGAAGGTCAAACTTGACACATTCTCTTCGGCAGACCTCGACAGCTCCTACGGGCGCGCCCGCAGCGATCTCGGAGTGCGACTGCAGGATAAAGGTGCGCTCTAGACTGCAGCTGGGGCAGGGCCCAGGGCTTTGCTGGAAGGGGTGGGTGGCCAGAGTGTGGGGGTGGAGTGGCAGGGTAGGAGGGGATGTAAATCCAGCGGAAGCAGCCTGAAGCTGGAACCTGGAGCCGAGAATGAAGGCTGGGGAAAGGGGAGCAGGGTAAGGCCAGACATCTTCCAAGGTGGTCAGAGTGTGGGTACTAGAGAGGCAGGAAAGAGGGATCAGGAACAGGAAGCACTAAAGGCACACACTGACCCACACACTTGCGCTGAAACATACACAGCTGCATAGACACCTGCTGACACAACAAGACCCAGTTATATGGGCACATGCAAACCCACACCCAGAAATCTGGATCTGTTTCACTTTTCTTTGGCTGCATCTTCAAAGCCCCTTGCTAGGGCTAACTAGGGAATGCTGGGAGCTCTAGGGAGTTGGCATGGGGTCTGGCAGGGCCACCCACCTGTCAGGGCCTAGGTACCAGTAGAGGCAACAGCAGTATCTTCCCTGGACTCAGGATTAGGGAGGAAGAGGTGAGCAAGGGAAGCCAAGGTATTGGAGTCAGGAGAGGCTCTTTGTGTAAGGAAGCCCAAGTTCAAGGACAACTGTTAGCATGCAGGCAACGGGGACAGGAGTGCCAGCAGTGTGCGATGGCAGAGCAAGTGTGACCTGCAAGAGCATAAGCCTGTGTGGGCCCATGTGACTGCGTGTGGCCATGTGACTTTGTGCGCTTGTGTGTGACCCTGTGTGTGTGCCTGCCTGTGTGCCACTACATGAGACCACGTGACACTGAGGCCGATGTGCACCATGTGACTGAGAGTGTGTCTGGATGGCTGCATATGTGACCCTGCATTTGTGGGAGGTGAGTTCCAACGCTAGGGTAAGTGGGCAGCATACCCTGTGAGATGACACCAGGCCCGATGATTTCTGAGAGCCTAAGTGTAACCCTGAAAGAACTAGAGCCTGCATTGTGAAGGGTATGCATTTATAATTCTGAGATCGTGAGATCCATCTTGTACTTTGGGAACAACGGCAGTTACTGGCATGAACGATGTCCACCTGCAGCTTGTCTCTATTAACATGTCCCCTAGCGGATGCTCTGGCAGTCTTCCTAGTCCCCTGTTGGGGGCTCAAGAAGGTCCCTAGAAGGGTTAGGGCCCGCGGAGAAAAAGAGAATGTGGACCAAAGTAGGACCCAGGATAATGGAAAGTAGTGGGTAGAGGTAAATGAGTTCAAGCTGCAAGGGTAGGGCTCAAGTCCAGTAAGTGGTCGGAGAGACGGGTGACGAGGGGGAAGTACTGGTGATGGCCAGAGATAGATGCTGGCTAGGTAGAAGTCGCTAGGATTTTGTTGGCACACCTAGGGAACCAGAGGGACAGCATCAAGTCTGGAAGCAGGTTTTGGAGCCTGAAGAAAACCCCAGGGACCCCGAAGAGGCAGGACCGCTGGGGTCTCTGGGCTGGAGGCCCTGGCTTTGTGCACGGCGGGTCTGCAGTGTGTTGCATAATCAAGGAAAACTGCTGAAGTGGGGAGAACCCGAGGGGGAGGGGAAGGGGGAGGAGGAAGAGAGGAGCGCCGCCCCTCCCCCCTGACCTTGAGGCTCGCTGAAGGGGGGCAGCCGCGCCCGAAGATGCATCTTTCTCTCCTCCCCGCGCGGGGGCGGGGCGCTTGGGCGGCGGGGGAGGAGCCCTTCCTGGCCCTGTCTCATCCTCTGCTGTCTCTCTTCTCTTCCCTCTTCCCCTCCCCACGGTCTCCATCCTCTCTGCCCCGTGGTCCCCGACCCATTCTCCTTTGTCCTGATCCCTGATCGCCTTCCTTCCGAACCCCAACGTCTCCCGCCGTGTCTTCTCCGTCTCCCGCGGCCCGCTTTGCGTGTGTCTTGCCCGATGCTCTGTTCCCCTCCCGCTGTCTGTCTGTCCGCCTCCGCCTGCAGGATACCTCAGTGACTACGTGGGGCCTGCGTCTGTCTACGATGGCGACACTGAGGCGGCGTTGCTCAAAGGGCCATCCCCGGAGCCTATGTATGCTGCGGCTGTGCGCGGAGAGCTGGGTCCCGCGGCCTCTGGCTCAGCACCGCCGCCCACCCCTCGCCCAGAGCTGGCTACTGCTGCGGGCGGCTACATCAACGGCGACGCGGCGGTCAGCGAGGGCTACGCGGCTGACGCCTTCTTCATCACTGATGGGCGCTCACGCCGTAAAGCTGCTAATGCCAACGCTGCCGCGGCCACCTCCACAGCCTCGGTGGCGGCCCCCGACAGCGACACTGGAGGTGGGGGCGGGCCGGGCACGCGAGGCTCTGGATCAGGGTCGGCTAGTCGGGGCGGCACGCGCGTGGGGGCGGGCACCGAGGCGCGTTCCGGGCCAGGAGCCCCGGGCGCTGGTGGCCGGCACGCGTGCGGCGAGTGCGGCAAAACTTATGCCACGTCGTCGAACCTGAGCCGCCACAAGCAAACGCACCGCAGCTTGGACAGCCAGCTGGCAAGGCGTTGCCCAACGTGTGGCAAGGTGTACGTGTCCATGCCGGCCATGGCTATGCACCTGCTCACGCACGATCTGCGCCACAAGTGCGGCGTGTGCGGCAAAGCCTTCTCGCGGCCCTGGCTGCTCCAGGGCCATATGCGCTCTCACACGGGCGAGAAACCCTTCGGCTGTGCGCACTGCGGCAAGGCCTTCGCAGACCGCTCCAACCTGCGCGCACACATGCAGACGCACTCCGCCTTCAAGCACTTCCAGTGCAAGCGCTGCAAGAAGAGCTTCGCGCTCAAGTCTTATCTCAACAAGCACTACGAGTCAGCCTGCTTCAAGGGCGGCGCCGGCGGCCCCGCAACCCCTGCGCCGCCGCAGCTCAGCCCGGTTCAAGCCTAGGGCAGCGGGGCCTCCGCTAGCCAGGTCGGCTCTCAGCAATACGGGGCCCCCCCAGGGAAGTCTCCGCTGGCGTCCGGGCCGAGGGGCTGGAGGGCGGGCCCCTCCTCACAGCAATAGGGGTAGGGAGCCGGCCCCACCCCGCCCCGCTCGCCAGGAGGCTTGCCAGCCCCTTCAAGCAATAGGGTCCCGAGGGGAGACCCATCCTGAAACCCCTCCCCTCTCCTCCAGGGTGCCCCAGGCTTTCTCCCAGCAATAGGGTCGACCAGACCCAGAACCGAACCTCATCTCTTAGTTGGGTCTCTGAAGACAGGGGTGAGGTGAGGTAAGGAGCACCCTCCTCCCTCCTCTGCGCCCCTGGATCGCGTTGCAGAGACTCAGGTCTTCCCCACCCTTTCCCAAGCCTTCCAGGCCAAGCAAGCCTTCAGCCCAGCGTCCAGGGAGTCAGCTCCACCCGGGCAGCTGGCTGGAGGAGCAGGAGAGCAGGCGGGCCACAGAGGCGTTCTGTTCCACAGGCTTTGCAGACCTCCCGGGAGTGCTAGACGATTTGGGGATGGGGAGGGGCGCGGACGGCGGCAACCCTCTCCCTCGGGTTCTTTCTGGGGCCTCAGTCCGAGCCTCCCTCCTACCCTCACCTCGCATCCTTTGCCAAATCCGAATTCTTCCAGCCCGGCTTCCGGGGCTCTGTCCTCCATAACGAATAATAATGACGCATATCGGAATCGCATGAACTTATCCGACCTACTCAGACCCCGATCCCACCCTGCCCCGGGGCCCCCTCCCTCGCTCCCCAGGCTTCGGGTGTTGGAGGACGGATGCCCGGGCCGGCAGGCTGGCGTGCCACTGCCCTCTACACACCTCTGTATTTGCTTTGCGGGTAAAGCCCCCTGGGGGCGGGGGTTGCGGACGCGTCGGGTTTCTTTCTTTCTGTATTTATACGTTTTATTTATGAACGGATTGCACTCGGGTCAGGGAGGGGGCGCCGAACCCTCATTCTTCCCGCCGACGCCTGGGGCTTAGGTTGTCCTGGACCACTTCCTCTGCCCCTGAGCTTTGCCTCACAGAGGCCGGCCCTTTCCCGGAGGCCCAGGCCCCGCCCCACTCGGTCGCCAACTTTCACCCGTCTATGCCAAAGCCTCGGCGGTGACCCTACCCCAAGGGCCCGCCCTATTGGCCGCCGCCTTTGTGACATCACTGCATGCAGTCCCACCCTTCTTCCCGACCCTTCCCGGGGCTGCCCGCTCCCCTTCTTAGTTAGTCCGATGCAGACTATAGAGCAATAATGCGCACTGCATGTGAAGCTGCCGCAGCCTCTAGAGTTACTGAGAATCAGGTATCCCCTGCCCTACCCATCCCATAGGCCCCTAGATCAGGGATGCTGCGCGGGGCCGGCCACGCAGACTTTCTTTCCCCATTCCTTATCCCAGGGCAGAGCCCGGCAGGCGTCATGGTTCCAGAGACTGGAATGGAATGGTATCAACCACAGCCTCTCTGTCAGTCCTTCATCACTCACCGACTCATCATTGGGTACCTACAATATGCCAGGCCCATTCCTGAAACCGTCAGAGATATGGCAACCTTCGGGGAGGTGCCTGTCAGTGACAGGGGCCCAACAAGCTTGGGTAGGCCAGAGTGGAAGGCAGTTGCAGAGGGCTGGATCCCTGGGCCCATATGGCCTCTCCTACCCACCTCAGTCCCCGTTTATGCTGGATGTAGTCAGGCTCTGCCTTTGACTTGGGCCTTATGTTCCCAGCTCAAATCGGACAGGTCCTAGGGTCTCCGGGCCCAGCTTCACCAGGGCCACCCCTACAGGTACCCATTTTTTGATTCCCTGAGATACGAGGCTCTGCTGTCTCTGTGCTGCTAAGGTCCAACAAGCTGGAGTATATGGTATGGCCAGCCTCATCCCAGCACCAAGCTTGGCTACCCTCCTGGTGCGGACCCACAGGCCTAGCATAGCAGTGCCCATATCCAACCCTCTTACTCCATCTGGCGAAATGCCCACAGTTCCTAGCCTGGGCCTGCCAGCCTGTGCCGCATGCACACGCACACAGAGGCGCCCACCCCTACCCCACTCCTTACTCCTGTCTACCTACCTATGGAGAAGGCTGGAAGGGTTGTGGGCCCGCCAGGATCTCCCGCTTTGCCCACACCCTGCCGCCGTGGAAAGCCATGGGCCCCCTCCTGCCCCCATAACTAAGCAGCACAATAACCGACTTAGCGAATTCAGGTAGAAGGAACGTTTAGGTAGCACCTATTTTGTACTGATTCTACAAGTAGGGCCCGAGGTGCGGGGGGCCCTCGGGTGGGGGCTGTGGCTGCCGGCCCGCCCCGCCCCCACCCCCGCCTGCGCCCCGCCACCTTGTACATACTCCTGGCCCGCAACAGGCCGGGATTTTTACTCGGGCCGTGTCCCTCTTCTGCCCCCGTTTGGGGCCGGGCCGGCCGGACAGACGGACGGACGGACAGACCTCCTTCCTAAGCACAATAGCACCAGCTCCTCGGAGCGCCGCACCTCCACGAGGAGAATAAATGCCACTCTTGATAGAATTTGGAGTGTTGACTGACGTGTCCTGTTGGGGTGCTGCTAGGGGTATCTGAGAGTGTCTAAAGGGAGAATTCCCGGTTCTGGAAGGCTGGGAATCTAAAGTGAAGCAGTGGCCTTGGCCCTTCTCTTATTGGAGAGGGTCTGCCATCAAGCTGGATCTGTGGAGCATCTGTCTGAAGGCAAAGTCATTGACAATTCATTCCCCCTGGACAAGCGAATCTGCTCTGTCTCAGGGCGCTCATAGCGTCTGGGCCTCTAGCCCAAAGTCAGGTCCTGCCTAAAATGGCTGAAACATACACCAGGGGCTGCAGTCTCCTGGCCTGGGATGCCTCCACTCAGTTCTCCTTAGTGCTTCTGCAGCTGTATCAACAGCTCTGGGTTCCTCATCCTTAGCAATACTCTGAGATGGTGTTAGAGGAAATGGGACAGCAGAGGTTTTAGGGTCTAGTTCCTCCCTTGGAGGCCTGCTGCTCTCAATCAGATCACTAAGAATGAAGGAGTGTGCTCCTGCAGATTCCCAGGGGCAGAGGCACTTCTGCAGCCACCCATCACCCTCAGATTCTGGACAAGGCGGACAGAGGGAATATAGGAGGCAAGGCTGTGCTGGGTAGAGAGAGCCACAGGGACAGGGGGTGGATGGCTCACCCAGAAATGACCCCTAGCAAGCAGGTAAGCAGGTGTGATTGAGTGGCTCAAATACCCTGTGTACAATGTGGCCAAACTAGGTCAATCTTAGGTCAGAGCCAGCGTAACTACTACCTACATCCTGGCAAGAAAAGGGCCCAGACCCACTCAGATTCCATCCAGTGGTAACAGGGAAGAGAGCGATATCCGCAGCAGGTCATGGCCTATATGCCAGCAGCTTGGAGAGTATTCCTGTGGGGGAGGCCCTACTCTGGGAAGCTTGGACAGCAGGAACAACAGGAGTGAAGTCACATCTGGCACTGGGAGAAGTTGTTAGCCAGGTTCCCTGCAGAAGGCTCTTAGCTGTCACTATCTGGTTGGGAAGAGATTCATTTGCAAAAGAGGAACCTGAGGCTCAGGGACTCCACAGTTTCAGGGTCTTGGTTGTTGCTATTCTTTTAGGGTGGTGGGCCAGAAGGATGGAAACAAATTCCTGGAGGGCAGAGGTGAACCTACTTCTCTATCACTGTAAACTCTCCCCAGCAGGTGCCCTTAGTCTGTTTGTGGCCTCAGGATGCTGGGGTCAGCCTGAAGCTGTTTGTAAACTTCCAAAACCCTCCTAGCCCTCTTACTCCATCAGGCTTGCAAGGCTCGTTACTCCAAGGCCCAGACCCCTTTTGCTGCTACCTCCAGTAAGGAGGTCATGATTTCCTTTCCAATTCTTCCATCCACACCTTTATTCCCAGTCAATCTCATCTATAGTTTTTCTTTTCTCCTGACACCCTGGGTCATACTTCACCCTAGATTTTGATAGTGAAGCTGTCTGCACAGTCATCCATTCCAGCCTTGGTACTTGGTACTCTGATACAGGTTCCACCTCTTTGTCACAGGTTTCCACAGGGCCATCATTTCTGATGGCTTAGGTCCCTTTACTCCCATGGCTTCTTGCAGGCTGACAGCTTTAAACCTGGATGTCAATGAATTACTGCTTCCAAGGAGATCTTGTACTCTGTTGGATGGTGCGAATTCATCTCTGGCCCGAGTGGCAGCCTGAACCTCAATCTCCCACTTTTAGTTTCTGGTTTCATACTGAAAGTTGATGCAGCCAGAATGCTATTCCATGTACATGTGATAACATGTTTACTGACATGTCGGGAGTAGGGAAGGGATGGCAGAGCTCATATGACTGACCCTCACACTTCAGGTTCTCAAGGAGACATTTTCTTTCACTCTGCTTCCTTTTGGGAATCAGTATTCACAAAGATTCAGCCCTGCCTTGCCTAGGCCTAGCTGAGAGGCATGCTGGGCCAGCAACAAAGGAATGTTCTGGGAGACTAAGTAGATCAGTTTGGTTCTGATCCACAAATGTCCATGCCCAGGGCTGCCTTTCTCTGAACACTACACGAAGACACCTGCAAGGTAGCCTAGTTTGCTCATCATGGTATGTGGCATGATGAAAGACAAGAGGGAAGGAGTCAATGGATACTACAGAAGTGGGGTGATCTCAATATGAAGGTTGGTGCCTCCCCCCCCCCCAGGAGAGGCTACCAATCCCAGGGTGAGCACTTGCTTGTCCTATAGAGGTGCTTCTTGGTCCTGCTATCTACAGAAGAGCAAGTCACTATTCACCTTGGTCCTTATAGTGTTTCTGAAGGAAATCAGGTGTTTCCTGAGGTCCAGGATGTATGCACTGTGATGTGTAATCCAGGAGGGTTGCATGTCAGGCCCGGGACCGGGGTGTGGGTTGGGGTGTGAAGCGATGGAGGAAGAGGCCATGGTGATTAATGAGTTGCTTCATTTAACAAACATCTGGGCAGTTGCCCAGACTTGCTGTGATATGAGTCTGGGTATTTCTCCAGCTTGATCCTTTGACCGGGTAAGTCCTTTAAGGTCCATTTAAAGCCTTTCCTGTTAGCAGCTAGGGATCTCTCGGAGAACAACGGTGCCAGGGCTGCTAGCGGTGTTGTGCGCAGGAACACGGATCTGGGGCCGCAAGACGTCAGTGCATGCACAGTTTCATAAATGACCCACACCCAAACCGCTGCTGGGTAGAGGGATGACGAAACTATGTATTTACAGAAGTGGGACAAGGGGCAGGCAAGAAGTCAGGGGAACTGCGCAGCTGCCAGAGAGCCGGTGCAGTCCTTAGCGGTCCACCTTGTTCTTTGGAAGCAGAACCTTGGACCAGTTCCACCCAAGTTCACAGCCCAACTGCGCGCAAAGTTGCCCCAGCCCTGTGGAGTTCCCAGTGTGCTGTGCGCCATTGACTCGCGGCGCCTTCAACTCCCAGGAGGCTCCGCGGCCTGCTCCCATAATTCCCAGTTTGCTCGCGTCTTCACTCAGGCCCCGCCCCCGGTTGGCCTGGGACTACAAATGGACTCTGAGGGTGCGCCACCGCCAGTCCTGCTCCTCAGCAGCCCAGCCTCGTCCTCCCAGAGGTAGTTGTGGCCTGCGCCTGCTACGGAAGCCGGCAGGGGGCGGCGGCAGAGGCCGTTGCTCAGGATCCAGAGGCGGGGCCGCGGGTTACGGGCGCTGCAAGCCGGCGGGCCTCGAGTGGGCCGCGACGAGGTGCGGGCCGAGGCCATGGGCGACCGCGGAGGCGCGGGCGGCTCTCGGCGTCGGAGGACTGGCTCGCGGGTCCCCGTTCAGGGTGGCGGCGGGCCCACGGCCGCCGAAGAGGAGGTGCGAGACGCGGCTGTGGGCCCTGACTTGGGCGCTGGGGGTGACGCGCCAGCTCCGGCTCCAGCTCCAGTCCCTACCCCGGACAAAGACAGACACACCAACGTGGGCGACGGTCATTGGGAGCTGAGGTAGCGGAGCGCCTGACCCCTACATCTGATCTCCCCAGCGACGCTCCCAGTTCTTAAAAGGTGGCCTCAGCTTTGCGAGTCCCGAGTCTGGGGGTCCCCTGGGAGAGGGTCACTTGCCAAGGTCACCCAGGTGGGGTCGAGTAGCCAACCAGGAAGCCGGGGCAGAGGAGTAGGTGGCAACCCCTTTACCAGATTGCTAAGGGAAGCACACCTTGAGGCGGGTCCCTTGTGGTCTTTTCTGAGGGATGGGTGGCAGGAAGTCTGGAGCCCTAGTTGGTGGTGAAATGAGCTTTCTTCTATAGAAGGAGGTAGCTGTTTTCTGGGGAGGGTTATGATGAAGAGGTACCCTTGCAGAACTATGAGGAGTGTCCTCTGGGTAGAAGGTTGCTATAGGCTCCAGAGGACACAACCTGTTTGAGAAGAGGGGAATGGGCATTTGCCCAGGGCAGGGGACAGTACAGGAAGTTTTCTTGTACTAACTGAGTGGCTGCACGGCTTATTCAGCTCTCTTCCTGTAAGTAGGAGGACCTGAAGTCCTGCTTTTGTTACCACAATGACTGCAGGCTATAGGGACAGAGCTGATTACTAATTGAGACTTTCATCCCCTGGTTGGAATACTGGGAAGAGGTTCGGTATGGATACACCTATGGGAGAGGCCCTGCTTAGCTGAATGACTGTAAGAGATGGAGGAATGCACCATGTTCTTTGGCAGCATTGACTGCTTCCCTCAAGCTGGATCTTTCTGGTGTTCATCAGGGGACCCTTTAGTAACTATGGGTTAGGAAATAGCTGAGGGGCTAGGAGGAAGTGGACGCAAAGACTTGCTCTGTTTGTATCGATAGAACCTTTTTCTAGTGGATACTATGGGAAGGGGGCCCCCAACTGCCCTTGGGTGTTCACAGTTCACCAGGGAGATAAGATAACTTCATCATGAGGCCAGCCTCACACATTGTGGACAAAGGTCAGGTAAGAATGCCATGAAGGCACAGTGGGGGAGGAGACTAGCCCTCCTCAGAAGGATGGTGGTTTTTTTAATCCAAAGCAGCTCTTGAGGGAGGTTGACTTCCCACTTTCCATCTGAGAAGATGCTGATTTCTCTCTCTCTATTTTACTTTGTTTAAAACAAACAAACCAAACCAGCAAACAGACAAGCAGGGTTTCTCCTTGTAGCCCTGGTTGTTCTGGAACTAGCTCTATGGACCAGGCTGGCCTTGATCAGAGATCCACCTGCCTCTGTCTCCCATGTGGTGGGATTAAAAGTGTCCATGCCTGGCTCCATCTGAAAAGATATTAAGGGTCTTAGAGTTCCCCTATACTGACTGCCCTTGTTGCCCTTCCCTTTGGGAGTCAGGAGTTTTGCTAGTATGACCTCTAGATGGATGGGACATCTCAGTCGTGGACCAGGGATAGGCAAGAGAGAGCAATCCCATCTTAGATGGTCACTGAACTTTTTCTGTGTGCTCTGGCGTGAGTTTCATGCAAAGCTAGGAAATATGTGTGTGTGTGTGTGTGTGTGTAAAGAGTCTCTGCTGTGATGCCCCTCCCCATAGATGGATGGTAGATTGCAGAGACGGGGGTGAGGGGTGGGGGGTGGGGGGTGGGGAGCTTGTTATACCCTCATGGGCCTCATCCATTAGGGGATGCCACAGGACTGGAGGCCTCCTAGTTGAGGCACTAGATTCCATTCTTCCTGTTGGGGGGCCAAGCTCTGACTGTCTTCTTAGAGTTGGCCTGTAGCTTGCCCCATTGCCAACTCCCCCCTCCTTCTGTTGTTGCTCTTGGCAGTGCAACCTTTCTCTCACTCTTCCTCTTGACTCCTTCAGCTTCTGTATACTCCCCTCCTCTGTACTTCCTGCTCCCTTTACGCTGAGCCATTGAGCTCTTGCACCCTTTGGCAAGGTTAGGCTGTAAGTCCTGTCTACTATTCATCTTTACAGATTGCACACATTCACGGACACCCAAAGCAAGACCTTATGGTGGTGTTTTTTCCCCAGGGTGTTTGTCCCTGAATGTCTTTTGTACATCTCCTGTAGAGTCTGGCAATTATGAAGAGCTTATACCCCAGGGCTTGGCCCAGATGGCAGTACAGAGGAAGTGTCAGGTATCGGTTGGGAGAGGAGCTGGCATTCTGCTCCCTTCTCTTTGTATTTGGTGTTGAATCTGAACTGTGGTCCCCAGATGAAGTCCATACTTGGAGATTGATCCATGAGTGTGGTGTAGACCTTGGCATGTGTGGCGATGGGTATGTTCTTGTCATACAATGCTTCTGTGGGTTGAAGGAGAAGCAAGAGAGGATGCTAGTGTTTCCTTGCTCTATGTGTGGTTTACCTGAGTAGGTCTGGGTGATATAGTAGGGAAGGCCAGCTATCCTGTCCTTTTGGCCTCAGGGAATGAGTGTAGGACAGCTACAAGGCACAAGACATGCGCAGGCCCTTTAGTAGGTGAGAGGGTGGCACAAACAGCTCCTCTTTTCCCTGCTGGCCATTTCTGCAGCCTGCCCTTCAGCCCACTTGCTTCTGGTCACAGTGGCAAGCCTGGACCTTTGCAAGCATTGGTGGATGGGAGCTTCCCCCCCTGGGACACATGTATCTGATTTATGAAGAGAGGAAGTAGCATGAGTGGAGGCAGAGCAGTGGGAATGTTCCCTTCAAGATGCTGGATGGAGCCGGGCCGTGGTGGCGCACGCCTTTAACCCTAGCACTCAGGAGGCAGAGGCAGGCAGATCTCTGTGAGTTTGAGACCAGCCTGGTCTACAAGAGCTAGATCCAGGGCAGCTTCCAAAGCCACAGAGAAACCCTGTCTCGGAAAAAAAAAAAAAAAAAAAAAAAAGATGCTGGATAGGCAGTCCATAGAGGGCCCTGAGACATTGGCATGGGCACTTAAGACGGAATTGGAAGCCGAACAGAAGGAACCAGAAAATAATCTCTTAAGACATTGTTTGCTAAACCAGGCAAGGCATCCCAAGTGGTGGCACATGTTTGCAATACCAGCACTTGGGAGGTTAAGGTATGAGGATCATAGGATCATCAAGGCCAGCCTGGGCTACACAGACCATTCTCCTAAAACACAAAACAGATTGTCTGCTTACTGTCAGCTCTGCAAAGGAGGACCCATTCTCTACTTCTGTTTTCATTCTGGAGTTGGCCACAGAAAAAGGAGCATGGGCTCCTTGGTTACCCAAAGGGGAGAGAGGTCAGTCTTGTGAAACAGCTTTGGTTATGTGCAGGCAGTAGTTGGTGGGTTGTGGCACAGAGGCCAGCCATGTGGTTTTGGGTCCAGGAGTCTTTGGGATAGTTGTGCTGAAAGCATAAGGCATCAGCTTGTAGGAGTGGACTGGTAGGAAGGTCTACTAGACAGACCCAGAGATGCCTACTTGCTTGTCTCATTTATTTATTTATTTATATGGCTGCCTCTTAAGGACAGCCACATCAAGCCAGTGAGACCAGTTTGGGGGTATACCCCAAACAAGGGCAGCAATCGGAAGGCAGGTGCAGATTAGGAGAGAAAACAAGGACTCAGGTAGAGACCACATTCATATCATATGGCTTCTGTCGAGGGCCAAGTGTATAGATGCTGGAAGACTAGTCCTGAAGAAATGGACAATTGGGAGTGAGTTGGACTCAAGCATGGCATGGAGAGTAAGAGGGTTGTGACTACCCCAACTAACCAGGAGCGTTCTCTTTCTCTCTCACTCTCTCTCTCTCTCTTTTCCAGACAAGGTTTCTCTGTGTAGCTTTGGAACCTGTCCTGGAGCTTGCTTTGTAGACCAGGCTGGTCTCGAATTCACAGATTCTCCTGCCTCTGCCTCCCTAGAATTAAAGGTATGTGCCCCCACCGCCTGGCAATTTATTTTTATTTTATGTGCATTGGTGTTTTTCCTGCATGCATGTCTTTATGAGGGTGTCAGATGCCCTGGAACTGAAATTACAGACAGTTGTGAGCTGCTATGTGGGTGCTTGTAATTGAACCTGGTTCCTCTGGAAGAACAGCCAGTGCTCTTAACCACTGAGCCATCTCTCTAGCCTTCTCTCTCCTTTTTAAGAGACAGGGTTTCTCTGTAAAGCCTTGGCTGTCCACTTTGTAGACTAGGCTGTCTTTGAACTCAGAGATCCATCTTCCTCTGCCTCCTGGGTGTTGGGATTGAATGTATGCACCACTACTGTCAGGTTTTGTTTTGTTTTTTTTTTTTTTATCTCAGTTTTGAGCCTGGCAGTGGTGGCACATGCTTTTAATCCCAGCACTCAGGAGACAGAGGCAGGCAGATCTCTGTGAGTTTGAGGCCAGCCTGCTCTACATAGTGAGTTGTAGGATAGCCAGGACTATTATACAGAGAAACCCTGTCTTGAAAAAGGGAAAAAGATTGTAGTCTTGTTAGCAAAGATTGGGTTTGTTGGCATTGCCCCTTAGACTCCTTGATCCCTCTTCTGGAAAGGGCTGTCAGACTTCCAACCATAATAAGGTTTGCCCCTTATTATGAGGCAAGGTCAGCCCTAAAAGGGCATCTGTGGGATAGTACCTATGATAGGTTTCCCGGCCTGCTCCTCATCAGAAGTTCCAGGGTAGAGGTGTATGGTGAGAGGGAAGGGGAGGCCCTAGCCTCTTTGCTTACAAGATCTAGGTCTTGCTCAATTCTGTGTGGCTTCCTGGTGGCATAGCAGCTGGAGGGCAAGGTGGAGCAACAGTTGGTATGGAGTTGAGGGCATTAGTTACTGGGACTAGGGCTCTGGGATGTGCCTGTTGTCTTTTTCCAGGAGTCAAGTCTGGGCCTTATCCTAGTCACACAGTGCTCATCTGCCAGGCCTGGTATACTTCCTCACAAGCACTGTCTATTTGGGTGTCCTATATCCCATCACTGGGTGAGAGCTTTCAATGGTAGGAAGGAGCCTCTTTTTTGGGAGTTTCCCTGTCATCAGGCCCAAGTAGTTGCCTCATGGCCCCTGAACCAAGGCAGGGACACAGAACTTAACATGAGTAGAGAGGGCCAAATCACTGCTCCTCAAAAAGGTACATTAAGGCTGGGCACTTGGCCAGCTATTATAGTGGGTCTGTGTGTCTAAATGTAGGGAGAATGCTTTTCCTGGCTATGGTGGGGACCCCTCCATGAGTGGTATGGTAGGTGGGATGGGCAGATTGGGCAAGGTAGACTCCACCTGTCCTGCTGCCCTAGCAATACTCGGTAGATCCGCACATATCTTTGTGGCCCAAGAGCTTGGTTGCAGTTGGAAATTTCTGGAGCTCAAACTCCATGGAAGCCTGTCTAGTCTCTTCATCCTGTGATGGACATTTTCTTTTGCTTAGAGGGAAAGTCCCCTGGGTGGTTCTGAGACCTTTTCCTCCAGTAACTATATAGACACCAGAATGGCCTTGCCTGGCTCCTCTTCCTGCTTGTAAATATGGATAATGGATTCTAGGTAGAAAAGATATCTGGGGCAGTAGTGGGTCATGGTGAGTTTATCCCTGTCCTACTGGTTATTGCTTACTGGGCAGGGTCCTGTCTCCTTTTTGCTAGGTGCCATCGTCTGCAAGAATCTTTGTTCAGCTCAGACAGTGGTTTCAGCAATTACCGTGGCATCCTGAATTGGTGTGTGGTGATGCTGGTGAGTAGGAATGTGGGAGCAGACTCACTGAAGCCACCTGTGGCAGAATCTTTTAGGGTGCCCTTGCCTTGGATACAGGCTCTGCCCTTTGAAGGCCATAGCTCTGTAGCTGGTGGCACAAGGCTGGTTGGGAGGAAGCAGGGCCTGGTCCTTGCAGTGGCTACATTGGCTTTCTCTTAGATCCCAGGCTAGCACTGTAGGCAGCTCAGTGGTAGTAGAGAAGAGGAGTATCTTGCCGGGCATTGGTGGCATACGCCTTTAATCCCAGTACCCGGGAGGCAGAGGCAGGTGGATCTCTGTGAGTTTGAGGCCAGCCTGGTCTCCAGAGCGAGTGCCAGGATAGGCTCCAAAGCTACACAGAGAAACCCTGTCTCAAAAAAAAAAAAAAAAAGAGTATCTTGAATACTCTGGCTGTGTCTCAGGTCCCCCTTGGCTACGTAGGTGTGATATGGGAGAACAGGGAGATGAGGGGAGTATTGGTTGCTCTTCAGGCTGAGAGTCTGAGGAAGGACACTCTGTGGCCTCCCGAGAAAAGTATGGGAAAAATCTTGAGGATGTATGCCCTATGCCATGTGGGCAGAACCAGCCACTGCTTTGTAGGTCTTCTATCTAGTCCCTTTCTTTCAGCCTTGGGTATTGGTGGTTGGGGTGCTATACTATGTCCAAACCTGTTGCCTCTAGGGCTTGGTTCCTACTGGGGCTAGGTATCTCTACCCCAGAAGCCTTTGGAGTCCAAGGTTCAAAGGGACAGCCTGATGGGTGGGTCAGGGGCAAAGGGCTATCATCACCCTGCTTCTAACACCCAGCTATGGTCTGATAACTATCACCCTTGCCCAGAAGTGTTTGTTCCTTCCTGCTTTAGGCATGGCTTCTTTGGTTATCTAGTAGGGAAGGGACTCTACCCTATTGTACCCTGAAAGTTTGCTGATGATTTCAGCACCTTTTCCCTGGACAGAGGTCTTGGTTAGTTGTACCATCTCCATGGTGCCTATGGTGCCTTCTGACTATCCAGGCAAAGAACCTCACCAGTGTTCCCTTGTCAGTATTGTCCACTGCTTCTATCTGTTTGGGTAGTTGGCCAGGTTGGTGGTTCCAGGCCTGTGTCTGTTGCTTATGAGATGGAGACCAAACTCTCTCAGGCTAGAGTCCAGAGGCCCAGTCTTTAGATGAGCTACACCGGGGCCACACACTCTTGGAGCTTTGAGTATTGTTAGAGTAGCTGACTCTGGTACAGAAAAATCCACCCCTGCTCTTTTCTGCTTTGATGGGTCTTTCTGTTGCCTTTCTTGTCCTCAAGGCCTGTAATAGCCTCTTGTCTCTCAACTAGGCACTGAAGGGACCCATACCCTGGGCAAGTGCCAGAGGTGCTGGGATTGGGTAGACTGTTTTAGCACCGTGAGGGCTAAACCCTCCTGATTGTCTCTTGCAGATCCTGAGTAATGCCAGGTTATTTTTAGAGAACCTCATCAAGTGAGTACCTTTTCCAGGCCCCTCTTATCTCACCCCTGCCTGCTCAGGCCGTGAGACCCACCTCTACTCAGGCCCCCATTGCCCCACCCTCAGGTATGGCATCCTGGTAGATCCCATCCAAGTGGTATCTCTGTTTCTGAAGGACCCCTACAGCTGGCCTGCCCCATGTCTGATTATTGGTGAGCTGTACTCCAAGAAGGGCCATGGGTGGGGGAACAGGCTGACCAGGGCCTGAACCTGTCCTGTGATGCTTCTGTCCTCAGCATCCAACATCTTTCCTGTGGCTGCATTTCAGATTGAGAAGCGCCTCGCAGTGGTAAGTGGTGTCTCCACCCCCCTTGCTACAGCGGCCTGCTTGTGATAGGCTCTTTTTTGAGACAGGGTTTCTCTGTGTACCTTTGGAGCCTGTCCTGGAACTTGCTTTGTAGACCAGGCTGGGATTAAAGGCGTGTGCCACCACGTCCTGGCTAATAGGCTCTTCTTACTAGGCCTAATGGCCTTTTCCCAGGGCAGAGGACTTGGTTGAATGTTCTCTCCCTCATTCTCCAGGGTGCCCTGACAGAGCAGATGGGGCTGCTGCTACATGTGGTTAACCTGGCCACCATCCTCTGCTTCCCAGCAGCTGTGGCCTTGCTGGTTGAGTCCATCACTCCAGGTGTGCCTCCATCCCAACCATCCCACCCCACATTGAGCTGACTCCATGTTGTTCATGTGACACGGATGGCCATAGCTATGTTAACTGTGGTGTATGGGCAGACATGACTGATGCATCTATCTTGCAGTGGGTTCCGTGTTTGCTCTGGCATCATACTCCATTATCTTCCTCAAGCTCTTTTCCTATCGGGATGTCAACCTGTGGTGCCGCCAGCGAAGGGTCAAGGCCAAAGCTGGTAAGAGGCTGTCAGGACTAGGATTTGCCTATAGGACTAAGCCCGGGCTGCATGGCTCACCCTGCTGTCTTGCTTTGCTGGCAGTTTCTGCAGGAAAGAAAGTCAGTGGGGCTGCTGCTCAGCAAACTGTGAGCTATCCAGACAACCTGAACTACCGAGGTGAGGAGCTGTGGAGTTGGGGCTCCCAGAGGCAGGACTGTTAAGTCAGGTTCAGGGCTATGTAGTCCTAGCACATACCCTTCCCTTTTAGATCTCTACTACTTCATTTTTGCTCCGACTTTGTGTTATGAACTCAACTTTCCTCGGTCCCCCCGAATACGAAAGCGCTTTCTGCTACGACGAGTTCTTGAGATGGTGAGGTCTGGGCCTTGAGGGCTGGTATGGGCAGGGCTTGGGCTGTGTGCAACTCAAGTCTCAGAGGGCTGCTCTTCTTCCCTCAGCTCTTTTTCACCCAGCTTCAAGTGGGGCTGATCCAACAGGTAAGTGGTGTGAGTGGGTACATGGTAGGGCTTAGAATAGCTGAGGGAAAATAATGTACTTTCTTTGCAGTGGATGGTCCCTACTATCCAGAACTCCATGAAACCCTTCAAGGTAAGGTTTGGTTCCAATGTGGCAGGCAGGGGTGAATGGGGTAGATGACACATCCAGCTGAGGCAGCCTATCTCCACAGGACATGGACTATTCACGTATTATTGAGCGTCTCTTGAAGCTGGCGGTGAGTGTCAGAGGCTCCAGTGGGATGAGTGTGAGGGGTAAGTGGGAAGTCTTAACCTGGAGCCCTGTCTCCCCTAGGTTCCCAACCATCTGATCTGGCTAATCTTCTTCTACTGGCTTTTCCACTCCTGCCTGAATGCTGTGGCAGAGCTCATGCAGTTTGGAGACCGCGAGTTTTACCGGGACTGGTGGTGAGTGGTGTGTCTCTGGGGATCTGGGTAGGTCATAGTATGCTCTGCTTATCCCATTGTTTCTTGACCCCAAGGAATGCTGAGTCTGTCACCTACTTTTGGCAGAACTGGAATATCCCTGTGCATAAGTGGTGCAGCAGGTAGGGTGGTGTACACAGCTGTGGAATGTGGTTGTGGACCTGGGTCCTATGGCATTAGCCTCATCCTATGGCTTCCTTGCTCTGCAGACACTTCTATAAGCCTTTGCTCCGACTGGGCAGCAACAGATGGTTGGCCAGGACTGGGGTATTTCTGGCCTCAGCCTTCTTCCATGAGGTTAGTGCTCTGGGCACATCCTACCTCACCTCTGGGCAGGGTTGTGGCCACCAGCTGAAACACTGACTTCTTGTCCCCATATTCTAGTACCTAGTGAGCATTCCCCTGCGTATGTTCCGCCTCTGGGCATTCACAGCCATGATGGCTCAGGTGAGCAACTCAGTGAAGCTTATTTCCCTTAGTCTGTATCTGTGCCAAGTCCCACCTGATTGTAGCCTCATGTATCCTCAGATCCCACTGGCCTGGATTGTGGGCCGCTTCTTCCAAGGGAACTATGGCAATGCAGCTGTGTGGGTGACACTCATCATTGGGCAACCAGTGGCTGTGCTCATGTATGTTCACGACTACTACGTGCTCAACTATGATCCCCCAGCAGGGGCCTGAGATACTGCCAAGGGCCAGCCCTCCCTAACCTGGGCCAGGAGTTCTGGAGGGGTTCCTGGCTACCTGCACACTCCTCCTAGTCTGGGAGGCCTGTCTGCCCCTATGGGGCCCACTCCTGCTCTTGGGGATGGCACCTAAGTCCAGCTGGTGTATAAGCCAGTGCTGGGAGTCTGTGCTGACCAGGGGCTGAGGGCATCAATAAAGTGCTGTCTAAAACCTTCCTCAGCCTACTTGGGTTGTGGAAGCTGCTGAAGATGGCCTACACCCATATGTGCTGTGCAGCCACTGCTTTAGGTACTGAAATTCTCAGGCCCCCACTTAAGGATCTATTGCTGGAAAGATTTGGATCACACGGTTTCTAACCACTCTATAGTCTGATGGAGTCTGAGAATAAAGCTGTTCAGCTGCAGAACAGGGCATAGGAGGAGGCAGCAGCATGCAGCGGTGGCTCAGGAACAGTACCTGAGCTATGTCACAGCTCAGGAAAGCCCAGGGAGTTCTTATCCTGCCCTACTAGTCCATGCATGACCAAGGCTCAGAGCTATGTGGACTCAATAAAGGATGACATACAGGGCTCACCTGTGTTGATGCACCTGATTACACAGTGCCCCTAGTAGGAACCTGGATCTGCATCTCTATTAGAGGTGAGGCCATTATGGAGAGGAATTTGTACATTGACCGCCAGGGGCCCAGGAATTATACACACTGCACCTTTAGAATCTGCCTCAAATCCATGGGACCAGGCCATTCAACAAGTTGGGCTAGTGGCCTTAGGTTGTGTGCTGCACAGGGGCCAAACTTAACTGGGGTTGGCCTACTCTTCCAAACCACTGTTGGCTCTGATAGTAGAGACAGTTCTGAACTGAGGGATACCTTACCCCTAAGTTCTGGTAACTGCCAAATTGGACAGAGGACTTTTAGAGTGCCCCATTGGCAATTCAGGGTCCTCATCTTTGCTTTAATGGGTTAGTGCTTATCAACTGTCAGAATCTGCCAGGCTGCACTTTAACCTGTAACGAGGTGAGTATGTAGTGCCATGCAGGGATCTCGGCTGCCTTAGCAAACGGCACGCGCCACAGCCTAAGCCACCTGTTAGGGCATTTTCTTCTCCCACTTCAAGGAGACGTCAGGGACAAGTTCACAACTACTCTAGTGTCTGATAGATGTGGGAGCCTGGCTCTACCAATATGTCCTGCATGCCCCTGTATAACATTTGAATGGATACACCTGGAATGGGGAGGGTACTGTTGACAACATGAGCCAGATTGTTTGCAGACCCTAAAGTTGGGAAGTGGCACATGGCTTTAATCCCAGCACTTGGGAGGCAGAGATTGATCTCTGCAAGTTTGAGGCCAGCCTGGTCTACAGAGCGAGTGCCAGGACAATACAGAGAAACACTATATCAGATACCCTCCCTCCCCCTGCCAAAAAATAAAAAGCTGTGAGCAAATACTGGTTCTATGGTATCAGGTGGGCCTAGGGGTATCACAGGTATCTACATTTCCTCAAAGAGGCATATAGTACGTTCTGGGCTCCTTGCCTACACCTCCACCTTCCGCATCCCTTAGGGCAAGAGGAAAAACAGGAGACCACAGTAGAACCTGTTTATCATCTATCCATGTGTGTGTGTGTGTATATATAGATATATATATATATATTTATTTATTTACTTGTGAAGGGCTAAAGGGGACTCTCATGTAAAAATCCAAAATACATTTTTATGAACAACCTGCAGGGTCAGTCCAAGTGTGGCTGTAAAGCTCGGACCTGGGGCTGGGGTGAAGGCAGCAGGTATGCAGCCCTCAGGATCTTCCTCTTGACCTGAGGCACTGCCCAGGCCCAACCTCCATCTATGTTCCACTGGGGCTATGGTGGCTTGACCTAGGATGCCCTGGATTGCCTGTCTTGTCTCCCCAGGACCAGCCACGTCCTAGGTGTAGGTTGGGGGCCAGCCACAAGCCATCCTGACAGCTCCTGGGACCTCTAGGAGACAGTGGGGTCCTTGGCTTTGGGAGGTTCAGAGCCCGTCAGAAGAGAGATGGTGGGGTCGTCTGTGTAGTCATCCCCCTCAGAGAAGTAGGAGCTTTCCCCCAGCTCAAAGAGCACAGGCAGTTCACTGTTCCCCGTGTCCACGGCGTCAGGGTCCAGCAGGAACAGGGGCTGAGCTGTGTAGTGCACCAGCTGCTTCCCTGTGGGGCATGGGTCATGATGGTGGAGGTTGGCAAGTTGGAAGTGAGGGTTGGGAGTAGAACAGACGCTTAGCTCACCTGAGTCAGAGTTACTGTTCTCTGCCTCAATAGGCCTGGGGGGCTCTTGGGGAGATAGGAGCTCCTGAATCTGTGGGACAGAGAACACACAATGAGGGTTGTTGATGGCCCCCTCTGCCCCCCACCCTGCCCGCCTACGCACGCTGGCCAGGCTGCTGTCCAGGTCAGGCAGGCTCATGTCGGGCATGGTCACCGAGGGGCTGAAAAGCTGCAGGAGGGAGGGAGGGAAGTCAGGGATGGCTTGTGGGCAGGATGGGGCAGGGTGGGTGGGGATAACCAGACTCACGTCCAGCAGGGCACTGGTGTCCACGCTGAAGCCGTGGCTTGTCAGCATGGTCTGCAGGTTGTCCAGGTTGGAGTCCATGGCATCCAAGTGATCACTGAGCTCGTTCCTGGCCCAGGGCAAGTGGGCAGGTGAACTAGTACCCCAGGCTCCCACCCAGCCGCACTCCTGCTGGAGAAGGGCTCCCCTTTGGTTACAGCCCCCCAAGCAAGGTCCATCTGTATAGTCAGCATGGGCTGGGGGACAGTATGTGCCCAGGAAGGGCAGTAGTAAGCTTGCCCTCCTTGGCTGCTGAGGGTGGGATATGGCATGGCAGGACACCCTAGGAGGCTCTGGTAGCAACTAGGACTGGGACAAGAGGGTGGTGGAGAAAAATGACAAGGGGCTTGACTCTAGAATGGGCAGGACAGGCAGATATTGCAGGCTCAATTAAGTCTTGCCACTGCGCCAGGAAGAGACTAAGAGAAGAAAACAGGGCTGAGCTTGGTATGGGTAGGCCTGTACTTCCTTAGATCAGGAGGCCTTAGGCCAAGGGCATACCTGAACCATGGGCAAGGCAGTTAAAAGGGCTCTGTAGGTGCTATGGGGCCTATCCTACCCTGATAGGAAGCTCATCACAGCAGCCTGTACTGGTGGCTGGGCCACTATCACAGCTACTGGCTTGTGCAAAGGGGAGTCAGTAGAGATGCAGAGCCCACGAGACCATCTCCTGGTGCTCTTCGCCAGGCAGGGCAAGTGCTATGCCCGGGTTGGGAAATGGTCCAGGGCTGCAGGAGGGGCCCTGGTGGAGTCCTCCTCCCTCCCAAGTGGGGGCAGCGCTAACCCTGGCTGGACTCGGCCATGCAGAAAGGAAGAGGAGGGGCAGGGGAAGAGGCGGGCGACCCCAGACATCTGTGGAGCGCGAGCCAAACTGCAAGATACAAAGACAAGAGCCCCCCCCATTGCAGGTGGGGGATGAGGGGATCCGTGCCCACCCTCCTCGCTCACTTAGCCTCTGGGATGTGCCCGAGGGGTGGTCAAAGTTGGGCCCTGGCTCATCATTTCCTGTGTCAGGTCTAGGGAGAATGACAGATCCAAAGATCATGGGGGCTTGCCACAAGAGAAGGTGACGCCAGTAGTGATGGTGGCCCAGGAGGCAGGGGTATATTCCATTTCTAGTGATGTGGTTGGTCTCCCTCCCCAGCTTCAAGCTCACTCTCAGGTTTTGGGGAACAGATCTAACCCATCACTCCCAGCAAACTGTAGAGATTGTGCCTTACTATAAGACACAGATACCCTGTGTCCAGCCTGAAGAAATCTCGTGCTGTGGGGTTCAGAGGCTACAGGAAGGCAGGGTGGGTACATCACTCACTTGTCTAGGCAGGCTACGCTGAGGCACTTCTCAGGGGTAGAAGGGGGTGGAGCAGGGGCATGGACTCCGGTTGTGTCCACAGGGGCTGTGTTTGAGGCAGCAGGGTTAGGCTCGCTCTCTCGAAGGATGGAGTCAATGAAGGCAGTTGGAGATAAAGGTGTATCCATGGAGGATGGACGGCCAGGGCTTGCCTCCAGTACCCGAGGGCTCCGAGGTGGGCTGGGGGGCTCTTCCTTGACACGGATCAGGGTACTGCTGGACAGGGGCCTGAACATGTTAGAAGAAGCCTAAGTTAGCTCCACCCACTTCCAACTCTGCCCAGGGCCCATGAAGACTGGCCCACTAGGGTGATAGGGGGTATAAGGGTGATGAAGCCCCACCTCTCATCTATGCTCCTGCCTGGGGATGCCAAAGGGGTGGTAGGAGTCAGCTCAGTGATATCAGAGATTATGGGTCCAGAGCTGGTGACAGCATCAGAGGTGTAAAGGCTAGAGCTGCTGTAGGCTGGAGATGGAGCCTGCAATTAGAGACAAAGGCCACATGCAAGGCATACCTGTGGTAGCTTGGGCCACCCAGCACCCATGATACACTTACTGGAAGTCCCATGGAGCTTGATGCTTACTGAGTATGGGCCAGGACCATGGACATGCTCCAGGGAGTACTGTCGACCATACTTGGGCACAGAGTGCGCTGAGCTGCTGTCACTCAACATCAGAGGGCTGCAATGAAGAGACAGGTTAACTGCCTACACAGACCTTGGTGGTGCCCAGGATATACAGCAAGCAGAGGACACCAAGGCGCAGGGCCAGAGTGGACAGTGCAGGCATCCCCAGAGCCTCACATCTTTCTCTTCACCCCCAGGATCCGGTTCGACTGCACCAGTGAGATCAGGAACTGAATGAGCTGTGGGGCAGAGAGGATACAGTCACCCTGGCCCAGTCGTGGAGGGGACCCACCTACCACCAGCCCTGCCCACCTTGTTGACAACTTTTTGCTGCTGGGCATGCTTCTGCCGCAGGCTGGCCACCTCCCGCCACAGGGCCTCGTTCTCACTGCAACACAATGTTGGGTCAATTGGACCACATTTGAAGAGCCAGAGTCAGGTTGTTGACTAGTGAGGCAGAGCTAGACCAGATGAGGGCTCACTAGCACCACCCAGCTCTGCTAGTTCTGCTATACTTCCAGGGGAGGATTCAAGTGTCAGCCGGGGAAGGAGGCCATGGATAGAGCCTGATGGTACACTTCAGGATCCTAGCTGAAAGGGGGGCCACAGGACTTGTCACAAACTGGCTAGACATACAGAGCAGGGCATTGGGAAAGATACTAAACTGCTGAGTACCCTCAGGTTGGGGGTAAAGGGCAGCTGAGGACTGTGATGCCCTGTACTGAGTGATAAAGGAGGAGTAGGGGCCACTGGGAATAGAGAACAGTGGGGAGATCTGGCCCCAGGACTGTTCTGGTCAGCTCCTGCCAGCCTGGTTTTAAGGGAGGCACATGCAAGGAGGGTCTGTATGCTCAAATCCTGAAAATGTGGAGCCCAGCAGGGCAGTGAGAAGTGGGTACAGTAGGAAGTTCCAACTCTATTCTATGGAGATGAATAGGCCACAGTTTTTGCCACAGAAACAATGGAAGGCAGGTTGGGAAGGGGGAGGGAATCCTGAATGGCTCTGCACAATAAAGACCCAAAGCAACCTGGCCACCCTCCTGAGCCTTGGGACCTACTGTTTCATGGCCAGGAGCTTGGAATCCATACACTCCTGTTTCCCCTTCATCAGCTGCACATCCGTCAACAGCCTGGTGACACTGTCCTGGCGTATTTTTATGTCCTCACTCTTCAAGGTGGACACCTAAGGGTTGGGGCATACAAGAGTCTGAAGTGGCTCTGGAGTGTGGTTGGCTCTTGTGCTTCACCTGGAAATCTAAGGAGTGGGGAGAGTCTGGGAAACACTGGGAGGGGGAGGAGGAGGGGTTAGAGAAAGATGAGTAAAAGTACAGGCTATGCTTTCAGGCTAGTCTTGCAGCACCACCTAGCTACTACTCCCAGCCCATAGCCTGCAGGGAGATATGAGGACAGGGAGGGGCTGTACTCAGGGCTTGTGACTCACGCTGGTCACTTTCCTCTTGATGTTCTCAAGGAGCTGTTCCTGGCCACGCAGGAAACATGGATGCTGGAACTCGGTGTCATCCCGCTCAGGCTTGACCAGGCCACCGTGCTCAATGTGGACTACTTTTCGGAAGCCATCTGTGCATATGGGGGTGGGGCAGTTCTGCTTGAGGACCAGGAACCAGACCCCCAACAGCCTAGTCATAGCCTAGGGCAGGCAAGGGGCCTTCTAAAAAACTGTAGGAAATTCTGGCTGGTGTCCATTTACCATAGCTAGTTAATCATGGTTTGAAAAGACCTTGTCATTGCTCAGCTTCCTCTCTTGCAAATGGAAGTATAGCTACTAGGGTAGGGTCTCATACACTCTTTCTTCCTTGGGGAATTCAGGCTTACACCCACAAGGATCCTTCCTTAGCCAACCCAGGCTTTATTCTCTCAGCAATATGTTGGGGTCTGTTTCTCCACACCCTTGGGAAGGAGGCTACCATTCCACAAGAGGTACTTACACATGTTGAGCTGCCGCACGAAGCTGGCCATGTTGTTGTGCTTGAAGTACTTGGGGAGCACTTCCTTGGCAAACTGGCCCTGGTCAAACACGTGGAAGCTGTTCCCACTCTGTCAGGAGACACATGGGCATTCGATATATAGCAGCTGCTGCCATATTTCCACCATGGCCTGAAGCGCCTCTCCATCTCTCTCCAGAGAGAAGCAGGAGGGAGTTCAATCTTAGCACTCTATGGCTGCCATCCAGGCCATGGAGTCAGAGACAGGATCCTACTTCCTGGCAGTTTTCAGTTGCTAACTTTAGACTCATAGATCACCTACAGCATTCTGGTTGTCTCTAGGGACATTTAGCTTTAATCATTTAGCTTTAATCAGCAAATTTTTCCTTAAAAATAACAAAGATCAGCTGGGTGTGGTGGTACATGCCTTTAATCCCAGCACTTGGAAGCAGGGGCAAACAGCTCTCTGTGAGTTCCAGGCCAGCCTGGTCTATAAAGTGAGTTCTAGGACAGCCAGGATACACAGTGAAATCCTGTCTCCAAAAACAAAAGAATAGATAAAATGGAGATAGTTCAGTGATTAAAAGTTCTTATGGTTCTTGTAGAGGACCTGAGTTTGTTTTCCACCACCCACATGGCAGCTCACAGCTGCCAGGAATTCCAAGTTTCAGGTGACCTGATAATCCATTTTTGTTCTCTGTAGGTTTGAATGCATGTGGTACACACATATATGCAGAGACACACAGACATATCACACAGCTCTATGAAGCCAAATTGTGGCAACTAAAGAAACAGGAATGGGATTTCTGCTGCTGGAAGACAGTCCTGCTCAGAAATACCACTCTTTTTTTTGGGGGGTGGGGGGTTGTTTCGAGACTGTCCTGGAATTCACTTTTGTAGACCAGGCTGGTCCAGAACTTACAGAGATCTGCCTCTGCCTCCCAAATTCTGGGATTAAAGGAGCACGCCACCACTGCCTGGCTTCTTTTTAGAACTCAAGATTGTTGAATGCTACATGGCTGCACTTCTGGGCGTGTGCTCTCCTGAACACAGTCCAGAACCACAAGGAGGGGCAGAAGTGCCATGGCAACTCAGAGGCATTAGATCCCGGAGTGGGGAGGCCCCACAGTGGGGAGGGACAGTAGCGTCATGGATGCACAAGACAAATCAGCTAAGGAACAGGTCTCTTCGCTGGGGTGGGGGATCTATAATACAGGCAGGTAGAAAAAATGAAAAGGAGCCCAGTGGATTAGCACTGGGGCTGCTTTCCAAAATGCAGAGGAATGAAACAGGTCTAAACAGAAATAGTAGGGCAGGTGGAAACAGGAGGAAGAGAATGCAAAGCAGCAGGAAAAGCACTGGGGAGGCGGGGGGAGTATGGTATCAGGGAAAGCAGTGGGCTCTTTACATCACACATCCAGTCCCACTCTTCCCCTCAGCTTTGAAACCAGTGGGAGCAATGGCAGTGGGAACATGGGTGAGAGACAGCTCAAGGTCCTGGTGCTAGAGGTCTCTCCAAGCAAGGCTGGCTTTGCTTGATCTGAAGCTGACACAGTCCAGAGGCTCTTTAGAAACATGTAGAGGAAGATTTGAAATGGCTGCTGAGACAATGTATAACACAGGCTAGCCAGAAACCTTAAAAGGTGGTGAATGAGGGATCACTAGGGACTCTGAAATATTCCTGGGAATCCAAAGGCTATGCACACATTACAGCTGTTGCATGTTCAGGGGAGACCTAGGAGGGTCATGAGCTCACCCTCCGGCAGGAATGGGAAATAGGATATAAAGCTGGGTTGTTAACTCCCAGGCTATGTGTTAAAGATAGGAATCAACAGCCAGGCAGTGCTGGCGCATGCCTTTAATGCCAGCATTCAGGGGGCAGAGGCAGGTGGATCTCTGTGAGCTCCAGACCAGTCTGTTCTACATAGTGAGTTCCAAAATAGCCAGGGCTACATAGAGAAACCCTGTCTCAAACAAACAAGCAATTCACCTGGGGACTCAAGGAAGATGAGAACAGGGAGAAACGCATGTCAATAAGCACAAAAATAGGCCAACTGAGGTTACAGTTTGAAGACAGTGTGGTAGTTTGAGTAAGAATGAGCGCTGGGGCAGTGGTGATGCATGCCTGCGATCCCAGCAGAGGCACGTGAATCTCTGAGTTCGAGGCCAGTCTGGTCTACAGAGTAAGTGCCAGGATAGCCAGAGCTTTTACACAGAGAAACCCTGTCTTGAGAAACAAAACCAAAACCAAAAGAATGGGCCCCACAGGCTCACATATTTGAGTGCTTAGTCACTAGGGAGTGGCACTATTTGAAAGGAATAGAAGGGTTAGGAGTTGTGGCCCTTGGGGAAAATGTGCCACTGGGAGTGGGCTTGGAAGTCTCAAAAGTTCATGCCAGGCCCAGTCTAGTCGCTCTCGCTGCCTGTGGGTCAGGATGCAGCTTTCAATTACCCCAGTACCATAAATGCCACCATGTTTCCTCTCGTAAGTAAGCCCCCAATTAAATGTTTTCTCTTATAAGAGCCATGGTATGGGCAGGAGAGATGGCTGAGCAGTTAAGAGCACTGGCTGTTCTCCAGAGGACCGGGGTTCAATTCCCAGCAACGACACGGCAGCTCAAAACTGTCTGTAACTTCAGTTCCAGAGGACCTCACACAGATAAACATGTGGGCCAGACACCAGTGCACATTAAAAAATAAAATAAAAAAAAAGAGCTGTCATGGTCATGGTGTCTTCATAGCAACAGTGACTAGAGAGAGTGAATAAAAGTGAACAGAGTTTTAGAGGCCTACAACGCTTAATGGGAGGCTCAGAAGATGAGAATGGACAAATGACTATACTTATGAAAAATGATCAGGAACATACCAAATTTGATGTAACATCCAAAACACTAAATGAATTTCAAACAGGGAAAACTAAAAGGGATTCATATATGGTCACTTCATAATCCAAGAGAGGGCCTTGCAAGCAGCCAAGTCAGACAGACACATCGGCATAGATGGTGGATGGCCATGGATCAGTTGCAGGGTGAGGACTCCTATCCTTGAAGAGGAAAGGAAAGCCCCACTTCTGGGCCAGGAGTGTGGAGTTCTGGGAAGTGCTTCCTCTCCAGTGACACACACAAAGCTTGTTTAGATCATTTAATGTCTCTGAAATTGTTCCCAGGCATCAAACAAACAAGAATGACCAATGAAACCACTAAAACCCAATGGGTCAGTGAGCACCCATGGCATGAACTAGTCTCTCCCTGTCACTAAGTCCCCATATGAGATGCTGCACCCTTGAAAGTGTGGCTAAGTTGTGGGGACCCCTCTTCTCAATTCTGTCAAAGTTTAAGGATACTGGAAAGATGTGTATTCTCTCCAACTGTAGGTTGATGATACCTCATTCCTACTTGGAATGGTCCCCACCTCATCCACAATGCTCCCAGGTGGAGACTAATCCCAGGGGCGGAGAGAACCTGAACATTCATGTTGAGAGTATTCATCTGAGAAGTCCAGTAGCTATTGCCCAGTCACTTGCCCCGAGGGTTTGCCCACAGGAGATACAATCCATAAGGAAAGTGCTCTAGCTCCCTTTAGGTCAAACAGTGTTGGAAAGCTCAAGCCCCAGGGAGCACTGACAATATGGGAGCAGAGCTCCAGGCCAGCCTGCCCAGATAGGAAAAGGAAGCTGAAAAGAGCCCCTTGGGACTGACTGGACTCTGCTCTTGCTCAATGAACCCACCAAAATACTGCAAGCAAAAGCAGCCTGACAATCTCACTGCGGTCACAAATTTAATTGCTCTGACTGTCCAACAATATGTCCCCAGGCATTGTCTAAACAACAGCAAAAGCAGTAATTGCTGGTGCTTCAATGCTGGAGGTGACAACTGTGAGGCATTAGTGTCATCAAGGAGAAGCAGTCTTTCTGACAAAGTCTGGCCAAGTCACAAGCCAGCTGGACAGCTCGATGACTCAGCCCCGAGTCCCACAATACACTAGTGACGAAAAAAAAAAAAAGCAAGACCTACAGAAACTGTGAAGTGTGACTCATACACTGTGGACAAGAAGGAGCAACAGAAACTGCCCAAGAAGGACATGACAATAAATTTAATAAAAAGTATAATGTCGTTGTAAACATGCTTAGGGGATGGAGAGATAGATGGCTCAGCAGTTAAGAACAGCCACTGCTCTTGCAAAGGACATGGGTTCAGCTCCTAGCTCCTACAGAGCAGCTTGCAAGTCTGTATCTCCAGTTCCAGGGGGACCTGGAATCCTCTTCTGGCTTCCACAGGTACCAGGCATACATGCAGTGCATTTTCACATATGCAGGCAAAAGTCATACACATAAAATAACAATAGATAAATACGCTCAGAGAAATAAGGAAATAATGTTTGAAGAACCAAAGGAAGGACCATTAAACAGATAATTACTAATGGGAAATGATAATGGAAATTATCATGAAAAGATAATAAGTAAGCACACAGTAGATTTAACTGATTTTTTTTTTTTGAAAATAGATGAAAGAAAATAGAGAAACAGAAGATAAAGACAGGACTGGAAATTGTCCCCCCACCCTCCCCATTTCTCTGTGTATCCTTAGCTGTCCTGGAACGACCAGGCTGGCCTCGACCTCACAGAGATCCGCCTTCCTCTGCCTCACGTGCTGGGATTAAAGGCGTGCGCCACCACGTTCTGGTTGGAACTTACTTCTGAAAAGAGTCCCCATCTATGGATTCTACCAACAGTAAATTTAAGGTACTAAACAATCTATTCTCAGTACTTCACATGTAGAGGCTGTTTTGCCATTATTAACTAAGCAAATCAGCATAGGGTATCTATATAGCATTATGTCATAAAATTATTGTAAGTTATTCAGAAACAATTTAAAATGGGAAAATGTGTGCGGGTTACATGAAAATACTACTGTAGGATACCAATGGAGGACTGTATTTAATATTTAATTTCCTTGAGCAACTCTAAAAGGCATTGTTTTTGTTATTTTGTTTTCTGAGACAGGGTTTCTCTGGCCTCTGAGAGCCACTTGCTTCTGCCTCCCAAGCACTGGGATTAAAGGCATGTGTCACCAGGCCTGGTCCTTAAATATTCCAGAACACCTTCCCCATCATATATAATTAAAATAATAAATGCAGAACAAAAACAGCATTATTACAAGCAGCAAAAGAGAAACAAGTCACACATATGGGCAGGACCATCAGAATAACAGACTGTCAACTGAAACCAATAATTTTATGGGTATAGAGGGGTGTGTTTCTTTCTTTCCTTCTTTTTAAAAATTTATTTATTTATTATGTATAAAGTGTTCTGCCTGCAGGTACACCTGCACCTCAGGCCAGAAGAGGGCAACATATCTCTTACAGATGGTTGGGAGCCACCATGTGGTTGCTGGGAAGTGAACTCAGGTCCTCTGGAAAAGCAGCCAGTGCTCTTAACCTCTGAGCCATCTCTCTAGCTTGCCTGCTGGCCTGCCCGCCTTCCTTCCTTCTCCTTCTTCTTCCTTTCTTTTTGTTTTTTGATGCAGGGTTTCTCTGTGTAGCTCTGGCTGTCCTAGAACTCGCTCTGTAGATCAGTCTGGCCTCCAACTCAGAGATCCACCTGCCTCTGCCTCCTCCCCATCCCTCCAAATCCTGGGATTAAAGGAATCTGGGACACCATTCTAGCTGCAAAACAATTTTTTTACAGACTTTGCAAAGCCAATACTCAATTCATATGGAAAAACAAAACCCAGGATGGCTAAAATAATCCTGAACAATAAAAGAACTGTAGTACAGCTTGAAATCATGGATGATAAGATCCATATTTATCACCCTTCACAAAACTCAAGTCCAAGTGGATCAAAGACCTCAACATAAAACCAGATACACTGAACCTGACAGAAGAGAAAGTGGGGGAATAGCCTTGAATGCACCGGCACAGAGGACAGCTATCTGAAGAGAACACCAGTAGCAAAGACACCAAGATCAACAAATAATAAATGGGACCTCATGAAACTGAAAAGTTTATGTAAGGCAAAGGACATCATCAACAGGACAGAATGGGAAAAGATTTTCACTAACTCCACATCCAATACAGGGCTAAAGCCCAAAACATATAAATGACTCAAGAAAATAGGAATCAAAAACCAAACAATCCAATTAAAAAATGGGGTACAGCTCTAAACAGAATTCTTAACAGAAGAATCTCAAACGGCTGAGAAGAGGATATGGAGCCTGAACTGGCTATCTCCTGTAACCAGGCAAGGCTCCCAGTAGTGGGACTGGAACACCAACCCAGCCACAAATCCTTTGACCCATACCTGTCCTGCCTGTAAGATGTGACTCAAAGCATATGGGAGTGGCCAACCAATGATGGTCTAACTTGAGGCCCAAGTCATGAGAAGGAGCCCATGCTGATCCTACCAGGATGGCCAGGATCCAGAAGCTGGATAGTCTAGAGATCTAGGGTAGGGTAGAATCGAACACGACTGACAGCCCCCCCCCCCAGACAGGGTTTCTCTGAATTACTTTGGAGCCTGTCCTGGAATTCGTTCTGTAGACCAGGCTGGCTTTGAACTCAGCAATCCTCCTGCCTCTGCCTCCCAGTGTGCTGGGATTAAAGGTGTGCGCCACCAATGCCAGGCTGATACTCTGCTATATTCAATAGATTGTCATCTGAGAGGCTTTCTTTATTTAGCAGTTGAAGGGAGCAGATGCAGACACCCACACCCAAACATTAGGTGGAGCTTGGGGAACCCCTTGGAAGAGGGGGAGGAAGGACTATAGGAGTCAGAGGGGTAGAGGAGTGCTAGGTTCTCTGTATACAAGCTGTGGGTGTTTAGCTGGGGTTTTGGTGGGACTCCTAACAGTGAGGTATCTCTGACTCTTTTGCCTGCTCTTTGGAGCCCTTTCCTCCTACTAGGTTGTCTTGTCCAGCCTTGGTATGAGGGTTTGTTCCTAGTCTTACTGTATCTTGTTATGCCGTGTTTGGTTGAAATCACTGGAAGGCCTGCTTTTTTCTGAAGGGAAATGGAGAAGCAGTGGACCTGGGGGAGAGAGGAGGTGGTGGTGGGGGACTGGGAGGAGTGGAGGGAGGGGAGACTGCAGTTGGGATGTACTGTATGAGAATAATAAATAAAAAGAAAAAAGGGGAAAAAAAAGCACAAATAGAAAAGTTACAGAGCTAGGTGGTGGCACTGAACACCTTTAATCCCAGCCTTCGGGAGGCAAATGCAGGTGGATTTCTGAGTCTGAGGCCAGTCTGGTCCATAGAGTGAATTCCAGGACAGCCAGGGTGGATGTGGGATGTCCTTCTGTATATATATTTCTCTTATTGGTTGATGAATAAAACATTGTTTGACCAATAGAGACAGGAAGATAGGTGGGGCTAGAAGACGAGGAGGATGCTGGGGAGAGAGGCAGAGAGGCATTGTAAGAGACACCATGTAGCCGCCAAAGGAGTAACAGGTCCAGGCATTCTCCAGTAAGCCAAGACCATATGAAAATACATTATTTATAGAAATGGGTTAATAATTAAGATAGAGCTAGCCAATTAGAAGCCCTAGCCATCGGCTAACAGTTTTATTTGGGGCTGGGAAGGGAAGCAGAACCTGTCGGGACAAGAAACTCCAGCAACACAGGGATACACAGAAAAACCTTGTCTTGACAAAACAAAACAAAACAAAAAACCTCTGAAACTTCTAGAGGAGAACCAAACACTGCACTTCTGGATATAGAGACATAGGCAAGGACAGGAAATACAGTTAATAATTGACAAGAAGACCTCATGAAATTAAAAAGTTCTACACAGCAAAGGAAACTGTCAAATGAGTAAAACAGCAGCTTACAGAATTGAAAAAAAAACTTCACCAGCTATCCATCTGACAAATGAGTCTGTGAAACTGCCCAGTCAGACACTATCTCAAAAAACCAACAGAGCAAAACAAAACAAAATCCTCTATTGCTGAAGATACCACATACTTTGGTTACAAAACACAGAGAAATCAAGCTGGAACTGAAATGGAAACTTCTTCCTGCTGGCTAGCTTTCATGCCTCAGTGGGCTATGAAGGTTGCTTGGAGAGGAGAGTCATCCATCAGTGGTTGACTCTACATGCTACAATACTGACTTGCTCCAATAGTACAGTAGTGTCATGAATATATAGGGGTTAGCAACCCTTTTGAATTTGAGGCCCCCTCCATGGATTTATGCCTGATACTATAAACCTGGTTAAAAGCCCATGGCTAAAGATTTTAGAGCCCTTAGGGGAGTCTACTACTGATGTTTGCAAATTAGTCATGTTGTCAAATTGCCTTCTAAATACTTATATTTATACCCATTGATTAGTGCCATTCTCAACCTTGGCTAAAGGAACTTTTTGCAGTGGGCAGTAGTTAAGATGTCGGACTCATAACCATTCCAAGAGCTGAGAAGTGGTTGTTCAGCGTTCAGTCCCAAATGGGACATCTACACTGCTCCATTCCATCCCCAGGCTCAGGGAACATCACGGAAGAAATAGCTGAAAGAATGTAGGAGCTGAAGGATGGGGAGAAGTACTGTAAACCCTGCCTTCTGGACATGACTAGGCCATGGAACCAATGAAGTCATGGCAGCTGTGGTGACCTGCAATCAATAGAGAGTACTAACATTCCAGGATGGAAGGGAAGCACCCCAAGGCTGGGAAGCTACTGGTAGTTAATGACTTCTGGGGGAGGAGGAGAGCCATTTTTCTTTAGGGGTGTAGCCAATGTTAAGTCACCCATAATCAATAAATAACCTCATACCCATGCACATGCAAGCAATACTAGTTAAACTCAGTGGGTTGTAATAGAAAAATAAATGAAAGGAAAGAAACATGCTGGGAAGAAGGATTCCAGAGGGAGCAGGAGGGGGACAAGAGAAGGATAAGGGATTTAAAAAAAAGGGAGATGCATTCAAGCCCTAACCCCCATACCTCAAAATGTAACTGTACTTGTAAATAGGGTTGTTGCACATGCAATCAGACAGTGTGAAGTCATACTGGAGTAGAGTGAACCCCTAATTTGAATGGATTAATGCCGTTACAAGAATTCAGCCAAATAACGTTAGTCACACGGGGGAATGTCAGGTAATGACAAAGACAGAGAGTCGTCATGCAGCTATAAACGAAGGAAATAACCACAGAATAACAGCAACCACCACAAGAGAGGAAAGCAGGGAAGGTTGTCCTCCCAGACGTTTTAGAGGAAGCAGAGCTTTGTGAGCATCTCTGGACTAGAATAGAAGGGCTCTCTGGGTGGCATTTACAACCCATCCCCAAGACTTGGAGTACATCTCCACCTGAGGATGGAGCTCTTACCTGCTCACAATGGCTGCTAAGGACTTGCTTGTGTTTTCTGATACTACTGAATTTATTTCAACAACAAAAAAGATCGTGTGTGTATGTGTGCGCGCGCGCGCGCGTGTGCATGCGTGCGTTCACGCAGACCCCTGAAGAGGTCAGAAGCAGATGTGAGATTTCCCTAGACTTGGGAGTTACAGGTAGTTGTCAGCTGCCCTGACATGGGAACTGGGAGTTGAACTTGGGTACTCTGCGAGACCAGGAAGCTTGTAACTGCTGAACTATCTCTCTACTCCTGTCACAGTTCAACAATAATTCATTGTTCATATGCAGATATATAATTCACTTCTGTGTACTGACCCTGGATCTTGTGATCTCACCCACTATTCTGTAGACTCTTAGGATTTTTGTAAGTAAATTATCCTGCTATCCTTGAATAGTGAGTTTTAATTCTTTTCCAATTTGTGTTTTTATTAAGGTTTATATTTATTTGCTACACTGAACTGTTAAGCAGGAATGGCAAAGCAGAGAACTTATTTTCTCCTCCAATCTTGGCAAAGTGTCCAGTCTTCACAATCAGCCACAGTATTTACAGACACTCTATTTTCTACTATGTGGAGGAATGTACCTGCTACTCCCAGTTTGCTGAGTTTTCATCAAGAAGTAGCTGTTGAATTTTGTAATGTGCTTTTTGCTTGTTATTTTTTTTATGTTGATGTGGTATAATCAATGAGTTTAGTATATGGGACTATATTTGCACTTTAGGAGCTATTCTGGTTTGTGCCTGAGTTTCTGACAAGTTCCCAGTCATTGTTACTTCTTGTTCTTCATGCAATCCCCCCTCCCCCGAAAAACAAGAAACTTGTGTATTCCACACTGGCTTCTAACATGCTATACAGCTAACAATGACCTTAAACCTCTAACTCTCCTTCCTATACCTCTTATACAGCAGCTGTCTTCATGATCTGCAGGCAATTTCCAGTAGAGTAGATTGTCTCTTTCTCCACACTTAAATTTTATTTTTAAGATTTTAAATTTTTTTTTATGTACAGGAGGGTTTTTGCCTGAGTGTATGTATGTGTACCACATGAGTGCTTGGGTTCCTACAAAGGTCAGAAGAAAGCATTGGATCTCCTTGAGCTGGAAATCTATGTGTATGCTAGGAACAGAAGCTGGGTCCTCTGCAAAAGCAGCAAGTGTTCTTAACCCTTGAACTATCTATCTCTCCAGCCCCTTTATTTTACTTTTTAAAGATTTACTTTATGTGTATGGATGTCTTATCAGACTGTCTGGTGCCTGCATGTCAGGCTGCAGTGCTGGGTCCCCTGGAACTGGAGTTTCAGATGATCATGAACCACAATGTGGTGCTGGGAATTGAACCTGGGTCCCCTGGAAGAGCATCCAGTGCTCTTAACCACTGAACCATCCATCTTTCTAGCCCCTCCACCTTGTGTTTTGAGACAAGGTCTCTTACTGGCTTAAAGCTCAGTGATGTTGACAGAATGGTCAATGTGCTCCAGGGATCAATCCTCCTGTCTCAGCTGTTCCAGTGTTGGGACTATACATGCTCTCTGCTATGCCCAGCATGTTTTATGTGGGTACTAGAGTTCTTCTCTTTCTGTTTACTTTTTTTTTTTTTTTTTTGGTTTTTTGAGACAGGGTTTCTCTGTGTAGCTTTGGAGCCTATCCTGGCACTCGCTCTGGAGACCAGGCTGGCCTCGAACTCACAGAGATCTGCCTGCCTCTGCCTCTGCCTCCTGAGTGCTGGGATTAAAGGCGTGTGCCACCAACGCCCGGCCTGTTTACATTTTTTAATGTTTCTTTCATGCGTTTGTCCGAGCACAGCTCCTATGGAGGCTAGAAGAGGCCATCAGGTCACAACAGACAGTAGAGACACCATGGAGGCACTCTGTAAGAGCAGTGCGCTGCTCTCATCACCACTTCTCCAGCCCTCTCCCCATTAAAAAATAAAAAAGCAGTGATTTATTTACGTGTGCTTTAGAGTGTTGGTGTTGGAAGTTAGGGGACAGCTTGAAGGGCGTTTTTTCTTTCGTTTCACCACAGGTCCTGAGGATGCTCTCCGGTCATTAAACCAGGGAAGTGTCTTTAACCTGTACTCCCCACCCCACCCCACCCCCCCACCCCCGCCCCCGCCCCCATTTTCAGGCTTGTTTTTAGAGTATCTTTACTCTGGGCTTCGTTAGCTCAAGGTTGTTTCTCCATTCTGGCTGGTGAGATTTCAGTTACCCTGTGGCCTTGTGTGAGCTCTAACTGCAACTTGAAGTTTCTCAACAACAGCTCGCTCTCTCTTTTTTCCTTTGCTTTTTGAGACAGGGTTTCTCTGTACAACAGTCCTAGCTGTCCTGGACCTTACTTTGTAGACCAGGCTGGCCCCGAACTCATTGAGACCTGACTGTCTGTGGTTCCTGAGTGCTGGGATTAAAGGTATGCACCACCATCGCCTGGCCAGTTCTCTCTTGAAGGAGTTCTTACCTTCTTTCACAAAGGCTGACTGTCTGCAGGAGCAGGGGAAGGAAGTTCTCCCCCCACAGATCCCTGGGCTCTTTCCTGGTGAATCTTTCTTCTCTTAGGTATCATCTTATAGTCTGAATTCTGTGCTCTTCCTTCTGCCCCTGAGTCTGACAGTGAGCACTACCACACAAAACACCAGAATGTGGGTCCACTTCAGTTCTTATCTGCTTTCTAGTGCCCGAGTACTGCTCAATGAATCCATTCCTTAATAGCTATTATGATTTTCCAGGGCTAGCTAGTGAAGTTGCAATAAAACCAATGTTTCATCTTTCTACCTCAGTGGCTTATGGATCTTCCTTTGCTAACCATGAGCAGTTTTGGAAAGCGTGTGTGTGTCATAACTTATACTTGTATATAATGAAAATCTGTCAGTGGAATTAAAAGAGCACAACAAAGTGATTGTCCATCACTGGCTACTAAACTGAAACTAAAACAGCTGTCAGTAAATGGCAAGTCTTTTTTTTTTTTTGGGGGGGGGGGGTTTTGAGACAGGGTTTCTCTGTGACTTTGGAGGCTGTCCTGGAACTAGCTCTTGTAGACCAGGCTGGTCTCGAACTCACAGAGATTCACCTGCCTCTGCCTCCCAAGTGCTGGGATTAAAGGCGTGCGCCACCAACGCCTGGCAGTAAATGGCAAGTCTTATTTCCAGTCCGTGATCTTACACCGACAACTTGAAATACACACAAAATTCTGTATGTATACATTTCATACAGAGTAAGCCTGAAACTGTGTACATTTTCTTAAAGGGTTCCATGGTTCTAGAAGGTTAATAGCCATGGTGTTCCCTGAGGTTTGCCACCTACTCTTTTTGAGTATGGCTCAGTCATTGTCCTTACCTTCAGTCCCTCTGTATCTCCAGGTGAGACTGGAGGCATGCCCTTCTCTTGAGCTTAGTTGTCTGGCCACTTTCTGGGCCCTAGGAGCCAGAGAACTGAAAAGTAGTGGGGTCTTGGCTCCATGGTTAAGACATGGAACAGAGAACCCAAGCTGGGGAATGACATGGACAGGAAGTACTGGTTAGCTCATCTCTTAGTACTTCTCCACTCTTAGCAATGTCCTTCCCTGTGGGTTTATCCCCAGTTCTTACTAGTGTTTCTGTCATTTGTGCTCAGGCTAGTTTTAGTTGCTGTCCACAATGCCCATTCCTTCTCATGCCCAGCCACCAGCAACTCTAACTTTCATGCCACTGAACATACATGGGTCAGTCAACTTTGCTTACCAAGGGGCCTAGAAGGTTGGAATTGGGAGTCTGGCAGTACTCATAGGCATCAAGAACAATTCTGCTCTCACAGCCTGTGAGGCTAGCCTCCTCCTCCTCCTGCTAGAATTTGAGGAAATCCTTAAGCCAGAGGCAGGCCCTAGCCTAGCCATTGTGGTCCAAATAGTTATTTCTTCCCTCTAGAGTGGAATATCCACAGCTCCTAAACTCTGGCTTTCCCTGTATACATTCCTCTTCTCTCCCAAATGATTTGCTCTCAGGCCAGACACACTTTCCTGGCCCATCAGTGATGAACTATTCTCTGGCAGGCCTGCAGTGGCCTCTGGACCCTGGATCTCTCCATCTTCCCTACCCGCTTTACCTCCCAGGCAGGAAGAAATACACAGGCCACAGCACAGAACCTATCAATTTACAGATCTCCGCTGGTTCTTTCTCTGTGAAGAGGTAAGGAGGGACTCTCAGGTACAAATCCAAAATAACATTCTGATTATGCGCCAACAGTGCTGGGAGTCCAACTAAGAAAACAAGTGAACAGTGAAGGCTGGTGGTAGAGGCTTGTAATCCTAACTACTTGAAAGACTGAGACAGGAGGATTACAAATTCAAGGTCAGTCTGGTCAATTTAGTGAGACCCATCTTTAAAAAAGTACAAATATGCCTGGTGAGATAGCTCAGCCAATAAAGGCACTTGCTACTAAGACTGAAGAGCTGAGTTTGATCCCTGCAGCCTACATGGTGGTTGTCATTTGACACACACATGTGCACTATGGAATGTACACACACACACACACACACACACACACACACACACACACACACACACACACTAATAAACACTGGAGAGATGGCTGAGTTAGTAAAGTGCTCGTTGTGCAAGCATGAGAACTTAAAACTCGTAACTCTGGCTCCCAGGTACTGGAGAGATGGTTCAGCAGTAAAGAACACTTGTTGATCTTGCAGAAGACTCAAGCTCAGTTCCCAGATACACTTGGTGGCTAATAATCACCTGTAATTGCAGTTCCATAGGACCTTTTGACCTCTTCTGGCCTCCATAGTTACTGTATGCTGGCAAAATACCCATAACACACATAAAATAAATATTTTTTTTGGGGGGGGGAGGTCCTTTCTGTGGGGCCCTGGCTGTCCTGGAACTCATTTTGTAGACCAGGCTGGCCTCAGACTCACAGAGATCCTCCCAAGTGCTGGAATTAAAGGCATGTGCCACCATGCCCAGCAATAAATCTCAGAGAAAAAAAAAGGGGGGGGGGCAGGTGTGGTACATCCCAGCATTCAGGAGGCAGAGGCAAGAGGGACCTTGTTTAAAGAACACAAGTAAGCACTAGCATGCACATAAATGTGAACACATATGATCCTAGCACTGAAGAGGCAGAGGCAGGAGGATCCGGAGCTCATGGCCAGCTAGACCATCTCATTGAGTGAGCTTTAGGCAAGTGACAAAACTTGCCTCAGAAAACAAGATGGAGGGAGCAGAGAGAAGACTCAGTGGTTAGGTGCACTGGCTCCTCTTCCAGAGGACCTGGCCTTGATTGCTAGCACCTACATGGCAGCTCACAATCATCTATAACTTCAGTTCCAAAGAATCTGACACCTTCTTCTGGCCTCTGCAGGAACTAGATATACACACAGTACACAGAAATACATTCAGGCAAAACACAAATATACATAAAATAACCTAAGGTGGAAAGTGACTGATGAAGATACCCAACATGGAACTCTAAGTCTACACATCTACGTCTACACACACACACACACACACACACACACACACACACACACACACACACACACACAGAGTATATGGCATCTGATAAAGATAGGTAGTGAGTTTGGAGGGTTTTTTTTTTGTTGTTTTGAGACAGGATTTCTCTGTGTCGCCTATCCAGGAACTCACTCTGTAGACCAGGCTGGCCTCAAATTCACTGATATCTTCCTGCCTCTGCCTCCCAAGTGCCAGGATTAATGGCATGTACCACCACTGCCCAGCATTGTGTTTTTTGCTTTTAAGTTCTACATCAAACTTTTTGCCTCAGTTTTTTTTTTTAAATTTATTTATTCTTATTTTATATACATTGGTGTTTTTCCTACATGTATGTCTATGTGAGAGTGTCAGATCTTAGAGTTATAGACAGTTTTTCGATGCCATGTGGGTGCTGGGAATTGAACCAGGGTCCTCTGAAAGAGTAATCAGTGCTCTTAACCTCTGAGCCATTTCTCCAGGCCCCTTGCCTCAGTTTTCTATCTAGAAAATGGAAATTCGTCACCTACTTGTACAGTTGTGGAAACACCAGAGAGATACAAAAGAACCTCAACTTCATCTATAACAGAAGTGCTGGATAAAAACTGCTGTGCCATGTACTGCTTGATAGTTCTCACCGGAGGCACCAGAGCCTGCAGCACACACCATAGCCTGTCCCTGGCATACTCGACCTCTGACATTTCAATTGGCTGCCAGGTCTCTAACGGTGGGGCCTCTGGGCCTGTTAGTTCCTGCTATCTGTCTGAGAATGAACTCATCTGCTTGTCAGAGCTTAGGTAGCAGGAGTAGCCCTGCCTGTCCTAGGAGTTCTGGACATCAACCACAGCCAAGAACTCTGCTTTAAAATGCTTCAGTGATCCCATGAAGAATATTGAGGCAGGTGGGTGCCCTTCCCTGCATTAGTGCATAGACTACTATAATCTCCAACAGCCTATCCTGGGACCCAGCTCCTCCACACAGTGGCTATTTGAGCACCGGTATTCAAGAGCCCTTGCTCAGTGGTTCTAGCTTTTTCAATTACAAGGGTCCCCCAGAGGCTCCACCCACAGTCCTGCCGGTTCTCAAAGAGGAGAGAACCACATCATTACACATCATTACGCTGGGATTAGAGAGAGACCAGAGAGGCACCTAGCAACAAAATTTAAGATCTTCATTGTTAAGCTTATCAAAGGTGGTGGAGCACTCCTTCTATCCCAGCACTTCGGAGGCAGAAGCAGGTGGATCTCTGTGAGTTTGGAGCCAGTGTGGTCTACAGAGTGAGTTCCTGGACAGCCAGGCTACACAATGAAACCGGAGGGGGGGGGTTGATTGAGATTTCATTACATTATTGTGCCTGAGTGCCTCCCTGAAGTCTGGACTAAGTCGTGAAGCCTCAGTTTTCCCCTGACTCATTCTCCACCAGCCCTAGCACTTGTTTGGCACAAATCATGTGGCCTTCTCCTCAGGTAGCTCCTGGGGTTGACATACTATAGTCAGCCTATATGGCAAGTGGGGCCCAAATTAGATCCTAGTAGGACAACTCTTGGGCTGGCTAGTAGGTCAGAAACATGTTCAGGAGCTGAGGAGATGATTAGGTAGGAAAGAGAGCTTGCTGCACAAACATGGGTGTCTGGGTTTGGATTTCCTAAGTGCCCATGTAAAGCTGGGTGTGGCTGTGTGAGCCTGTAAGTCCAGTGCTGGGTGGGGTAGAAAGAGAAGGACTGTTGAGGCTTGCTGACTAGCCAGCCTAGCTGATAAAAGGCAAGCTCCAGGTTCAGTGAGAGAAGCTGTCTTAAGGGAACAGGGCAGAGAATGTTAAGAGAGGACACTGGATGTCCTTGCCTTTATATATATTTGCTTGAGTGAGCATTCATGAGTACACACACACACACACACACACACACAACACACACACACACACACACACACACACACGAAAATACACATTCATCTTCAGAACTAGAAGAAAATTAAACCAAACAAAAATCACCACCATCTGTACTCTCTCGAGCCAGACAAACTTATTTCTCATGTTTCTCTTCAATATTTCTAAAAAGGACTGGATAAAATGATCTCATAAAATTGGGATCAAGCTAGATACAGGTTCTGAGCTTTTGTTTTTTATTTAGGTTTGTTCCCCCATTTCAGAATGCACTGAGGTGGCTCTCACTTAGGAGACAGAGGTAGTACAGCACAAAGAAGAAAGGGCCAGTGTTTATCCAAGTATTGAGCCCTACTTGCTGCATCTCTGGGTACTGGATTTGGAGGTGCCTTTGTACAGGTAAAGAGAAGCCTACTGAGGAAGGACAACCCCCATCTATGTGCACGTACTGTATGGATCTCACTGGGATCCTAAATTTCCCAAGGCTGTGCTGTCCTCTGGGATCTGTCTGGGGAAACCCCTGGATCTCCTGAGGTCCCTGTTCTGGTGAAGCACCTGTAACTGAATGAGGGTCAGGGATGGGAAATCAAATACCACTGAGCTAGGGAAAGGTAGTGATCTACTCTGTGTCTAAGTGGTAGGGATGAGCAGCTAGACTTAGCAAGGCTCAGAAAAGAATTTTGGGGGCTAGACACGCTTTCCCATGTATCCAGCCTCCCTGTTCCCTCCAGGAGGATATGTCTGAGAATAGTGAGAATTCTGACTGGAAGTCACTCAGACTATGAGTGTGGATCCAAAGTCTCCAGAGCAGTGGGCCTGCAGTGAATGCTGTTAAGAGGCTACCAAGCCAGTATAAGTGCCCACAGGACATGGGGCAGGAGTGGCGGAAGCATCATTTCCTATCTGTGGACCAGAGAGCTCCATTCAAGGAGTTCTGCTGTCCTTGTCTGGTCCAGACAAAGGTGTTCTTCTTCCACTTCTATGTCGGAGCTTGGTTGCTATACTCATGATCATGCCAGCTCCCATGGCCATGTCTCATACCAGCTAGAGCCCACTGCTGCTTTGTACAGACTACTTGCCCATACCTCCCCACATGCCAGCAACGCTCACAGGTGATGTGCAGCTGGGGCTGGAGGGAGGTCACAGGGCAGATCAGATCCATCTTCACACTGAGAGGCCCCCATCAGAACATCCTGTCCTAGAAGAATGTTCACTGGCACTTCACCCACATCTGTACCAATCTATAAGCAGAAACAGCAGGGAGATTACCAGATAGGATGGAGCTTCCTAATAGGACTACGCTCAGACCATTCCAGAGAACACTTGGTATCCCTACTGGACCTAGGTAAGGAAGCTCCCTTTCAGTTAAACAAGCAGAGGTGGAAAGTTGGGGAAAGATAGAGGAGAGGTGGTGAACTGAAGATGGCCTTCATGAAAACATACTGCTCCTTTCCAGGACTAGGTGAGAGAAAGACCCATAGAGAGCCAGTGAGGTAATCACAAAGACTTTGTAGTGAAAAGTGAAGCTCCGTGGTTTCTAGTCTTGGCAGAGCAGAGTTTAAAGAAACAGGCAACTGGGAGGCAGAAGCCTTGGCCTCTACCTTCCACCCTGGCTTTGCCATTCTTGCCAGTTTAAGAGACTAGTGTGCAGGAGGGAGGGCTCAGCAGAGCCAGATTTGGCTTGTAGGAGATCAAGTAGTTGGCAACTAGCCGTCTCCACCCTTCCAAAGGCTCCCTCGGGATCAGGATGGCCTGTCTTCAGGCCATCATTTGTTAGCTCTGAGCTCTAGCCCTCACACCCAAGATGTGAACAACAGACTCTACTTTTCAACTCGACACAAACGCAGACCTATTTCTGTAAGCCAGAGCTGCTGGCCCAGCAGGGTCTGTGGTGTATACAGCCCGCTGCCAGGCAACAGAAGAGGGCTCGACGCCGCCCTACCAGGGCCGGGCAAAAACGCTCTGGCGTCTGAGGACTATAATGGATGAGCTTGGGCTTCACATCCTCCTCTCTCGCTCTTCTGTGCATTCTCTAGGCCCTCCACTTAACTCTGAACGGTTGCCTACAAGCAGAAAGGCAGACGGACTCTGGGAAGCTATTCATCTATGAGTCAAAGAACCTGAACTGGAAGCCCCGACATCATCGTCCCAGTGAAACTTAGGACTCTGGTTCCCGGCCTACTCTCCGCCGAGTGGCTCTGGGGGCGGGGCTCACTTCCTCCCCAGGCAGCGGCGTTGTCCCTCCAGGATGCCTGAACCCGGGCAAGCCCGGCTACCCTTAGGCCTCTTCTTAGTAGGTCCCCTCCCGGAAGAGGACCCCACTCTTGAAGGCCGCTCCGGCCCATGCCAGCTCCTACCGGGCTCCAGCAGATGAGCGCGTCGGTGTCCGGGTCGCTCACGAGGGTCCACAGCTTGGTCAGGAAGGCCGGGACGTTGCTGGGCCCCGCTGCACCGGGGCCCAGAGCCAGATCCATCTCGGACGAAGCGGGTGGAGGCTGGGATGGCGTTCTAGAAGAGTGGTTAAGGGCTGAGCTAGTGTCGTCGCTGCCCCTGCTGTCCGAGCCGCTCCGCCGCCCGCTGCGCACACACAGCAAGGCCTCGCATGGCCGCAGCCATCTTGCGACCGGCGCGCTCTCGCTAGGGCCGGACCTGTATCCCGTGTGCGCAGGCGCTGTGACCTGCCCCGCCCACTCCACTGGCCCTGCCCTTGGGCGGCCCACCGCTCTCTACGGCTGCGCAAGATGGCTTCACCCCGGCTGCTCACCAATCAGAGCCTGGTTGGGCGTGGCGTGTCTGAGGGCACACGAGGCGCGCTCGCTGCCGGAAGCGACAGTCTATCGGTAGCCGGCGCGGCGCAGCATGGCGGGGGCGTGGGGTAAGCCCCACATGTCACCAGAATCGCTGTCGGGGAAGCGGCGTTTGGAACCCGACCAGGAGCCGCAGCCACAAGAGGTAACCTCGAGGTGGTGGGTCGCATCCCTCTGTGAATCAGGTGTGCACGTGGCAAAGCCAGGGAGGCCGGACCCTGGTACTGTGTCTGGTGACTGGGGGGTCGCCTAGAGCCCGGAAGAACCTCGTCCTGTCCTGGGTGTTATTTTGGAACCCTCAGAAAAGCACTACCTGCGCCGAGGGCCGCTAGAACGTGGCTTGAACCTTGTTAAGGAAGGAAGAGACCTTTAAGAGTGCCTTTCACCACAGTCTCTGAACCTTCCATCTGTGTTTCCTGCCCTAGAAAAGATTTTAGTTGTGTTACCATGCCAGTATGTCAAGTGTGTTGTGAAATAAAAGAGGACATGAGAATATAGAAGCCTGAATGGGACCCAGGGCATCCAGTACTGGTTGTCAGGGAATCATTGCTTCTCCTTGTTGCTGGGCTACTTAGACTTGCTGGTGAGGCTCCAGCAATCTAGGTGGTAGAAGGCACGCACAACCATGTCTCTTACAGGTGACTCCACAATCATTGGCTGTTCTCTTGTTTTATTAAATGTACCTAAGCTGTTTCCTACATGCAGTTCTAGGTAGTTGGCCCTTTGTAGTCAGTTGTTTGTGTACTACTTTTACTTATTATTGTGATATGTGGCTGAGTTTTGGAGATGTCAGTAGTAGTAAGAGAATCACTTGAGCTGTGAATATTTGGTAATGAAAGACACTCAGCTAGGCAAGAATTATCCAGTGGTAGTGGCACACATCTTTAATCCCAGCACTGAGGAGACAGGGGCAGATGGATCTCTGTTAGTTTGAGGCCAGCCTGGTGTACATATCGAGTTCTAGGTTAGCCAGGGCTGCATGGTGAGACCTTGTATTAAAAAAAAAAACAAAACCATGAATCTGAAACCCAATTAAGACTTAACTTAGCCTATTGGAAAAACAGTGAAATTGAAATTTCTGCAATTACATGGTTCCTAAAGAGTGTTCAAGTTCTTGCTCAACTTTTGGAGGTCAATCATAGAGACTTGTTTACAATGCATGTGTGTCATCATATTGTGGTAAATATGAAATGGTCAGAATTGTTTGTGCTCTAAGAAAAGAGAGAGTGGGTGGGTTGTCTTAGTTACTGTTCTATTGCTGTGATGAAACACCATGGCCAAGGCAACTTAAAAAAAAAACAAAAAACACACCTCCTATTTTTTCTTAAATACTCCAACAACTGGGAACCAAACATGAGCATATGAGGGCCATCCTCATAGTTGGCTGTAGGTAAATTTCAATTGTTCCACTACTCTTTAACTCTCCAACTTGTCCATCAATGGTTGGTCTCCATCTTCAAGGGAAAGAAGCTTCTACTGCAATTGGTCAAAGCCTTCAGGAATTTCTGATCCTCCCAGGCTCACAGCCACATTCCTAGCTAGTGACCTTCCAGTTCTGGGACCCTTAGGTGCCAGGGTAAGGTGTAGAGTTTGTCAGTAGAGAAAAATTGGTTTTGGTGACACAGTGAGTGAGAGCTGAGCTCCGAAAAGCCAGTGTATTCTTGAAAAGTCCCTCTGTAGCAGGGCACTAGGGTTGGCATATCTGTTCTGAGGGCAGGTTCTATCATCAGGGGTAGGAGATAAGAAGGGCCCAGCTGGGGTGGATGTTTTGGTGTGGGTGGAGGCATGTGACCAGGGGCACAACTTTCCCAGGTGGCAGTTACTAAACACTGTAATTCCTTGCAGCCCCCTCTCCTCCAAGACACTGATTCCAGTCTCTCTGACAGCGAGGAGAGTGTGTTTTCAGGCCTTGAAGACTCTGGCAGTGATACTAGCGAGGACTACACTGAAGGAGTGGATGGAGCAGATTGTGATAAGGACAGCAATAGAACGGAGGAAACCTCTGAGGTGCAGGTACAGGTGGGTGAATGTGGAGCCCCCTTAGGCTCTCCTGTGCATGAGTGTGGCCAGAAAGAGGAAGTGCCTGATGCGCTATGGCTGCTATGAGAGCTGTACCACACTGTCCCCTCCGTGGTGTCTTCAGGAGCCTGGTCCTCTGTCTTCACACATTTGAACTCCAGGGCATTAGTTTGCAACTTCTGTCCCTTTTCTGAGAACTATGAAAGTCCACATGCCTGTGTCTTTGCCCCTCAGACAATTCTGAGGCCACCTCTATGGAATAGTAGGTTGACACAGTCTAGGTATGGACTAAGTTTTCTAGAGGCAGAGCCCAAGATGGGGATGTCACTGCTAGGTAGAATGTCCAGCAGTAAAAGCAGGAGCTGCTGGAGTCCAGCCCAGCCGCTCATGGGCCAGCTGCCCTTGACACCAGAGGCGGTAGGTTGCTGTGCTGATGGAGAAGATGGCACTCTTCTCTTTGCTTGATAAAAAGGAAAGAAAAGCTTAATTTGACTAAAATGCAGCAGTTCAAAGCATTCTGCAAACTAGTGGCCCTGGTATTCTGGAAATCACGACCTTGTTTAATCAAGTCTGCTGGTGGAAACCAATCCTGCTGGGGTCTCAGTATAGCTCTGGGCATGGCAGACATCAGCAGCTGGGAAGTGCCTTGGAAGTTATCTTGTCAGGCTTGGAGGCCAGATGTTAGCGCCATCTAGTGGCGGAGCTGTGGGTATCTGGGGCTGGGGAGGAGTTGTTCAGGAATTCTCCCAGCTAGCTTAGTCAGTTCGGCTCCCTTGAACAAACACCCCCTGAACCTACTCATCCCTGTCCCTCCGCTGCGTCCTTGCTCTTGTACGTGTCTTCTCTTACAGACTCTGAAGGAGGGAGCAGGGGCTCCTTACCTGTCCCAGAATTGTACACTAAGAGTCATTGCATGGAAGTCAGAGTGAGGCAAGGTACAGAAGGGTCATTGTTTTCCCTGCACTGTAGTGCCATCTTGTGGGGCAGAAGGATGTGTATCCTACAGGGTCTGGTACATTCTGTCCTAGGAAGTTGACACTCAAGAGTCTATCCTATATGTTGAGTCCTGGATATGGATCCTGGTGAGAACATGCAGATCAATGTCACTTATGTTACAGTTCTGAGATGCGCAGTCTGTGGGCAGAGTGTCATGGCTGTCAAACACTGTGTCCAGGACCATGAAGTCTCATTATAGGTTGCTTCCATGTAGTGGGTAAAGCAGACCAAGCCCTTTCAGGTTTAGGAAGGGCAGCCTTTTGTGGTGAGCTGAGAGGAGCATAAATATTTGAAGTTATGTTTTATTTGTTGTTGTTACATATGTGAGTACAGGTGTGCTTGTGTCTCAGCATGTGTGTAGAGGTCAGAGGACATCCTATGGGAGTTGGTTCTCTTCTTCCACTGTGGGTTTTGGAGATCACACTCAGGCCATCAGGTTTGCAGAGCAAGTATTTTACCTGTCTACAGTCACCATTGTCCAACATGAAGATTCTCTTCTCCCAATTCCCTCCCTGACAGGCACCTTGACCTTGTGTCAGCCCTGGTGGTTTCTGTCAGGCCTAATACTAGTGAGGGCCCTGGTCCCCTCACCTAGCCACACATGGAATGTCTGGTTAGGGCAGAGGGTGTGAGCAGCCAGGCCCCAGGGTTGGTGACCTTGGTAGAGTCAGCTGCTTGTGTAGGGTTGGGAAAGACCTTGGTGCCCTCTGGTCCTTTTGTCCTTTCTTTCTTTCTTTCTTTCTTTCTTTCTTTCTTTCTTTCTTTCTTTTTATTTATGGTTTTTCAGGACAGGGTTTCTCTGTGTTAAGAGTCCTGGCTGTCCTGGAACTTGCTTTGTAGACCATGCTGACCTTGAACTTGAGATCTGCCTGCCTCTGTCTCCTGAGTGCTGTGCCACCACTGCCTGGCTTTTTTTTTTTTTTTTTCCCCTCGAGACAGGGTTTGTCTGTGTCTTTGTAGGCTGTCCTGGAACTAGCTCTTGTAGACCAGGCTGGTCTAGAACTCACAGAGATCTGCTTGCCTCTGCCTCCCAAGTGCTGGGATTAAAGGCGTGCGCCACCAACGCCCAGCTCTGGCTTTGTTTTTTAATCTAATTTTATTTTATATGCATTGGTGTTTTGTCCAAATTCCTATTTTGTGAAGGTGTCAGATCCCTTGGAACTGTGGTTACAAACAATTGTGATTTGCTATGGGGCTGCTGGGAATTGAACCCAGGTCCTTTGGAAGAGCAGCCAATGCGCTTAACCTCTGAGCCATCTCTACAGCCCCCCTTTGTTCAGTGTGTGTGTGTGTGTGTGTGTGTGTGTGTGTGTGTGTGTGTGTGTGTCCGTCTGTCCGTCTGTCCGTCCGTCCGTCCGTCCGTCCGTCCGTCCGTCCGTCCATCTGTCTGTCTGCCCGTTCCCATCCACACATGGGTGTGCTTGCATGGATTTATGTGCACCATATGCATGCATATGCCCCTGGAGGTCAGAGGGCATTCAATCCCCTGGAACTGGAGTTAGCTAGCAGTTATGAACTAACCCATGTGGGTACTGGGAATTGAACTAGTGTACTGCTTGCTATAGGAGTAGATTCTCTTAAATGCTGAGCTGTCCCTTCAGCCCTTAAATCCCTCTCACCACTTTGTGAGAGAGGATCTTACTTTGTAGCTCTAACTGGCCTAGAGCTCATATTGATCTACCTACCTCTGTCTTCTGAGACCCTCACTTGATTGTTTTGAGGCAGAGGCTCTAGTTGAACCTGGGACTCATTGACAAGACTAGCTGGCTAACTAGCTCCAAGGTCTTCCTATCCTGCTTCTCTAGCCTTAGGATTACAGGTGTGTACTACCATGCTTAGTACCCCTTTCCCCCTCCGGGGTTTCTCTGGGTATCCTTGGCTGTCCTGGAACTCAGAGATCCTCCTGCCTATGCGTCTTCCTGAGCACTGGGATTAAAGGTGTGTGCTTTCATTCCCTAGTTTGTATTTGTTTTTGAGACAAGGTCTCAAGGATTCACTAAGTAGACCAAATGGGTGAACTCACAGAGATCCTCCTGGCTCATGCCTAGATTTTTATGTGGATGGTAGGAATCTGAATTCATGTTCTCATGCTTTCATAGTAAGTGTTTACTGACTGAACCATCTCCCTAGCCTCCCTCAGGCCTTTTCTGGGTTACTTTTCTTTTGGTGGGGAGGGGATAGGGTTCAATACAGGGCTTCTCTGTGTAGCCCCGAATGACCTGGAACTCCCTCTGTAGACCAGACTGGCCTTGAACTCACAGATCCAGATGTCACCACTACCCCTGGCTCAAGAACAGTTTTTTTATCCTATGTTATCTCTGGCCTTTCAGTCTCTGCTGGCACATCTTTAAAACTAGGTAGGTACCTTTTGCCAGTCTTTTCTCATTGGTGAGTCATACTTGCATAATTCCTTCTATCCTTTTCTGTGTTGACCAAGGACACAGAATGGGTAGTGGCCTGGTATCTTGTTACTGTCCACCATAGGGCCTTTGCTGGACAGTGGGTTCTTCAGTTTCCTTTATGCAGAGTTTTTGTGTTGCTAGTAGCATGCTGGACTTGATCTTTGTGTGTTGGGGATTTGGTGTGTGTGGTGTGTAAGGGAGTGGGAAAGGGGCAGGTAGTCTTGGGATGCCTTGCACTGGCCTCGGTGTATGGCGTGCTGGAATTGGCTCCTGTTTTCCGCACCACAGGAAAGGGATATGAAGTTGATTTGGCTGACCCTGGCTTGCTTCCTGGAAGAGGTGGCATAGCCTCTGTCCTATACCTGGTTGGTGATGGCAGTGGAGCGTGTCCAGGTTAGACAGGAAATTCTGTTTCTGGTACTAAAAGAAGATTGTTTAGGGCCAGCAAGATGACTCAGCCACCGAGCCTGATGACCAGAGTTTGATCCCCAAAACCCACATGATGGAGAACCAGTTCCTACAAGTTGTCATCTTATTTCTACATGTATGTTGTGGTTCACATGGTCATCACACGCACAATGAGTAAATAATGTAAAAAAAAAAAAAAAGCAGCTTGTTCATTTGGATGCCATTCTAGGCTCTCAAAACCCTTGTGCCTCTGTCTTTGGTCCTTGCAGTCATTCTCAGCCTAGACTAGGCAGAGGTAGACCTGTCCCTCAGAGGTCAAGGTCTGGAGGAAGCAAGAACTGCCTTTCCTGGGAACACCTGTTCCTTCACATTTGGCTCACTGGCTCCTTTTGGGGGCCTCTTTCGACCTATTGTTTCAGTACCTGGTGATCACCCCCTCCTTTGGCTCTCTCAACACCAATCCTGGTCACTAGCTGCCCTGACTCCTCCTGCTGGCTTCTGTGGGGGTGGCTTCCTGGCCAGCTCTCTACTCCTGTTCTGCCTCTGTTCAAGTTGTCCTTACTGTCCACACCCGCCCCACCCCTTTTGAGACAAGTTCTTACTGTGTAGCTCTGTCTATCCAGTAGTTACCGTGTAGCTCAAGCTGGCCTTGAACACTCAGAGCTCTGCCTTCCAAGTAGTGAGATAAAGGTGTGTGATACCTGGCCTGGCATCTTAACTCCTCCTTGATCTCTGGGCCTTTCTGTCACCCCACACACCCTGCTCTGTCACCAGCCACTTGGCCTCTTATTGGGTGGTGGCAATGCTGCTGTTTGAGGCTAACCCCAAACTGGTTAAGACTACTGGAGCCAGGCTTAGGCTATGAGTTTTTTTAGGGGTGTGTCCTTTTGCACAGTGGGTGTCAGCTGTAGACCTCACCACCTTCTCTTGGTGTTGGGAGAGTGAGGTGTGTAGACAGCCAGTCTGCAAAAGACCCCTGACCTAGGGGAAACTGGCAGCGGTAAGAGTGTCTTGTACCTTTATTCCATTGTCTGTGCTTTGGATGTTTTAGTGGTCATTTTAAATTTTTTTAAAAAAAGATTTGTTTTGGGGCCTTGCCTGAATATATGTGTGTGTGAGAATATCAGATCCCCTGGAACAGGAATTACAGATAGTTGTGAACTGCCATGTGGGTGCTGGGAATTGAACCCGGTCAGTCAGTGCTCTTTAACCTCTGAGCCATCTCTCCAGCCCCTAATTTTTATTTATTTATTTATTTATTTATTTATTTATTTTTGTTTTGTTTTTTGAGACAGGGTTTCTCAGTGGCTTTGGAGGCTGTCCTGGAACTAGCTCTTGTAGACCAGGCTGGTCTCAAACTCACAGATCCAACTGCTTCTGCCTTCCGAGTGCTGGCATTAAAGGCGTGTGCCACCACTGCCAGGCTCCAGCCCCTAATTTTTAAGTTGAAAACAGATGTACACCTATAAACCCAGTACTCAGGATGCTGGATCTGGAAGAGAGTTTGAACCAATCCTAGGCTGCAGAACAATACCTTGCCTCAAAAAGGGGGACAGATAATTTGAGAAAATGTGTTTTCTTATATCTGTTCCCAGAGTGAATGGCCACCCTCCTCCAGAGGCCAGGGAGGACACTTATGTCTCCCAGGGAGCTGGTTCCTGTGTTGTTGTTCTGGTTCAGTGCTGCCCTCTGGTGGACATAGCCTGCTCTGCAGCTATGGAGTCTGGACTAAAGCTGCTGTTCCTTAGAACTAACTCCAGGTACCTGGGAAGAGCATGTATGTGGAGGGAACTCCTGAGCCTCACCATTGTGATCCCAATCCTTGTCAGAGGCCTGAGTTTGGCTCCCCAGATATATTCTTTACTGTCCTGCACTGGAACAATAAGGACACAAACACAGTGCTGGCTGCCAAGTTTGTTTCTCGAAGGACTCTGATCATGGCCTGTGGGCACTGCTGTTGTGGTTCGTGTACAATACTTGGCAGAGAACATTTGGGAGGAGACTTGAAGTGTTGGGGGCCCTGCCTGAGGCCAGGGCTATAGGCACCTGCGTGGGGAACAGTGGCTGATTAGAAGCTTGGTGTTGTCATGCCGCTGCCCAGGGGCCTGCTTAGCTCAGGCAAAGACAGATGTGCCTGCCAGTTGTGTTGCTGGGGCCCTGAGTGTAGGAGCCCTATTCTGAGCTGGGCTTTGCAACCCATTTTTGGTGTACAGCAAGGAAGCGGGGGAGATATGGAAACTGAATCCTGCCTTGTTTTGAGCCTGGAGAAAAACTTAGTCTTCTGTATTGAAGGGAAAAACAGGCTGGAGGAAGAGTAGGCCTTTGGCTCTTGCCTGGGTAAAAGGGAGTGGGGCTTTGGGCGGGGGCGCCCACACACCGGGGTTCCTGCTCTAAGCACTTTACTGCCCTCGGGTGAGAGGTGAGCCTGTTTTCTCCATCAGCTCTGTTTCTGCCAATAAACCTGATCTGGTCTGAGCCATCCGCCTCCCCAGTCAAGGGAGAATCTGTTTTCCAGGTTGGAGTGTGCTTCCTCAGTGGCACCCACTCTGACCCAGGGGACAAGGTCAACCTACTGTTGCAACTGTGGTGGGTGTGGAGGGTCCTGGGGTCTGGGCCTCTGGGTATTTTGAAGGTTGGGTTATCTCTCTAGGTCCTTGGCCAGTGTGTCTGGCCTGAATGTGGTTCTCAGTGGTTCCAGGAGGCCCTTATGATAGAGGCCCCTTGGCTATGTCATCAGTCTGCACTGACATCACCCCAGTGGTGGCACTGCTCTCCTTAAGCTTCTCCTTGTGTTCCCCGCTCCTAGGTCTGAGCAGGTCTGAACATAGTCTCCTCTGCCAGATCTGGGCCCAGTAGGACCATTTGTGGGACCACTGGCCCTGGGCCAGTGCAGCTGGTTTTAACATTAGTGTGGTGGTTGGGTGAGTGGTAGCCTGCCCCATGGCTGGTTTGCCTCTTACTGCTCTTAGTAGCCTTTTCCTTTTGGTCTGGCACCTAGTGTTACCCACTGCCTGACTACTAGAGAGCAGAGGTTGGTTCAGCCCTGGAGGGAGCGTCCCTAGGTAGGTTCCGTGGTGCAGGGTACAGTGGTTGAGGCCCTGAAGTATGCTGAGATCTAAGATAGCTTCCATCCTGTGCCTTGGGCCAGGTTGGGGCTACTCAGATTTGGGGTGGCACAGTGGTTCATGTGGTGTTTGGGTCTAGGTTCCAGCATTGGGAAAGTGGCTCTCCCCAAGTAGTTTAACCAGGGGAATGGGTCTGCACTGTGGGCTAGGTCCTCTTGAGAGTCAGAGGCCTTCCAGGGACCCCCAAAGTAACTTTTTTTCCTTTCTCTCCACAGGCAGGCCCCTCTGGTCCAAGGACGGAGGAGGAGGGAGCTCTGACCAGAGATGAGTATGAGGAGGACAGTTCTGATGAGGAGGTAGGACTTAGCTGAATTTGATTTCCTGCTATTCGAGATGAGAGTCCTCCTGCTGGGGCTAAGCTAGTGCCTCCCTCAGGGAGCCCATCGGGGCTGCACCTCCAGCTTTTGCAGGGGGTGCTTGTTAGACCCAACTTCTTATGAGGCTGCTGCGCTGGCTCCTTCCAAGTAGGCGGCCTGGCTCAGGCCCTCCTCCAATCTGGAAGAACAATTTGGGGGGGCTGGGACAGATAACTGAAGTAGTATGCATGTGTCATTGTCAGGTTGGAGGGGAGAGGCTGCACATGGCTTGGCAGTATCTTGTCTGTCTTGTGGTCACAGGGGGTCAGGGTTGCTCCCTTCACTGTGGCATAGCCTGTGTTGGCACTCTGAGCTGAGGGTGGCAGGCATGGGTTGACATGAGTCGGTCTATACCTTGTCTGAGGGGTAACCACAGTAGTACCGATGGCTGGACTGGCATCTCCTGGTCTCTCCATTGACTTTGTTCCCTTTTTTGGTATCTCTCAGTGATGACTTCTGTGATACCTTCCTGACTTTCTATATAGGACAGGAAATTTACATCATGAGAGGAAAGTGTCATGCTAGGCTGGGGTCTCCTTGAATCCCCAGGGAGTGGAGACATTGAGAGGGTGTGGACTGTGTCCAAGATGCCAGCAGGGTCTGGAAGCTCTGAGAATTATGCACACAGAGGCAGTGGGTCTGGCAGCTTGTCCCTCCCTGGTGAGGCCTGGGCCCAGGGCTGAGCAGTGGCCACTGTATAGCTCAGAATGTGAGCCTGGGAGTCTCGTGTTGGCTTTAGTGTGGGGCCTACAGGGATGGGTCCTCTTCTTAGGAGCTCTTCCTGCCTGCCTGTCAGGGGCTGTCCCTGAGGCCTTGGGGAGACACGCGCCCCCTCTCTGGCTGGGCTTCCTCCCCACCTTCAAGCTCTCTTGGCAGTGTCTACAGGAGCCTTGGCCGACAGCCCGATCCAGTCTCTGCTGCGTGTTCAGAGAACAGAGACAAAACAAAATAAATTGGTTTCCTGGCCGGAGCAGCGGGCGCACCGGCAAGGGGGGCCCGCACAGCACGGCTCCCTGCCTGTCTCCCCTCCCCCCCCACAGGGGGCCTGGCTGTCGGCAGCTACATCCTGTCGGCTACTTTTTTATGCTTGGTATTTTGAGAAATCAATGATGATTGTATATGGAAGATAGGAGTTGGGAGAGGGGTTTCCAGAACTGATCAGTGCCTTGAAAGAGATCTGTCTGACCCTGCCTGCCCTCAGCAGGGTGTGCCTCAGTGGGCCTGTGCAGTGGCCCTTGGAGAAGGCTGGGCAACCTCATGCTGTGCTGTGATATGGTGTGAAGGCCGCTTCCTTTCTCCTGTGTTGTGTGTCACATGTCTGAGTGACAGTTCTACAGTAATACAGGTGCCCATCTGCTGAGATCGCCAGTATAGCTGACCAGCAGCTGGAAGGGACCACAGAGCTCTGCTTTGAGGATCCAGGCCAGGCTGGACATGGGCATCTTTCCCCAGAGTGCCTGGGGCTTGTTCCCTGTCAGAGGCTGCAATTGGTTTTCTTATTCTCAGAACAAGGTGACTACAGCTGAGAGGGAGTGAGGCATGGCCATCAGTGCCTGGCTAAGGGGTCAGGGTAGAAGAGGAGCTTAGCCTACCTCAGGCTGCCTCATGGAGAGGCCTGAGGGCAACAGACATCTCCAGTCATGCATCTGGGGTCCTTTATGGACTGAGGCCTGTGCTGTCTGTGGCTGTGCCCTGGTTGCCCCACACCTATAAAGATCAGAAAATTTTCTGGGATTCTGGTGGACTTTGGTAGGAACAACCCCAGGATTTTTGGCTGTCCTGAGCCACATAGTAGAATTATCTGTGTAGGCCATACCATAGCATCAGACCTGCTACAGGATTCTAGACAGGCGTACTGGGAAAGTGTTGATGTGGTTTGTCCTAGTGGTGGTGAACTCAGCAGGAGCCTAGAGAGACTACAGTCTTGTGGAATGGGAGTAGCCTGTTGCCATTTGAAGGTGGAAGTGTCCCATTGATAACCTTGTCCTTTTCTCTAGACCACTCCTTGGGAACATAGGAGCTTCTGAGCTCTGTTTTCATTTGCCAGTATTGTGTTTTAAGGATCCCCCAACATCACTGACTCTTAACCTGAGCAGCCTGGATCACTGTTTTCTGATTGTACTTTAGCACCTCCTTTTCGTCCCCTTGATTTACAGACATGGGCGCAGCTGAGTGGGGGTAAAGGCCCCTAGATGAGTTGCTAGGCATGGTGGGGATAGGGTAGGGTGGGGGGCGACTGAGAAGCAGCTGTGCTGTGGCTGCCCCACCCCCACATGGCCACTTCATCTCCTCCTTACAGCAGTGGGGCTTCATAGACATGATCTCATCCAGTAGTTGAGACCCCTGGGATGTGGACTGGGATGGAAGGGCGGGTGAGTGGCCAATGTTGCCCCTCCTCATTGTATCAAGCAACTAGGAGAAACCAAGGCCAGGCCTGATCAGGTAGAAAAGCCCTTGCATCTGCTCAGCAGGCCTACAGTCTTGTTCTTCAAGAAGTGTGGCCAGTATGAGGAGTTCAGGGGAGCCTGGAAAGTCTGGGAAGAGCTGGTCTTGCAAGTACCCTTCCAGCAATGGGTTTGGGGTCTTTGTTACAGTCTTAACACCCACACCCCGGCCTTGCCCGATCTATAACTCAGGATCCCACACGGACATGAGGGACATGGCCTGGGCTGTCTGCATCCAGAACCTGTGATCCCCTCTGCTCTCTCGCCAAATGCAGTTAATGGCTTCTCCCAGCTACTGAACCGGCAGCTGCCTCCAGTGTGCTGGCGGTCTCTGCTCCTCCGGGGCCACCCCCGCCTGCCGGCAGTGTCCTGGCTGCCTCCCTGTGTGCACTCTACTCTCCATGCTTGCTTGTGTTACTGCTGGCAGGGGAGCCTGTGGGCTCAGGTTTCCAGTGAGTGAGTGGCCCTCCCACCGGGGTCTGTACAGACTGCTCTGGCAGCCGTCCACCGGAGGCTAGCCTTATGCCTGCCTCCAAATGAGGCCTCTGGCTAGACTCAGACTAACCCTTCAGGCCCAGCCCTATCCCACTGGGGCTGCCCAACCTAGGGGCTCACCGGTGATTACTGGGCATGGTTAGGAATGTGTCTCTGTGACTACTGTATACTTGTTGCCCAGGTAAACCTCTAGTGCCATCTCTTGATCTTGGCCTGATGATTCTAAGAGCCACACTGCATCAGAGTGCCCAAGCCAGCAGGAGGTTCCTTGGGAGGAAGGCGGAAGAGGAGCATGTGGAAGAAGCACGGGTCTCTCATGGGGTTAGAGATGGTCCTGGCTGTGGCATGTAAAGGTAGACTCGTTAAGATCCGTATATTCTCGCTAGGGCTAGGGGACAACTGCAGAGAAGCAAGGGCATATTTTTGAAAGGCAAGGAGTGCTGGTTATATTGAGTTGTTGGAGGCACAAAACAGGTACCCTATGAGGAGGCTGGCTATGCAGGCCCAGGACTGCCTTGCTGGGACAGGAATCACACTCAGCAATCTTGTGTATGTGGGCAGTCCCTAGAGGTAGGGGAAGTTGTCCATACGGAGTGTTTGGAGATGTCTCGAGTTTGGAGGGCTAGTGAGGGGATAAGCATGTGTTGTGCTTTGGACCCGCCGCCCTACTTAAAGCATTAGCTTTAGCTGAGCTTGATTAGTGAGACTCAGCAAGACCTTTACCTCTAGAGATAAAAGCTCTGCTGAGCCTGTGCCCAACTCCAGTACCTGTGGGAACATCTGGGGTCTCCTGCTTCCAGAAGTGGGGAGAACATTTGATTCTGAGTAGCCCCAGCAGAGGGACAAGCAAGCTGTGCCTCGGGCAGCTATTTTCCTTCTCCCCAGTGTCGTGCACACATCCTAAAGACTCTGGGCCTCAAGGGATGGTCAGTATGGTGGAGGGCATGGTGGACCAGAAGCAGTCTGGTAAGGAAATGGTAGGTTTGGAGGTGGTGCCTGCCTGGCCAACCCCTGCTGGGTCTCATCTGGTTTGGCCTCAGAACAGGAAGACACTGTACTGTCTCCCTCTGTTCTGTTGAACAGGCCTCTAGTGTATGTTTCAGAGCCTGGCATCCCATCTGGAACCTTCTGTTGGGGTCAGTGTGGCATGTGAGGCCAGGCCAGCTGGCTAGTCCTGAGCACTTTGAGAGATAAGACACCCCATGAGGGGGAGGTGGCAGCACAGGAAGGCCATGAGCTCTGAGACAAGAGGGTGGTTGGTGCAGGGGGAGCTGAGCAACAGTGAACACTACCCGCATTGTAATCGGAGAGGGGCCGGGGAAGAGAGAGACTGAGCGAGGCGGCTGACCCCATGCTCCCGGGGGACAGGTGGGAGAGGCAGAACGAGGAGAGAGTGAAGGATTCCAGAGGTGGGCTGGCTTCCTCTCTTGCAGACAGACACGGGAGGGAGGTGGGCAGCGGGCCAGCCCCATACCTGCAGTTCCAATCTGCGGCCCTGACAGCTGCAGCCACTTTGGGGAGGGGGAGGGGGAGGGGCCCATCGAGCGGAAAAGTCCCAGCCGACACTGTGTCCGGTGCTGTTGGGGGGTTGGGGGAAGGAGATGGGATAGGATGGAGGGATGGATGTGGACCTAACCCACCTCATCTCACTGGCTTTTCTTAGGGGCTCGGTGCCCACCTCCCTGAAAGCATGACGCTTGGGTTTGTCTGTCCTCCACCAGCCTGGCCTGGGGTCTCAGTGCTGGGCCTGACCCAAAGGGGTCACATGTGTTTCCTGGCAGCCTGCAGGTGCTGAGCAGGGTGAGGGCGGCTGGCCTGGGGTGCAGGCAGGCCTGGTGATGAATCATGTGGTGCCGCCAGCAGCTCATTCCCCAGGCTGGGGACAGGGAGCTGACAGCTGAGGCTGAGCCGAATGTTTCCAGCCCAGCTCAGCTCGCAAGGGTGGCTGCTGGCCCATGGTGCAGGCCAGCCCCCCCCTCCCAGCTGCCTCTGTGGGGCACACACTAAGGGAGCCCTTGGTTTTTGTCTCACAGCTCCTCAGTGTGGTGGAGGGTGAAGTTGCCCACTGGGAAGGATGCCAGGGGCTGTGGTGGGTTGGGAGCACCTGCCACTCTTTGGCCATAAGCTGTTGTGGACTCACGTGGAGCCACAAGATGGGAATGGACCATGCCACCCCCGGTCTGGTTTGAATCTGGAGCAGTGGAGGGTGACGGAGTGTTCTTCCCGCCCCTCCCCTCCCCTCCTCCTGCTGGCTGTCGGACCAAGCGCTCAGCCACTGCTACCGGTGCAGCTCAGGGAGTGGCTGGGCCGCTTGCCCAGGCCTGAGGCTGGCCAAGCTGCAGCCGCTTTCAGAGTCAGGCCCTGCAGTGGAGGCCTTGGCCGGGCGCGTGCCGCACCCCAACTATCCTGGTCTCTAGAGAGCCTTCCGGCCCCACAGGCCATTCGCTTTCATCTGACCCCTCTTGACACCCAAGCCTCCAGCCCTTGTCTGGTTGACTCTGGCCTACCATTCAGTCTTGTTGAAGCTCAAGCTTGCCCTGCTTTCTCCTGCTTTGCCCTAATCCCTAAATTGACTCTTTCCTCTTCCACTGGCTTCTAGGTCGTGAGATGCCTATTGGAGCTAGCTGGGCATCATTTGGGCCTCTGTAGCCCCACAGTCCCCAACCATGCTTGCTACTCTATTGGCAGCCTCTACGAATGGACAAACTTCCTTACAGTATTCTCCAGTTTGCTCTTTGGGGACTTTCTCTTAGAGTCTCTTGTCTGCATGTTCCTTTGGTTTAGTCCTGACACTGGCCCAGCCACTCTGACCACAGAAGCAGGTACCACTCAATTATTGGTCCTCCCAGAGTTTACCTAAGTATTGAAATGTGAGGCCTATGGGTGGAGAGGCAGTAGAACCATGTCTAGCAGAGAGGAGGGCCAGCAGGGGTCCTTGGGTGGGGTTGGTGCCCATTTGCTGAATACACACATACCCTGCCAGGTTGGGACTCAACCCAGTGTTGTCACAGGGTCCTTGTAGCTTAGGAGTGAAGCTGGGCAGACAGAACCTTGCATGAGGAATATATGAGAAGGGAAGGTGGCTCCCCTCAGCCCCAGCTGCACTTCGAGGTTCTGGCTTCCTGGGCTGCAGAAGGTTCTGCGGTGATGAAGTGTGCCCTCTCTCCCTCCCTCTGAGCAGCTGTGGGCTCCTACAGGATTAAGGGGAGGAAATTTGGGGTTGGGTTTCTTTCTGAACAAAACCTGCCGCTGTGACTCTTTATCCTGTTATATTTCTATCAGATTGGACACAGCCCCCTACCCCTGCCTTAATGGCTCTGGCTTTGAGAATTTCCTCCAAAATTACACTGCTGTTTCCTGCACCGGCGTTCCCTGGAGCCCTTCAGTGCAGAGGAGGGGCCACATTGGCCCTGCCCTGTGAGGATGCCCACATAGGCCTCAACACCTGGTCTCCCCCCAGCCAGGGACCAGGAGGCCTGCCAGTGACAGCACCTGGTGCCCTCTGTCATTCCCCACCCACCACCCAGCCAGAAGTCAGGCTTGGCCTTTCTTCTCTGTTGTACCTCTCAACTAATTGTCACCTGCAGGGTTTTAATGACCGGCCAGCTGCACACAGCGCCTGGTGCAGGTCTAAATCAACCTCAGGGGCCAGAGGGATCTTTGGAAGAGTTGGGTAGGACAGAGTGTCGGATGGCTAGGAGTCTTTCCAGTGTGCAGCTGGAAGCAGAGCAGAAGCCCTGGCAGTCAGTGGACCCCAAGTCTCTCTGGGTTAGGTGGGTATCATTGGGGACATTTGGGTAGCTGCTACTCAGATGGTGTCCTCAGGCCTGTCTAGACCTGGTAGCCTGCTTGGCTGGACAGCACTGCTCACTTACTTCCTATACCCGCTTTTAATGGAGTGCTGCTGGGGAAGCCAAATGTGTGTGAGCATGAGGCCCATCTGGTCCTTCCTCGCTGTGCTCCTGGGAGGAGGCAAGGCTGTTGGCTGCCTCTCATCATGGGCGGTGGGCTTGCCCTCTCCTCTCCACCCTCTCCGCCCTGCCCTATCCCTTTTGCGCCCCCCCCCCCACACACACACCACAGACCCCTGTACAAGGCTCTTGATGGGTGATCTAAACCTGTCCTTGCTCTGCCTTACTCTGGGAAGGTGGGTTGAGAAAGCTAGGGTCAGAGAGTTCAGACACTTTCAAGAGGGTAGTCGGCCTCGGATTGGAAGATACTGTTTCATTTTTAATTATACAAAATTTTCAGACTTTATATTATCATATTAAAGACACAAGATGCCAACACTTGGCCCAGGTAGGGAGTCAGCATGGAAAGTTCCAGTGGGCCTGGGTAAGTGTTGGACTACTTAGAGTCAAGCCATAGCCCGCCTGTCCGTCTGTCTGTTCATAGGCCCTGCTCACAGCTGGGGCAGGTCTGGCCTGGTGAGCATGCTCTTGGGGACCTGTGCTCAGATCAGGTCCAAGGTGGGGCTCTCCGTGACTCTTCAGTGGATCCACCTTCACTAGTGGCATCACCTCTTGGCTGCTGTGGACCCTCCTCCTTCTAACTTCGAATCGCCGTCTTTCTGTCCCGGTCTTTGCTCTGTAGAGGGGATGGGGGTGTGTCAGGGTCTGGATGGAGACCTAGTATCACCCAGCACTGCCTGGACCTTCCTGGCTTCCTGTTGGGGCACTGTCTCAGGTGGCCAGTGCTAGGGCACCCCAGTCCACAGCTCATGCCCCCCCCCCAGTGTATTTTGGGGCGGGGAGTACACTGCTGCACAGCCGAAACTGTAAAATTAAATTTCCCAGATGTTCAGGCCCCAGGAGTTCGTGCGTGCTGTCTGGAGAGGAAATGGGGATTGGGGAAAGCCGTTGTATTTTTTCCTTGCTCACCCTGCTTTTCCGGTGCCACCAAGTGCGGCCAGAGCAGTAAATCATGGCTGGCCAGCATCTCTCAGTTCAGCTTTCAGAACTTTCTCCCCTAAACCGTCCCCTGCAGATCTTCATGGACTAGGGGAGGGGCAGCAGGTGCCCCATGCTTTGGGGTGGAAGTGGGCTGCAGAGGTGGAGGGGCAGTGGCACGTGGACCCCAGGGTGGGGTGGGGGTTCCCTCTCTAATTGCCTTCCTGCTGCACACTACTCCCCTTTGGATGGAGGCTTATGGATATGCTTCTTACTTCCTGAATTCAGCTCCTTTCAGTTCTCAACTTGCTGGAAAGTAACCCTGGAACAGTCCCTCAGCATTGCCAGGGCCCTAACCCTCCCTCCTTCCCTCCTTCCCTCCCTCCCTCCAGACCTTCTGGATGGCCCTTCTCAGTGCTACGTTTTGACCCTATATTTGCAGGTCCCCAAAACCACTGCTAATGGGAATCAGTGTCCCAAGGTGTGGCTCCTATGTGCCCTTCCCTCCTTTGGGCCCAGCTTTGGTGGCAGGTGTAGGCATTAGGGAATGTTGCCTCTGCCTGGCACCTCTGCCTGGCAGGTGTAGGCTGATGAGTAAATCAGGACCCCGTCTGTTCTCCCGACCCTGCTCACCAACTTTCTCTGGTTGCTGAGGCAGAAGGTGCAGATCTGTTTGGGCTGGGTGTTCTCGCCTCCGTCTCGGGCCAGAGGTGGTGGTTGTGGTGGCGGTGGTAGGGGACTGCCCGCACGACCGCTGTGGAAGAAAGGTCCCGAGTGGCATGGTTGCCCGTCGCCGCAGGCCTCACCCACCAGCAGCACGTTGCCCAGGTGAGAAATGTAGCTGGAAGCCAAGCGCAGCGTCTCGATCTTGGAGAGCTTGCGATCTGCTGGCTCAGTGGGGATGAGTGTGCGCAGCGCGGTGAAGGCCGTATTCACGCTGTTGGTGCGGTCCCGCTCACGCGCATTCGCTGTGTGTCTCTGCCGGGGCTCGCGGCCTGGCCGCCCCCCGGGTCCCGGCCCGCTCCCCGCGGCCCTCCGTCCTCCTGCCCGCCGCCGGGCTCCCTGGAGGCCGCAGCGGGCTGCATGCACACGGCAGGGTTTTTCGTCCGAGCCCGAGCTCTCGCTTCCGCGGTCCTCATCCTCCGACAGCGGGCTCACCTCAGGGTACAGGTAGCGGCCCGGCGGCGCTGAGCGCAGCATGGCGAAGGACATGGGCCGGGCAGGGGGCGCGGCGTCAGCTCCACGGTGCGCTGTTCATGCCGCCTCTTTAGGCCCCCACAGGCCGCCGGGCCAGGGGTCTCCGCTGCGCCCCGCGGTGGCGGCTGCCGGGCGACGCGGGCACATGTGTTCGGACTAGAGTGGGGCCGCCAGCAGAGCAGTGCCTTTATAGCAGTCGGCTCCTCCCCCGCGCCTGGCCGCCGCCTCCCTCCCTGGCCTGGAGGAGTTTATGCAGAGTCTGTGCACCTTTTCTCTTTTAATAGCTGTGCTTAGGGGGTCCTGAGCATCTTTCTAGTTGGGGAGTTTCTGGGGTGCTACTGATGCCCCAAGACCATGGTGCACATTCTACCCAGTCTGCAGGGAGGAAGAAGATAAATCAAGTCAAGAGGCTTTCTTCCTTGGCATGCCTAAGTTCACCCAGCTGCCCTGGCCCTGAGTGCTTCACCACACCCTGTCTGACTCTCCTTCCATGTGCACTTGGGTCTTTTGTTGTGCCAGGCTCTCTCTCTCTATGTGTGTGTGTGTGTGACTCCAGCAGTGGCAGTCGAGAGGTGTGTGGGGATGGAATGACCTGATTGTATGACCTGTGCTTTGTGCCAGAAACTTAGCCGTTTGACCCATCCTGCCTGGGAAACCCCACCCCCATCCCTGCTGTGCGCTCCATGGGGCTCCTCAATGCCAGTGCACACGTGGATAATAAGGTCTGCACTTCCTCATCCCTCCAATTTGGAAGTGGCCTCCTAGGTGGAGAGCACACAGCAAGAGTACAGGGCGTTTTGGGGGATGAACTTGTTGGAAAGGGCTGGTGGTATGGACAGGTGCAATGGGACAGGGCCCAAGGGGTCTTGCTAAGGGACTGTTGGCACTCAGCTGTGCTAGTTATGTCTGGGCCCCTCCTCCTTGTGGCTACTGTTGCAGGAAGTGGCCGCCTGGGCAGCAGTCCTCAGGCTGGGAGGAGTGAGGGTGGTGGCTGGCAGGGGCTGAAACCAGGAATGTGTGTCCAGGAATGTGGCTGCTCTGCCCACTAAAGTGGGAGGGGGAAGACCAGTAGTGCTAGAAGGGGGTCCTTGGTCACCTGCTGAGCAAAACGGAGGTTTGTCTCCCCATGGGTGGGGTGGGGTCTTCCCATGGTTCCTGCCTTGTAACTACCCACTTCTGCCTAAGGCTTCTGCCAGGGGAGGGAGCCCATAGGCGATGAGGTCATCCCTGTCTGTGGCTGCCCAGAGCCCTGGCCAAGGAATCCAGTAAGGGGGGAGGCTAGGGTTGGCATCACTTCAGTGGAAAATGTGAAGGTAAAACTCTGGCGCCTCAAAGGGCTTGGGGGGAGGGGGCATAGAACCCCTGCCATGCCACGTCAGACCTTGGGGCCAGGGATAGGGCAGATTTTGGGTCACCTGGCCTCTAGGCACTTGAGGCTCTCTAGGGTCTGTCCTTGGGTAGCTTGAAGAGGGTTAAGTGTGGTAGGGGCAGGTGCTGACGTGGTGGCTATGCTACAGGACATTCGGAACACTGTGGGCAATGTGCCTCTGGCATGGTACGATGACTTCCCACATGTGGGCTATGACCTGGATGGCAAACGTATCTACAAGCCCCTGCGGACACGAGATGAGCTGGACCAGTTTCTGGACAAAATGGATGACCCGGATTTCTGGTGAGTTGGGCCTCGGGGTCAGAACCTGTGTGGTACCTTAGGCCTGGAGTATGGTCTGACTGGCTTTCCCTCAGGCGCACTGTGCAGGATAAGATGACAGGGCGTGATCTGCGGCTGAGTGATGAACAGGTGGCCCTGGTACAGCGGCTTCAGAGAGGCCAGTTTGGAGATTTGGGCTTTAACCCATATGAGGTAGGTAACAACTGGCCGTAGGTTATGAAGTACATGCAGCTCCCCAGCCTAACATCTATGCTTGTCTCCCTAGCCAGCCGTGGATTTCTTCAGTGGTGACATCATGATCCACCCTGTGACCAACCGGCCAGCTGACAAGCGTAGTTTCATTCCATCCCTAATTGAAAAGGAGAAGGTGGGGACCCCCTTGTCTCCCTCTACCCCTCATGTAAGGTTCCCGTGCTGCCAGTTGACCTAGCTTTGTGTGCAGGTGTCTCGCATGGTGCACGCCATCAAGATGGGTTGGATCAAGCCTCGACGGCCCCAGGACCCCACCCCTAGCTTCTATGACCTGTGGGCCCAGGAGGATCCGAATGCCGTGCTGGGGCGCCACAAGATGCACGTGCCTGCACCCAAGCTGGCCTTGCCTGGCCACGCTGAGTCTTACAACCCACCTCCTGAGTACCTGCCCACCGAGGAGGAGGTAGGCCTGCACCGAGATGGGCATGGTCCCCAGCCATGTTTCCTGATCCTTTCTCACCTGTGTCCTGTCTCCCCAGCGCTTGGCATGGATGCAGCAGGAGCCTTGTGAGAGGAAGCTTAACTTCCTGCCACAAAAGTTTCCCAGCCTGAGGACAGTGCCTGCTTATGGCCGCTTCATCCAGGAGCGTTTTGAGCGCTGCCTTGACTTGTATCTGTGCCCACGGCAACGCAAGATGAGGGTATGTTAAGCAGCCCACTTGGGTCCTGGGGAAGTGTAGGATGGAGGTAGTGACTAAGTGTTCTCTCACCCCAGGTGAATGTGGACCCTGAAGACCTTATCCCCAAGCTTCCTCGGCCAAGAGACCTTCAGCCTTTCCCTGTGTGCCAGGCCCTTGTAAGTGGGCAATCAGGTGGGCAGATGCCCTCAGGGGTGTGCGTGTCTGTCTTCACTTTTCCTTCTCTGTAGGTCTACAGGGGCCACAGTGACCTTGTCCGCTGCCTCAGTGTCTCCCCAGGGGGCCAGTGGCTGGCTTCAGGTGGGCCTGAGGTGGGAGCTGCCCTGAGCTGGGAGGCAGGGATCTGGGTGAGAGGCTCAGATACTGAGAGCCTTCACTGCCACATCCAGGTTCGGACGATGGCTCATTGAGGCTCTGGGAAGTGGCCACTGCCCGCTGTATGAGGACTGTGCTTGTTGGGGGTGTGGTCCGGAGCATTGCCTGGAACCCCAATCCTGCCATATGCCTAATAGCTGCAGCCATGTGAGTCTAGGACACTGTGGGTGGAGTTGGGAAGGGGCACAGCCAAGTGGGGACTATGCTGAGGAGGGCTGTGTCTGTCCCTGGCTTGTAGGGACGATGCAGTGCTGCTTCTGAACCCCGCCCTGGGAGACCGGCTGCTGGTGGGCAGCACAGACCAGCTGCTGGATGCCTTCACTCCACCTGAAGAGCCAACATTGCAGCCAGCCCGCTGGCTAGAGGCCTCCGAGGAAGAACGCCAGGGGGGCTTGCGACTACGTATCTGCCACAGCAAGGTATGTGGTGGGAAGGGGAGGGGAACGTGCCAGACCTGGTCAGGTAATCAGCTGGCATTGCTCTTCTCTAGCCTGTGACACAGGTGACCTGGCATGGGCGAGGGGACTACCTGGCTGTGGTGCTGTCTAGCCCAGGACACACTCAGGTGCTGATCCACCAGCTGAGCAGGAGGCGCAGCCAGAGCCCATTCCGCCGCAGCCATGGACAGGTGCAGTGCGTGGCTTTCCACCCCACCCGGCCCTTCCTGCTTGTGGCCTCTCAGCGAAGTGTCCGCATTTACCACCTGCTGCGCCAAGAGCTTACCAAGAAGCTGATGCCCAACTGCAAGTGGGTATCTAGCCTAGCTGTACACCCAGCAGGTGAGGAGACCATGTACTCTCCAAGTCAGGGTCGGGAATGAAGGAACCCTCTAAGTCTTGTGAGAAATACTGTCACTGCCTCTGGCCCTAGGTGACAACATCATCTGTGGCAGCTATGACAGCAAACTGGTGTGGTTTGACCTGGATCTTTCCACCAAGCCATATAAAGTGCTAAGGTAAGGTGGGTAGGAGTGAAGTAGGGAGTAGGGACCCTTTAGCTGGAGCCCAACTGTCAATGCACTCTTCTGCAGGCATCACAAGAAAGCCTTACGGGCTGTGGCCTTCCACCCCCGATACCCACTCTTTGCATCTGGCTCAGATGACGGTAGTGTTATTGTCTGCCATGGCATGGTGTACAAGTGAGTGTTAACCCTTGCCCAGCCCTCCCCATGGGACCATCCCACTGGGCACTGAATCCCTCTCTTCCACAGTGACCTGCTGCAGAACCCACTGCTGGTACCCGTCAAGGTGCTTAAGGGGCACACACTGACCCGAGATCTGGGTGTTCTGGATGTGGCCTTCCACCCCACACAGCCATGGATCTTCTCCTCTGGGGCAGATGGTACCATCCGACTCTTCAGCTAGGCTGATGCACTATTGTGGGCGGCCTGGAACAGGGTGGGTGTGCCTATACAGACTCAATAGAATCCTTGATTCCCATTGTTCTGGCCTTCTTGATTGGGCCACCCACTCCCACCCTGGCACCCTGAGAACTGTTCACCCAAGACCAGGGGACCTCAGGATTCCCTTTTAGTTTAAGCCAGAAGGAAGAGTGGTATTGATATGCTTGTCACCTACTGAGGTGTAAGTGGCTTTATTGGGCAATAAATTGGGGCACCACAGTCTTGGCCCTGTATGTGATGGCAGCAGAGTCCTCTAGGCAGGACAAGCTGGTACATTGCTTGCAGGAGTACAGTCAGCCTCAGGCAAACTTCACCAGACGGCCCAGCGTCTCAGCCGCTTTCTCCCGCACCTCAGGCACTGGGTCTTTCAGGAGGAGCTGCAGGGCTGTGGGCAGAGAAAGGAACAGACCAGTTGTACACATGCTTGGGCCTGTTTGTGGGGCCGCCCACTGCCTTCTTAACAGACGGGCCTCTGCTGGGAGGGCTCGGGAGCCAACGGAAAGATAGTTTTTCCTTTTTTAGTGTTTTTTAAGCTCTTTTGGAACAGTTAAGAAGTTTCCGTGAATTACTAGAGACGATGAGGTCACCAATGACAGGGGAAAAAAAATCCTGAAATCCAGGAAAATCACTTAGTCCCTTCGGGTGCCTACAGGGTCAGCAAAGCCCCAACAGAGATGGGGACATGTGTCCTGGATTTGGGGGTGTGCTCACCTGCAATAAGCTGTTCCAGGTCCACCTGTGGCTTTTGTTCAGGCTCAGCATGCAACACCAGGAACCCTGAAGCAGGTGGGATAAGCGGTGTGGTGTACAAACTTGAGGTGTGATTGGGATGAGAAAAGGGCCTGCTTACCTGTGAACATGGGGGCGGCGGCTCTGACATCATCCCAGCTGCTCTTGAAGTAGAACAGGTTGGTGCTCACTAGCCGACCCAGCAAGTCAGGGAAGTGATGCATCTGTAGAACACTAGTGTCAGGAGTCAGGGTCCTCAGCCCACCGCAGGCCGGGTCTCCCACAGCATTCCTCTCACCAGGTGCTTGCATGTAGAGTTGAGGAATTCCCCAAAGTGTACACTCCGGCCCTCCTGAAGGTATTTGTGGAAGGCAGTTGCCAGCTCAGCACACTCCAGGTGAGGGACACACATGCACAGGGCGAACTTGCAGGCCTGTGATACAACGGAGTGCTATGCCCAGATCCCTCCCAGGCCTCAGGGAGAGCATGCTGAGCCCAGCACCCTTTCCCCTGAACCCGATGGTCACTCACACTGGCCACTGAAGCCTGAGGGTCCCGGAGATGCAGTAGGAGTGGCACCAACCCACCCACGACCTGCTCCAGGAAGACATCCTCACAGTCCCCATGGCAAGCCTTGTTGAGGTGCCCAAAAAGTCGGATGGATGCAGTCCTGAACTCCACTTTTTCCTAGCAGGGGTGCAACCATGTCACTACAAGCCCCCCTTTCTAGGCAGACCTGTGTGCATTCTGAGCTCCGACTTTTGTACTACAAATTAGAAAGTGGTTTATGGGGGTGGGTATGTAATAATTGAGTACAGGAGGTTGGAGGCTGACACGGAAGATGTCATCATTGGGGCTGGGGAGCCAGTCCCAGCAAAGCAGTACCCGGTGTAAGTATATATCTCACAACTCGGCATCTGCTGTAGGACCTGGCTAAGGGTGTCCTGCAGCTTACACTGTCAAAGAAGGGCCGGATGCGGATGGTTGTGTGAAGCAGCACCACGCGTAGGTCCCATGGCTCCACTAGATCTAGCAGCCGTGCAAGGCCCACCATAGCCTCCAGGGCCACCAGACTGTGTGGCTCATCACCATCGTCCAGCCCACCAACCATAGCTGTCAGAAGCTGGGGGCCATGAGCTTGCACCTAGGAAACCATTGTTTTCAGACTGTCCCAGTCTACAGGCAAACCTCTCCCCCAAGCAGGTGTAAACTGAGTTAAGTTTCCTCATTCTGCCTCTTATACTCAGCCATTGTCTCCTGGCCTCCTGGAGGCTGGCCCACCTTATCGGGTGAACCAGAAGCGATGTTGGCCAGACCTCGAAGCACCAGACGGCGTACACTGGCACTTGAATCCTTCAGCCGGGCTATCAGGTTGTCCAGCAGTGGCTCCAGGAGCATCAGGTCATTGACCACATTACTGCTGAGTAACTGGAGGCAGAGCAGATCTGACCATTTGTACCAACTGACCCCCCACCAGCCCAGGCCCAGACGCTAGCCTACAGTTTCCTGAAAAAGGGGAGCTGATGGTCTGCCCTTACCCTGGCCTCCCATTCTTCAGAGTCTATCAGCCTCTGGCAGCAGGGGCTCAGACCTGACCTAGGGCCTAGCCCTGACAGGCTCCAGACAGGGTTTTACTAGGTGGGACTAAGCAAGCTCTGGCAAGGACTATGGAGGCTGAGCTTGTCTGTAGGGTATGGCTGCCCATGTTCTATCCCACTGATCCTGAGAAGAAAGCATCTTCTTATTCCAAAACAGGACTTAGGATCATAGTCCCTCTCCAAGGTCCTACCTCAGCCAGGAAAGCAGTAGAAGTGACCCTCTGGATCTCATACACGCTGCTTTGAGTGCTCACGAGTGCCTTCATCACCAGGGGAAGTCGGGGGCCTGCATACTTTGCCATGGAACTAAGGAAGGAGGTTCCAAAAGGCAGGAGCTAGCCAACCTGTATGTCTGCAAATCACTACCCAAGACCAGCTGCTATGTTAACCCAAGGGGCATTTACCTCCCACTTGGCATGGCTTGAACCCTAGGCATTCTACTCCAGGCCCTATGAGTGCTCCTCAGGCATTCTTCCAGCCCACAGGATACCCCTTTTCTGTGCTTCTTGACAGGTGTGTGTATCTCACACCCGCATGTCCCCTGGACAGTATGTGGCTTGCTTACCTGGCCAGCTGGGCAACTCCATCCTCATGCCCCGCCGAGGTCCTAAGCAACTCCCAGCCTCCCTCCAGCTCCACACACCGCAACACATCTTGACTGCCACCTCGGAGTAGCAAGGCCTGAAGGGCATCCACTGCAGAGCTGTTTGTATGTAGAATGGATGATATTTGATGGCTCATCTGCCTTGTTTCTTTCCACCAGGACCACTAAATGCTGGCAAGTCACTTGGGTGTGTGGCTGCCCAGGCCTATCTTGCCAGTATCATCCTTCAAGGAGCAGGCTTGGAGGTTATCAGGATAGATAATGGATTCAATGGACCAATCTGTTGGCCTGGACGTGAGCTAGCCAGATTGGCCTTTAGCAGTCTCTGGGACAATACACAGAACCATTAAGCTATACATAAAGGCCACAGATTTAGCCTCTAAACTCTCAGGTACCTGTCTATCCTGAGTCTGGACCTTGAGGACCCAGAGGCCTCTGGAAGGGACTGCCCAATTCACTGAGGTTGAATGAAACAGAAGAGCAAACAGCTGGGGTGGGGTGGGGAGGCATTGTGAGACAGCACCTGTCCTCTACTGGCTCGCTCCACTGGTCCCCTAAGCTCCTGTGGCAAGCACCTCATCTCGTCTCTTGCAGGACTAATGCTATTTCCTAGGTTCAGCTAGAATTAGTTTGGCTCCTGCTAAGATATGCCCTTCTACCGTAGGGAAGAAGTTGACCAGATTTCTGTACCAGTGCAATTCATCAAAATGGGTTCACCCCTTGCAGAAATGTATGGCTCTCCAGTACCATAGCCCTGACTTGCCTTGCACGCTTGCATTCACATCAGCCCCATGATGTCCTGTGTAGACCTTAGTGGCTCTTGCGTTATCCCTACCTCCCCAGACCCTCTAAGGTCAGGTCTCATACCCTAAGGTCTACTTCTTCCCACCACCCTTCAGACAAGGTCTTTTCTGTCTTCTCCAGGGCCAGGCAGCTGGCATCCTGCTCTCACTGCCTCCAATAGTGTGCACACCACACTACACCACACCACACATGCACACGTGACCTGTGTTTACAAGTAAGCATGGGATGGCAGGCAAGGACTCTATTACCTGCAGGGATCAAGGTTCCTGGCTGGTTTGGCTGGGCTGGTGCTCCTCCGCTCCTTGCCCTGCAGGTTCCTGGGCAGTTGGACACCCACAGTACAGCTGACCCGTAGGAGAAGTGCTGCGAACAGCTGAGGGTAGAGCTCCAGTACCACAGTTCCAGAGGATGGGGCAGACAGGACCTCATACAGTGCACAGGTGGCCTGGAGCAGAGCCACTAGGTCACATCTCCCTCTAGGCAGTCTCTGTACCCCTATCTCCAGGATTCAAAGGGGTCCAAGCCTTAGCATGAACTCCATTTATACTTCAAGTTTTGGGTCCCTAAGAAGACGGGATAGGGACCCAAGAAGCCATGGATTAGACAGGTCAGTCCTCTGGGCAGGGGAGCAGTGTGGCCTTTGTGGGGACAAACATCAGACCATCTGTTCTTGGTTCCTTAGAAGGGAAGGGAGAGGAAATTCTCACAGCTGCTTTATTGCTTAGAGAAAGGCTGGGCTGGTTCCCCCCCCCCCCAGGATAAAATGTGAAGTGGGCTCCTTTGGGAGCTAACACCTGCTGGTCTTTATGAGCCCCAGCACAGCTGCCAGGTGCCTTTGGGGTGCCCAAGCCTCATGTGGGGGCAGGGGTAGTATGTAAAGCAGCCCCTGAAGTCCCTACTTACTGCAAGGGGAAGTAGTGTAGCCACTCTGTCAGCAGTGCTGCCCAGAAGGAAGGCCCGGCTCTCCTTGAATGGGACATCTCTGCTCATCTTCTCTAGAAGCAGCTCTAAGACCTGAGTGGTAAGGCTGGGCTCCACAGCCAGTGCCCGCCACAGGGCACAGATGTGACTGCAACAGAGAGGAAAAGCATTTTGAGCAACTGCTGACTGCTGATCTTTCCCCAACCATTTATAAACATGAAGTCCTGTCGGCATACAGCATGGCACAACTCACTGACCTGCCCCACAGTCACTCTCCTGCATGCATGTGATGGGCTCTTTATGTTTTCTACAAAAGACAGCCCAGGCAGAAATAGTTATGAACATCCCCTGGGAATGGACAAACAGTGTGGATAAAAACACAACCAGCCAGGGAGCAGTGGCTGTGCACACCTTTAACCCCACCACTCGGGAGGCAGACACAGGCAGATCTCCGAGTTCAAGGCCCGGCCTGGTCTACAGAGTAAGTTCCAGGACAGCCACAGCTACACAGAGAAACTCTGTCTAGAAAACAAAACAAAAAAAAACCAGCCATACTACACAAAAAGAAAGAAGAAGCCACCTCATTGTATGTCAAGAGCAGTATACTAAGCACATAAGACAGAAGGGATCTTTCCAATCCACTCACAAAACTCAAGAGTCAGACAAAACCCTCCTAAGAGCAGCAACAGCAGCACACTGGTGCCAGGTTGGGGGCTCAGCTGAAGAGCAGATGGGACCTAGAGGCTGGATACCCACTCTGTCCCCAAGCAATGTTTGAGGTCTATAAGCACAGAGAACCCTGTTGGGGCACCAGGATTTGCAGGCGCTCCTGTGCACACTCCTGTCTCGTAGTCAGGTATCTACAGGAAGGCCACCTAAATGAGGGCTAGAGAGATGGCTGTGTGGTTAAGAGTGCTTGGTGCTCTTGCCTAGTTCACATCCCAACATCCATTTGGAATGGTTTACAACCACCTGTAACTTCAAAGGATATTACACCCTATTATTCTGGACTCCAAGGACACACACAGACACACACACACACACACTCTCAATGCACAGCCTCCAAGCTTGGTAAGAACAAGAGCTGATAATGATACATGTATCCTGTGCCCTAACGTCAGGGACAGCACCAGCAAGGTAGGGACCTGGTCCATATGTGGCCTCAAGGATAACCTCTGCCTCCAACCAAGACCACAAAGAAAGATGAGACAAACAAACCCATCTCCTCAGGACAGGGGGCTGGAGGGGAAGAGAAAGGAAGGCAGGAAGACAGACTGGTGCAGAGGTGGGAGACGTATTGGTAGAGGGTGGATGCAGGGTTCCTAGGCTCCTAGAGGGTGGGGTTCTCTCACAGGTGACCAGTACTCTAGTGAATCACTGAATCGTAGAGGAGCCTGAGAGGAGGCTAAGGACAGTGACCATCGTGAAGAGCTATGGGAAGCCTGTCTTAGCAGGTATGCCCAAGAAAGGTCTGGTTTGGTTTTGTTTTGTTTTTGAGAAAGGGTTTCTCTGTGTAACAACTCTGGCTGTCTTGGAAGTTGCTTTGTAGACCAGGTTGGCCTTGAATTCAGAGATCTGCCTGCCTCTGCCTCTGCCAGTGCCAGAATTAAAGGGGTGTGCCACCACCACTGCCCAGGTCCCAAGAAGGGTCTAACAAGAATCCTAAGACATCTGGAGAGGGCGTTGGGTACCTAAGGGGTAGGGCCTTTTTCAATATGACCATCTTTTCCACAAGCCCAGGCTCATGGGGACTCATGCAGAAAATTTAGGGTGCAGAAGAGAGGGAGGGCTGCTGAAGGAGGATAGTATGCCATGCAGGGAAACCCCCCAAAACTGAAGTATGGCTTCGATCAAATAAGCTCAGGGTACTGAGTACCTGTCAAAGGGCAGGGGGCTCCCCAGGAGACTGGATACCACTGCCTCGCAGTGCTGAGATGCTAGGAGGTACACGCTGTGCTGGGCAGCTGGTAGGATGTGTTCCTCCTGGGTATCCCGCAGCTTGGCTCGCAACACACTCACAATCTCAGGTACCTGCAGACAGGACAGGCTCAAGTAGGATGTTGCAGTCAGGCTGTGAAGCTGTGAACATCCCAGGGCACATGTCCACATCAGGATGACGGGGTAGGGCCCCACTAGCCCAGACTGTGAGAAGGAAAGTCCTTAGAAACCAGAGCTCTCAACTACAGGTCACAGGCTTATGGCAGAAAAGTCTAAGGCAATTCTCCTTGGGTGTGAGCAGCTAAGAGCAAGAACATAGATCCCACACAAGAAGAGACAAGTGGGCCATGCCCAGTGATAGATCATCTACCAATATGTAGGAGACTACCTTGGATTAGATTTCCCCAGCACTACAGAGGAGGGAAGTGGGTGGGTAGGTAGAAGTACATCTCCTTGGAGATGTCCAGAGCAGGTGATTAAGGAGCGTGAGGTAAAAGCCCCTTGAGCCTCTAGAGTGTTCCTGCAACTCAGCCACTGTCTGCTAGAGGCAGGACCCATATGAGAAATCAGGGTAGGGGGCAGAAAGGGAGGACAAAACAGGAGCAATGGACACATGGGTAAGACTGAGCGAGAGGATAACTCAGAGGGAAGAGGTGACACCTGCCTGAGGCTTGTGGGTGTCTTGCTGCTGTACAAAGCAGTTAACACAAACACCAGGGAGCACAAAAAAAGTGAGTGGAAAAGCTCTGGGCAGGAACTCTCTTTAGAACTACCTAAATGTAGTGGATAGATCTGCAGCCTCAGTTATCCTCCAAAATGTAGCCTACCTCTAGGCAGTCTTGCAGGGCTTAGCTTATGAATTGACTCTCTGGTTCTACACATGGAACCCCCTCCACCCCCACAACATATCAAGCCAAAGCTACAGGTAGAGATTACAGAAGTGAAAGGACACTGAGACCAGTGCTAGTCACTTTTGTCCTAGGCAAGGGAATCAGAAAGTTCCTCAGCAACAACAGACATTGGAAAGATTCTGGATCCAATGGGAACTGCCAAGGCCTGGCCCTTTCTCCTTGGTAAAACCAGGAAGGGTACAGGAGGCTGAATATCAGTGTGGAGTACACAGGAGTACATGTTCCCTTGGGGAACATGTGAGCATGACAGTAGAGTTACTGGATGACCTTGGGTACAGGAAGCAAATCCCCCATGGTCCACTCACTGGGTAGCAGCCTCCTATCTACCTGCTCATCTGTACCTTCTTCTTCTGGCTCTGTGTCCTGACCCAGCTATGGTCTCAGCAGGCCTATGGCATCTGGACACTGGCAAGTGAAAGCTTCCTGTTTCCAGTTTCTGGGAAGTCTGTTCAGTTTCTTTTTGGGGGAAGTTGTGTTTGTTAGGATCATGTTGGGACTGAGCCATACTCCCAGCCCCTTTCTGACATTGTGACAAGAAGTATTGAATCTCTAGGAGATTTTTTGTTGTTGTTTTGTTTTGTTTTCTGAGACAGGGTTTCTGTGTGTGGCTTTGGAGCCTGTCCTGGAGCTCGATTTGTAGACCACGACAGCCTCAAACTCACAGAGATCCACCTGCCTCTGCCTCCTGAGTGCTGGGATTAAAGGTGTGTACCATCTCTGCCCAGCTCTAGAGATTTTTAAAGCAGTGCTCCTTGTTTCTGGCCTACTGCTCAGGATAGCGATTTCTGCAAAAGCACTTTTCTACAACGATAACATGAGTGACTAGGTGTGGTGGCCTTGCAGTGGGGGCAGTTTCCTTAATATTCTGACTTAGAAGAAGCCCACCTTCACTTCTAAATTCTGCACAGAGCCCCACTTTTGGCCAAGTAGGGCAGGCTTTGTCTTGTCTCTGGACCTCTGTCTGTCTACCTCTGGGTTGTGGCCCCGACACACTTCTCTGAACACCTGGGAGTATTCCTGCCCTATATCAGCTTCGTCTAAGTCATTTGTTCACAACAGCTCCATGAAGGCATGGTTCCACTATAGTGGTTCTAGCACACTGATGGTTATGTAAACAATCACACAGAAATTTCCATAACCTCAAAAGAAATCATGTCCTCCTCATGAGTCTACCTCTTCCCCAGCCCCTCAAACCTCAAATCTACATTCTTCTCTGTGGATCTGCTTGTTCTCAACATTTTATATAAATGGATCACACACAGTGCATAGTGTTTCTTTTCTGGCTTTCACTTGATACAATGTTTCTCAGGGTTCACCTACACTGCAGATATGTTAGGACTCCATTCCTCCATATGGTGAAATAATATTGCACTGTATGCATGGACCACATTTTCTTTTCTTATTCACAAACTGGTAGCATCTGAATAATGCTGCTGTGAACGTTTGTGTGTAAGTTTCTGTGTGTATATAGGAGTGTTCTAGGGATGGAGGACTGGGTCATGTGTAGCCCTCACTCTGACATTTTGAGCAGACTGCTTTCACACGGTAGCTTCTCTCTGCCCCTTGCCGCTCACATTAGCACATGTTTCCTCTTCCCTGTATTCCCCTCTGACCGACCCACCACTGCCTGACACAGGTGAAGAAGGTCTGCTTTATCCTCCCGCCTTGTATATATTCATTCGGTGGGACCTCTGTCCAGCTGCATACCAGAACCACACTAACTCAGTGTTAGACCAAAAGTCTAACAGCACAGTCTCTGTAAGAGGCTCCTGTCTGTTTGAGTCTCTCAGAGTAGAGAGGAATCCCATGACCCTGATGGACCAATGATGCAGAAATGCCAAGTTACAAGATGACTGAGATGCCAGACACAGGCCAAAGTCTAAACTCCTGGATGGGCTCTGTAATTCAGGACCATGCGAGGGCACCTGGCTCAATGAAGCCAAGGGAGACCCAAAACCATACAGGTCTGGAAAGAAAACAGGGTAAAACCTCCTTAACAGTGGATCTGGCAATGATTTCTTAGACATGACACCAAAAACAGAGGCAATAAAAGAGGTAAGTGGGACTACATCAACCTCAAAACTCTTGCACACCAAAGGACAAACTGACATAATTCAGAGTTTACTACAGGATGAAGCACATATTTTAAACTCATATAACCTGATAAGGGATTATATCCAAAATGTATAAAGAACTGTAAGTTAACAGGCTCATTAGTCTCCAAGGGCCAGCAAGATGGCTCAGCAGTTAAAGGCGCTGGCCTGATGACCTGAATCGATTCTCCAAAACCCCATAAAGATGGAAAGAGAGAACTGACTCAAGTTGTCACACACACCCTAATAATAAAGCCTCAACAACAACTGGCTTGAATAAACTTTTTCCAAAGGCAATACACAAATGGCCGATAAATACGTGTGGAGATGCCTAGCTTCATTAACCATCGGAGAAATGCAATCAAAACCATAATGATGGGACTGGAAAGATGGCTCAGTGGTTAAGAGTGTATACTGCTCTCACAGAGATCCTGAGCTTAGTTCCCAACACTCACACTAAGCATCTCAACAAGTGAAGGTGCTTGCTGTCAAGTCTAAGGACTGGAATTGGATCTTCCCAGTTTCACATGGTGGAAGGAGAGAACAAGTCCCCTGTGGTATTTTCTGAACTCTATGTATGTGCTACTGCATAGATACAAGTTCCCCTGCTCCCAAATAAACACGCATGAAGGCACGCACCAGCAGAGCTGGGCACCTCATACTCACACACAGCAGAGTGCACGAGCATGTGCGCGCACATGCACGCACCTCATACCACCAGAGGTTCTTGTTCTTCCAAAGGACTCAGAGTTTGGTTCCCAGCACCCACTTTGGGTGGCTCACAATTACCTGTAACTGTTCTTGCTTCTGGCCTCCGCATGCATGCATACACACATGTGGCACACGTACACATACACAAATAAATATGTACATACATATGTACATATAAAAAATAAACTAGAGTTAGCAAGAGTTCAGCTGTGAAGAGTACTTGCTGCAAATGACTCTGAGATTCCATCTTATGCCTGTCAGAATGACCAAGATCAAAAACACTAATGACAGTTTATGCTGGAGAGGATGTGGAGAAAGGGGATCACTCCCACCGCCAGTGGGAGTGAAAACTTGTACAGCCACTTTGGAAATCAGTATGGCAGTTTCTCAGAAAATTGGGAATCTACCTCAAGACCCACTGATACCACTCTTGGGTATATATACCCAAAGGATGCTCAACCATTCCCCAGGGACACTTGCTCAACTATGTTCATAGAAGCATTATTCATAACCTAGATGCCTCTCGGCCAAAAAACAGATAAAGAAAATGTGGTACATATATACAATGGAATATTACTCAACAGAAAAAAAAAAAACAATGACATCATGAAATTCACAGGCAAATGGATGGAACTAGAAAAAAATCATCCAGAGTGAGGTAACCCAGACTCAGAAAGACAAACACCGTATGTACTCACTCATAAGTGGATATCAGATGTAAAGTAAAGGATAACCAGGCTACAATCCTCAGTCCCAGAGAAGCTAGGGAACAAGGAGAACCTTAAGAGTGACATATGGATCTCCCTGGGAAGAGGAGGTACATGGCATGTCCTGGGTAAACTGGGGGTGGGGGTGGAGAAGGGAGGGAGTGAGAACATGAGGGATCAGGATGGTTGAGTTGTGGGCAGGATGGAGCAGGAGAGTGATGGGGGAGATTCTTGATGGGGGAAGGGACCATTGTGGGCGTCCAGTTAGAGAGAGGGTGGAGGGATTGTATGAGCAGGGAGGGCGGGCCAGGGTCATGATGGAGAAGCCCACAGAGACAGCTGACCTGAGCTTGTGAGAGCTCACAGACTCTGGATGGACAGCTAGGAACTGGCAACTGTCTCTAACTCCAGTTCTAGAAGTTCTAATCTCCTTTTCTGGCTTCTGTAGGCACTGTACACATGGTACACATACATACATGCAGGCAAATACTCATACACATAAAATAAATAACTCTAAAATAAAATTTTAATTTAAAAAATGGGATTTTTGCCGGGCGTTGGTGGCGCATGCCTTTAATCCCAGCATTGAGAGACAGAGGCAGGCGGATCTCTGTGAGTTCGAGACCAGCCTGGTATACAAGAGCTAGTTCCAGGACAGCCTCCAAAGCCACAGAGAAACCCTGTCTCAAAAAAAAAAAAAATGGGATTTTTACTTTTTGCATATAAGTGCTTTACAAATACGTATGTCTGCACCACATGCATGCCTGGCATCTGAGGAGATTGGATGAGTACATTCGATTCTGGAACTCAAGTTATAGATGTAACCACCATGTGGGTCCTGGGAATCTGAACTCAGGTCCTCTGGAAGAACAGCTAGTGCTCTTAACATCTCTAAGTAAATATATTTTTTAAATGCTTAAAATATTTTTCAGTTTGGTCATATATCCAAAGAGACAAAAACAAGGACTTGAGGTGTTTGTCCAGCTGTGTTCACTGACTTTCACTCACATCAGCCAACAGGGAAAAATAACCCAGATGTGTACCATCGGATAACAGATAAGCAAAATGTGGATTAGCCACATATACCAGGTGACCACCACCTCCAGCCCAATTCTTCCCTTCCATCTGTACAACTACCAGGGCATCCCTTGACATCTGACCCAGGGAGCTTTGTGGCTTCGGAAAACCCAGGCCTCACCAGGTGGACACAAACACATGGGACCTTCTTCCTTCCTGCTCTGCTCCCTCCAGGGTCCAATCAGACAGTATCTCCATAACTACTCAGTATCTTCCATCAGCTATTCAGTGGCACATGGATACTATTCCTGTCTAGATGCAAGCACGTGAAACTCCCTGGTTTGAGGGCCCTTCTGTTAGACACTCGGTTAGTTCCTGCCTCAGATATACTCACGAGCAGAACCTCCAGAATACTCAGGGTACTTCTACAGATCAGAGCATAGAACACAGACAATCCAACATGGAAATGGGCAAAAGATCAGCATCTTCACAAAAGAAGTCATTAAATTAGCTCTTGGTCACCAGAAAATGCAAATTAAGTCCTAACATGGAACATCACAAACCCATCACAGAAATAGAGAAAACAGAGCCCTGCAACCTCCACCACCACTCTTCAGGTAGGTCCCAACTGGGATGTGACCTCAGAGAGCTGTCTACAGACGGTTCAGATGACAGCTGCATGCTCTGAGATGGCAGACGGACCAATAATACAGAGCTAGCAGTGGCTTAGCACAAGCGGCATGGGTGACCTCACTTTCACACCGTTTGCAAGAAACCTATGTGTCATCTGGGTTAGGGAAGACTTAGAAGCTGGCAAATGACTCTGCTTGGGGGTGACTATGTGAACAGACACTCCAGCTCCTCTTCTGGGATTCTTCAATTAGATACAGAATCTCAAAGTCCGCTCCAGCAGATGAGTTGGGTCCACCACACCTTCCAGGACTCTAAATCTACTCTACAGCTGTCCAGCCTGTGGGAGCCTAACAGACCCAGAGGGACTGGCTGCAGACACACAGTTCACTCTCATTGCACAGCCAGTGTCCAGTCACCGGTGCTCCCAGGAGAAGACAGGTGTGGGCTGCAGCCCTCTAGGCATGGTGAGCAGGAGCAGAGCAGAGCAGCAGTCCTGTGTATGAACTTGGAGTTTCTGTATGAGATCCTGAAGTCCCATGCCTGGCAATCTCCCTGGGACCAGAGTGACCCAGTGTACCCATCTCCTCCCTGGTAATTGAATCAGGAGCTCAACAGGTATCAGCTCAATGTCAGTGTTTGTAGGTTTGTTTGTTTTGTGTGTGTGTGTGTGTGTGTGTGTGTGTCTGTGGGTATGTGTATGTGTGTGTATGTGTGGGGGGGGGCATCATGTAGCTCAGGCTGGTCCCAAACTACCTACATAGGTGAGGCTGGCCTTGAACCCCTGATCTTCCTTGTCTCCACTTCCAAAATATGTACCACCACGCTTGGCTGCTTCTTTCTCACTTCTCAGCTCTATGCACAAATGATCCCCCTGCTTAGTCCCACAAATGGCTATGACTCTAAGGACAGAGGGTCCAACCATGCCAGACTTGCACTTTTTTTTTCCTCTTAACCGCCCCCCACTCCCCAGACCCCACCAAGGGTTTCTCTGTGTTGCCTTGGCTGTCCTGGAACTCACTCTGCCTCCTGAGTGCTGGGATTAAAGGCACACACCACCACAAGTTCTAGGTGGTCTTCAGATAAGAAAGGGATTTGTCTAAATCAGACTCAGAACAGGCACAGTCAGAGATGTAAGAGTCGATCAAGCCTAGGGTCCCCAGTGTGAGCCTGGCCCTCAGCGGCACCCTGGTCCCCGGAACATGCTCTACTCCCACCTTCTCCATCAGCACGTTGCCTCGCTCCTTCAACAGGCAGTTGATCATGACTGTGGATGCTCGGGAGCAGTTCTTGTCTGGGTCTCCCAAGCTCTCAAACATGGTGAGCAAGAGGCTGATGAGCTGATCTGATGGGAGGCGCTTGGCAATAACCTGGGAGAAGGGTGATGCCAGAACAAAGTCGGATCAGCCCAAACTGCTTCCTGAGAGAAAACTCTTCACCCTTCTGAGTCTAGATCTATTACAGGAAGGTGGTTCTTGGGCAGCTGCTAGGCTGGGATTGAACAGAGGACAGGAAAGTGACCTGTGTGGAGCCACTCTAGAACTACTACAATACAAGGAACAGGACTGGCCTGCAGTTTGCCGTCTCAGTATGCCCTGATATGACCCTCCAGCTCAGCTTCCTCTTCTTTTTCTCCTAACATAGAAAATGCCAACCTCAACTACAGAGCCCAGCTCCTTCTGAACCCCCAGGACTAGCACTGAATGTTTCCAGAAAGGGCCTAGCCCCCCACCCCCCTCCTATCAGACTCTGTTAGACCCTGGCCATCCCAAAAGAGCAGAAACGTGCATAGACAGGGTAACAAAGAGGAGTCTCTGAGGGAGGAGCTATTTTGTCCATCCTTGGAGCCCTGTTGAGCCTCAGGCTAGACATCTGGCCAGATGGTTCAGGCTGGGTATAGAACCCAAAGAGTATAGTATCTATGGCATGAAAGAGACATCTTGTCCCATCAAGTGCCTCAGCCAGCTAGAATTAAAGACAGGGCCCATGCTGGACCATGCATGCAACTGAGTCTTTTTCCACTCCAAGGTAGGGCATTCACATACAAACCAGTACCATGCCCTCTCACCCTAGAGACCCACAGCCCCAGGGAGAAAGCTGGGGAGCAGGCAGCAGGCAACTGCAGAGCCAGATGGATCTTAAAGTATTCAGATCCTTCTCAGGCCTTCCACCAAGACCTTACCACACAACACATCTTGATCCTGCCCAGACTGTGGTGTTCCGAAGCAGGCAGGTATGAGCCACATGTCACTACTGACCAAATGGGGCTGCAGACACCAATTGTTGGATGAAACCTGCTTACAGCTGCCTCTTAGGGCCTGCTGAACTAGAGGGAACGAGTACTTCCTGGGACATCCCTTAGCCCCCGACTCCTCCTTGTTGTGGAACCCCGTAAGTACCTGGGCTATGCTGTGGCAAGTGTGGAAAAGGATGGTGGTGTCTGGGTTCACAAGGCCATCTTTCAGGGTGAGAAGTTGCTCCACCACATCATCACGATGGTCTTGGGAGAACCCTAAGGGTGGGAGTTGACTGAGGCCTTCCCTGGTGATCCCAGTCTGGCCCCCATACTCCTGTCCCTGGCAGAGCTCACCCTCATAGCCCAGCTGCAAATACAGCAGGGAATGGACACAGACCACAGCTTCCTGGCGGGTAGTAAGCCATGTGTCAGCACACCGTGGAGCAAAGAGACCGACGAGGAGACCCAGGTTGTGGAAGGGTACTAAGGTCTGGGGGAAGAAGGTGGAGGGACTAGGCTGTAGTAATTCTGGGGTAGTCAAGTATAGTCTACACCAGTAGGACCCAGAGAGGAGCTATGTGGCGGATGGCCCCAGCAAACTTTTCCCCTCACACCTAGTCCCCTAAGCATAGGGAGTGAGGAGCTTCTACTTGAGCTGTAGAGAAGGCAAAAGCACTCTGCTCACTCAGCCACCACCCTTGGAGTGACTCTCCCCAGATGGTAAATCTGTGGATGGGGAGGAGACAGGGTACCCTTTATCCTGAATGGATCCCAGTCCATCGCTCAAGTTCTGGCCCCCTTATATATTATACAGAGCCTCTTCCCTCCTTTGAACAGTCTTGCTCCTTCCTGCCAGAGGCTGCAAACAACCTCCCCGCCCCCAGGACACACACCACACCTCCCCAGGCCCCCTCTCAGCTGTGCCCACAGAGACTCCACATCCCAAAAGTCACCAGACAAGAAGAGGACTTTCAGCTCAGCAGGGAAAGACCAAGGCAGGATGCAGGACCTAAGGACAGGTGGCTGCTGTTCCCAGAATGCTTAGATTCATGTCAACATAAACCAAGACAAACTCCAGTCAGTCCATGGTTATGGGAAAAGCACACACAAACCATAAACCACACAGACCATCATGAGAGAAACCCCATGATGATTCTAATAGGTGACAAAAAGATGATGTAAAAATCCACAGTAGTCCCTGAGAAAAAGTTCTGATTAACATAGCCAGCGCCAGTCAAAGCTAAGTGGCTCAGCAGTGAAGATCTAAACACAACCCTCCTAGGGGTGGCTGGTTTACCCTGAGCTGAGTCTAGGGCAGTCCTATCCACGGCAGGTCCTCTGCCCACCGGCTGGACTGGGACATGGGGAGCACAGGTGTTCCCGAGCAGAGGGGCTGAGGAAGGAAGGGGTGAGGTCTGGAGCCCGGTACTCACACTGACATGCAAGTGCTCCAGGAAGAACTGCAGCAGGCAGGCGGCCAAGCCAAGTGCCCGCGCCCGCTCGTGACCCCTCGGAGACTTGATCCATGGGCTCAGGTGCTGTACAAGAATGGACTTCAAACAGGTGGCCACTGGGGGAGGAACCCAGGAGTGCAGAAGCCCACATCCCAAGGACAAGCTCAGCATCCCTGCTGGCCCATGCTTCAGGGGCTGCAGGGACCCAAGTGGGACCCAGGGTGGCTCCCACGTCAGGGTCTGCTGCAGTTCAGCCCTGCCCACTCGAGGTGGCTGAGGGTGACTCAAGTCTGTTAGGCACTAGGTACCTAGATTAGGGATTGGTGCTGCCTCAGCCCACTACAACAATGGAAGGAATGGGTGGGCATTTGCAGCCAGGACTCATGTGTTCCAACCCAGCACTTGTAGTCAAGGAGAATGCTGCAGAGGCACTATTTGGTCAGAATTGCCCAGGCAGAAGGGCCCCTCCCACAAGGAGACTATCAAACTGTCTCTGTAGTGCCTGACCACAGAGGGGGCGGGCAGGAAAGGGCCAGACACTAGCTGGGGTAAGCAAGCACCACACCCACAACAGTGCACACCCACGGACACCTCAATGATGATCTGCAGGCCCTGGGGGGTCATGTTCCGCCTCAGTAGGCTTATCAACAAGTCTTCAAGGGCACACACCGTATCCAGATACAGAGGCTGGAAGGAGAGCCAGGCCACCAGCCCCATGCATGGTCCCTCTTCCCTCAGTGGCCCTTCTCTCTCCCTGCCCCCATGGGAATGGCAATACCTCCTGGCAGGTACCATCTTCCCCTTCGGTCTCTGGCGGCAGGGCCATGACACTGTGTAAGCAGCTGTGGATTACATCTGCCTGGGCCTGCTCCTCCAACACAGGCTCCAAGTTGCTGAGCAGCAGGTTAAGGGCCCCAATGATGAACCCCTGATGTCTTTCTTCTCCAGCCTCCTCCCTCCCCGAAACCAACCACTGGACCTGCATGGATGGCAAGGCTGCTGCTATGTTCAGAGTACATCAGACAAATATGCAGTCCATGCCTATGCATACAGGTCCACAGGCCCACACAGAGAGGCTAGGAAGGATACACCAGGTATGTGCAGGCAAGCATGGCTTTCTTCCGAATGGGTGTTCTCAGGCAGTCTGGGGGTTCTGCCCGGATGAATTCCTTGGGGTGGCAGCACAGAACTGGCCCTTATAGGAGGCATTAGCCTCTTCCCTCTTCACCCTGTCTCTCACACTAAGTGGGTGGTTGAGGCTTCCGAGATGCAGACCTCCATCTGTGCCCACTGAGCCCCCAGGCTGCATCATTGCACTCATCCCTCCGGCCTCCCCAGGCCCCACCTCCTACGAGCAGCAACAGTCTGGAACTCACCACCATCTGTGTGACCAGCTCTGCTTTCCTGGAGAACTGGAAGGAACTGGCTTGTGCGCTGCTGCACATGGCCTGGCAGACCATGCACAGGCTCTGGACGAAGCACAGCTTCAGGGCCGGGTCCTAGGGGAACAGCTGGCTGAACAAAGTTTGCACACCTGCCCCCCAGAGCTGCTGTGTTTAGAGCAGCCACAGGCCTGGGCCCAGCCACAGAAGCTGGAGCTCGTGCCCTTTCCAGAATAGCCAGAGACTGTCCACTGTGATCATAAAGTCCTACAGCAGCCTCCTGACCAAGGAGGAACCTGGGATCTGGGGGCAGTGCTAGGGCCTTGGCCCACAAGGAACTGCTGTGTGTGGTCTGAGAGCTTCACAGGAGGCACAAGGGAGGCAATCCTGAGCACACAGAGCACCAGGCCCTCCTGCTCCTGTGGGCCAATCCATTCCACCCCCACAAGGCTCCCCACTATCCAGGGAGAGCCAATTGTCCCTCACAGAGGCCTGTCAGGTTAGTATGGAGATATCAAAGGGGAAACATGTTAATGAGACCAAGGGAACCTCTGGCCCCTTTCAATAGCTCTGGGCTTAACCAGCCCTCCCCTATGTGCTCTCTGGGGTATAGAGAAAAGCAGGTCCAAAAGCATTGGGAGCAGAGCCAAAGGAGCCCAGAGCTATTGCTGGGCTGCGGGAGACATAGGTGGCCTACCAGCTGACTCCAAGGACGTGGCCCAGGACCTACTGCCTAGAGGCAGAAGAAGTCTTGCTCTGCCCTTAGCAGGAGCTTAGATGTTACAGCTCCATGAAGGGCTGCTTCAAAAGGAAGTGGGTACAACACTCCCCCAGGACCACCATGGCCAGGAAGCCCAGTGAGTTCTGGGTTTGGCTCTGCCCCCAAAGCCCAGCCCAGAGAATAGAAAGAAAAAGCACAGATCACATACAATTGCTATACACTATACCTTGGTCTCTACCTTTATTCCCAGAACCTAAACAACAAAAAGTGAAATAAATTAAGAGTCTGGAGCTGTGTGACTGGCCCACACAGACAGCTGCAATGCCCACCCACCTTCGTATTGAAGCACTGAAACATGCAGCGGAGGATATCAGACTCCACTTTGGCCAGCACCAGCTCATGAGGGGCCTGGGCAGCCACATGCCCATAGCACAGGATCAGACAGCTCTTCATCCTTTCTACTTCATGCTCACTTCGGTCCTGGGAGGCAGAGAAATAAATCAGCATGGTACCAGTTACTCATTGAACTACTCTCCACAGTGAGCCTTGCCTGGCAGTGTGCTTTCTATACTCTTAAGGCTCCTGGAATAGCCAGGGATAGCTAGGGTCACCAGAGGCAGCACCTAGGGATGGCACAAGGTCAGACCAGGAGCCCATACAGGCCCACTGTGAACCAACTGGTTGCAGGAAAGGGCTGAGGCAGCAGGACCAAGGAGGAAAGGAGCAAAGAAAAGCTGGAGGCCTACCCACCAGAAGACGACAGGGCTGTGGCTGCAGACCAGCCTTCTGTCCTAGTGGATTGTAGATGTCTACCTTAGAAAAGGTGGGCAGCAGCTACATACGGTAGAACACCCTTTAAATCCAGCACTCTGGACACAGAGGCAGAGAGCTCTTTGAATTTGAGGCCAATCTGGTCTAGCCAAGGCTACATAGTGAGGCCCTATCTCAAGACAGAGATAGAAGGGGCTGGAGAGATGGCACAGTGGTTAAGAGCACTTGTTCTTGCAGAACAAGTTCAATTCCCAACACCCACATGGTGGCTCACAACCTTCCATAACTCCAGTTCCAGGGGATCCAATGCCTTCTTTTGGCCTCAGTGGGCATCAAGCATGCACATGGTTCACATACATGCAGGCAAAACACTGACACACATAAAAATAACTTTTTTTGTTTGTTTGATTTGGTTTTTCCAGACAGGGTTTCTCTGTGGCTTTGTAGCCTATCCTGGCACTCACTCTGTAGACCAGGCTGGCCTCAAACTCACAGAGATCCACCTGCCTCTGCCTCTCGAGTGCTGGGATTAAAGGCATGGGCCACCAACACCCAGAAAAAAAATTGAAAATCTAAAAGCACTTTTTAAAAAGAAATAGAGGGAGAAAAAGGAAAAGGAAAAAAAAAAAAAGGTGTGCAGGTCCTTGCACATATGGGCCAACCCTCAGGTTCCATAAGTAGAACACTCACTAGAGACAGAGCAGAATTATAAGAGTCAGGCATTATGGTAGATGCTTAAAATCTTAGCATTCAGGACAAAGCATGGCAGAGAGCCTGGCCATAAAGGAGGGTATAGCTTTCAGTTCTCCACCTGTGTGGTTCAGATAAGAAATGTCCCCAAAGCTCAAGTATCCTCAGTGCTGCAATGTTTGGAAATGTCTATAGAGTCCCTAGGTCACCAGAGTAGCAGTGTTGTGAGATGGAAGCCTTTGGGAAGTGACTGGTTCTTCAATGGATACATAACATAACGGGTTTAGAGGGAAGTGTTGTTACAAAGACAAGCAAACTCTGTTTCTTGGCTAGTGTGAGATGAGCAGTCTCTTCACCACACCCTTCCACCATGCTTGGCTTACCATGGGCCTTAAAACAACTGACAAATGACAGTAACTGGGAGGAAAAGTCAATCTTCCCTCCTTCAGGTTGATTTTCTCAAGCATTACAGCAACAGAAAACTGCCTAACATAACATACAACCTTGCCACTCAGAACTCCTCCTATCACCCACAACTGGAGGCATGCCACCATCACCAGCTAAATTTGCTTCTGGGAGCCCTCTGCTGGGAGGGGAGCCCAGGCCGAGGAGGGAATACAGGGTGCAAATTGGCTGCAGAGCAAGGTACTTTTCTGTTTCACTCTGAGCCTAAGGGTACTCAGGCCTAGCCCCAAGCCTGAGAAGAGAGAGCTACAATCAGAGGAACAGGAACCCACCCTACCACAGACACTGAAAAGCAGGGCAGCCAACAGATAGGGATCTTCTCACTCAGGCCTCCATTCTGGGTGGTGACCTCCTTACCTTAAAAATGCTAAAGATGCCGACGGACTTCCTAAACACGTCTGACCTCACAAAGTCCTCCAACTGTGCTAGAGTGTCCTCAAGGTGGACAATGGCACAAATCCCACAGCAAGAGGCAAGGCCCTGGGAAGGGGCACAGGTGTGATCACACTTGGGCAAAATGGCCAACCTGCCCACATGCTGTGTGGGGAGGAACATAGACACACAATACAGATACTTATGTACACAGAATACCCGTGAACACATGTGTAGAAGCAGGTGTGTGCCACACATGCATGCATGAGCACGTACTGTCTAGCTGCCTAACAGGAGGCAGATGCCTACGGCCTGGGAGCCCTGCAGTAGGGGCTTCCTACCTCCTGCTCTGCCTCTTCCTGGTATCTGGCTGTCTCCAGCAGCTCTCGAAGGTGTTTTCTCACTACGTCCTTACTTGAAGCAGCACCCAGCGTGGTTCCTATGCACTTATATAGGAAATTCTGGAACAAAGGCAGAGAACACAGATGCATTTGACTCCCGAGCTGATAGACACCTGCACTGTGGTGGCACTCACTGCTAATGGAGAGCTGTCCTTCTTTTTCTCCTTTTGTTGACACAGAGAGAAACCCTGGTTATCCTAGAACTAGCTCTGTAGAGCAGGCTGGCCTTCAACTCAGGAATTTACCTGTCTTTCAAGTACTGGGATTAAAGGTGTGCACCCACTATGCCTGGCCCTTTGGAGAGCTGTCTTTCAAGCAGGACATGGGAAGGGTCCCCCATGAGGATGAACAGTGAGCCCGGGGCCATGTCTGAGGGACAAGCAGCAGTCAACAGGTCCCATATCCCAGCTGTTGGCTGTGCTCAAGAGGCTCTTAATCCCACTTGCTCTCTTGGGTTGGCCAGGGCTACCAGAGTCATGAGACAAAGGCACAGACAGGAAAGACAAAAATGAAAGCACAGAGACTGGGGACTGCAGATCCCTGACCCCAGCTGGCTTGTCTTGGCACCTTCTCCTGAGGTGTCCCATTGTAAGAGGGTAGTTGCCTGCACATCTCCTGACTCAGCTGGCAGATCCATGTGTTGTCAGATACCACAGCCAGGGTGTCCCGGAGGAACTGTGGATGAGAGCACCAAAGAGGGGCTGGCCGGGAGGGCTTGAGGCCTGGGCACATCACATGATAACCTCGTGGTGATTCCTATTGGTCTTTGAAGGTGGGCAGCCCTGAGGCATGCTGAAGCACAAATTACTATGAGCTAGGTTGGGGACAGCAGAAGAAGGGAAGACCACTTTCTGTTGCCAGGATGGCCCAAAGCGCCTCAAGTCTGATGCTGGCTGATAGAGGGTAGAAACCCTGTCATGGAAATCTGAGGCCCACCACCGTTCTTCTCACCCCAGACTCCCCATTCCTCAGTCCCACCACCAGGAAGTCGGGTAACAAGTTCCTCGGAAGGCACAATACACAAGTCCCCCATGTGCTGCCCCAGCCCTCCGTGCCCAGGCCCAGAATGTCCCAGAGCAGCACAGACAGGCCCTTGGCCCTCTGTCCATCTCTCACCACTAGAAGCTTTTCTTCCCAGTCCTTCAGTGACAAGGTTTCCTCAGTGTGCTCTGAAATGACCAGTAACCCAGTTGGCTGGGGTCCTGCCAGGCATGTCCATCCCCACACACGAGTGGAGTTCTCGGTGCCCACCTCTTTGTTCTGGGGAACTCCCAGGCGGGACGCAGCAGTCAGTCACAGCATGGGCTGCACCCACCTCCCACACGTGACACCTCTTGAGACTTCAGGCCCTTTCTTAGATTACAGCTAAGATTATTTCTTCCTCTTCCAATTTACAAAACCCCGGTCTGTACCAGCCGGCCCTTATGATAGACTGGGTACAGGTGGGGTCGGGGATGGCTAATGGGCTCCTCAGTCTTACTGGACTCACCATCTAGGTACTCCAGCAGCACGGGCATGGTCGTCTCCCACCGCTGGCCCAGCAAGGGGTGGATGCTCCGATGCATGACCTTCAGGAGGCGCAATGAGGCCGCCCCCCGTCCATCTCCCACGTAGGGTTTACAAGACACAGCCTGAAGGAGGGGCAGGAAGGGGGTCGCCCAAGCATGGAGCCACTTGCACCATGTGATAGAGATGTGGCAGGACAACTTCCCAGATCACAGTACCCAACCCGAGGACCGGCTTCCCAGGAGTGAAGGAAAGCCAGCAGCAGACACAAGGCGGGAGGCACCGCAATGAGATGGTGGCAAGGGTCACAGCCTGCCACAGAACTGACAGGGACTCTGAGACACAGAGCCCTCCTCTACCAGAAAGTAACCATGGTCAAGCTGACACTGTGAGAATATCCCATTAAGGACAAGGACGGTGTCAGCCAGTGTGCTTGGACACAGTAACAGACCCTTTGCTTACCAGCAGTCTTGTGGTCATAGCGAAGGGAGATGGGAGGTTTGCTGGACAAGAAACACGGAAATTGTTACAAGGCAGGGATAGGTGTGGGAAGAGGGATGGGGTCATATGCAGAAGCAGGCAGCTGGGATAGGATGTCATGCAAAAGCGGCCGCTGGGGGAGAGATCAGCAGCAGGGCAGAGGCAGGGGCAAGGGCAAGGGCAAGAGCAGAGAGCTGAGAAAGGTTAAGATTTAAGGGCATAGCATTGGCGGGTCAGGTGCAAGGTGGTTGGTTGGGCCTCACACCATTCAAGTTGTACTGGACGAGGGAATCATCTGCCCCTGCTTCCTGCCTCTTCAGGGCTAAATGCACAAGGCTCCTGCAGAGTGGGGTGAGGGCCGCAGTGAAGCGTACTGGGATGAGGAACTCCAGCAGGTAGGGCCAGAGAACCTGAGGGACAGAGGATCACAGTCTGTGACTGCAAGCACTGGGCATGGCCTCCAGGGCTGTAGAGCTGATAGGATTTGGTCTCCACACCAATACAGGAGCAGGGCAGCTTTAGAGGGCCTCAAGCTAAGACAGACATGCCATTGCTGACAAGTCCTCTGAGCACTGCCCGGTCACTGCCCTCTCAAGGCCTCCCTCTACTCCACCCAGGGTCAGGGGTGGGGAGGGCAGGAATCCTCAGGAAGAGAGAGTTCAGGCAGCAGGCCCTGAGTCAAAGACACCACACACTTACACTGTTCATCCTGTCCACCGTGGTGCTGACCAGGTAGAGGGTGCGGATACTGACTGCCCGTACACTATCTGCTGCCAGGTCCTCCGCATCAGGGCTGGGCTTCTCCAGCTGGGGAAGAGGCAAATGAGGACAAACAGGGATGGTTGTCCACACACCCATTTAGAATGAGAAAGGAAAAGGCTAGCAGAAAAGGAAACAGGGCAGACCTACCAAACCTGCCCCTAACAGCATCAGCATGTCTGTCACCTTCATACAGTAAACTAAAATCACTCAGGAAAAGCTGGTGACGCGGTGCCGTGAGGAAAAGTGCTCTCTGTGTAAGACTGACAGTCTGAGTGAGTCCCAGACCCAATGGTGCAAGGAGAGAACAACTCCTGAAAGTTGTCCTCTAAGCTCCACGTGCAGGCCATGACACGTGTGTGCCTGCACGCACGCACTCACTCACATACCTACATACATCCCCCTCTCTCCAAATTCTTCTTTTCTTAAAGAAGGAATTGACCTGTGAGGCCCGAAACCTTGGTAAGGCTTCCTCCAAATTATCCATGACCTCTAGTACTTCAAGACAAATGCAGGATGGGCCTGGAAGATGGTTCAGTGGGAAAACATACTTACCATCAAGACCTGACACCCTGAGTTTTATCCCTAAGACCCCCAGGGTGTAGACAACCAACTTCTATATATTATCCTCTGGCCTTCTTCATACATGTGTTATATTATGTATGAGCACACATACATAAATAAGTAAATTCGATTTTATAAAAAAAAAAGAGAGAGAAAGTAGATCTGGGAAAAGTCAGAGAGAGAGTAGGAGTGAATATGATCAAAATACATTATAGGAAATTCTCAAAGAATAAAAAAGAATATGAGGCTTGAGAGATGGATCAGAGGTTTAGAGCATTTGCTGCTCTTACAGAGGACCTGGGTTCAATTCCCAGCACCCATGTGGTGGCTCGAAACCATCTGTAACTCCAGTTCCAGGGAATGTTCTTTCCTGATCTCTGTGGGCACCAACAGTGCACGTGATATGCATACATACATGCAGGCAAATATTCATACACATAAGACAAAAAATCTCAATTATAAAAGTTATTTTATATGGCTGTTTTTGCCTACATATACACCTGCACACCAGAAGAGGGCAGGGGATCCTATAGGACTACAGTCACAGACAGCTGTCAATCATTTGGTGCTGGGAACTGAACTCAGAACCTCTGGAAGAGCAGCCAGCGCTCTTAACTGCGGAGCCATCTCTCCAGCCCTAAATCTGTTAAAATCACATTTTAAAAGAATAAACACAGGCGTTCCATTTGAGGTATTGCATGTACCACAATGACAGAGGACAAGAAGAAGGCCACATGTGGTGCTTTGAATGAGAAATGTTGCCTGTAGTCTCGGATATTTGAACACTTGGTCCCCAGCTGGTAGCTGTCTGTGGATGTTCTGGAATCTTTAGGAGGTGGAGTCTTGCTGGAGGAAGTGAGTTACCTGGGATCGACTCTGAGTGGTCCTGCCCCACTTCCTGTTTACTCTTTGCTTGCTTCCTGCTTGCAGTTGAAGATGTTAGCTCTCAGCTTCCTGTTCCTGCCACCTGCCTGCCACTTGTTGCTCTCTTTTTACCATGATGGACTCTTATCCTTCTGGATCAGAAGCCCAAATAAACCCTTCCTTCTACAAGTTTCCTCAGTCATGGTATTTTATACTAGCAATACAAAAGTAGCAATGTATGTCTATTCTGAACCAACCTTAGGACAATCTAACTTTGCTAACTCCAAGAAACCAGACCCATAGCTGGCAACCCAAGAACTTGAGCACTTGCTAGTTTAGTGTCTAACTACTTTGCCTGCACTCATTTCCTCACTAATGAGTCCAGGACTCTGTACATACGGGGTCAAGCACAATGCCGCTGAGCCGTACACCCACCCGCTCCTGCAGTCTACTTTATCATGTCTGGGGTGGGTTTATGAATGTTTTAAACAGAAAGGAACCAAAGAGAATAAAGTTTCTGTCTTCTGCCTCTGCTTCTGAGTTGGACATCTGTTGAGTGGACATCAACAGAGACCATGACTCAGAGACCAAAGGGAACCTCAGTCCACACACAGCCACCTGCTGCCAGGTTAGCTGCTCTTCTTGGTAACCAGGCTAACAGTGTTCAAGAGAGACACAGACTGAACAGCCTGTTATCCAACAGATCCAGAAAGAGGTGTGTCTGTTGGTAGTAGTCCTTACCTCCTCCAGGGGCAGAGCACATTGCTGCACAATGTAGTCAACCATCACCTCACCTCCAGGCTGCTCCAGATAGCCATGGTGGGCCATAGCACTTATCACCTGCACCACAGCTCGTTTCACCTGCCCAGAAGCAAGAGAAGGTCAGGAAGGGGCACAGGGAGCATACCTGGTGCATCGGTATGTGGCTCCATTTGTATCAGTGCCCACACCCATATGTACCTCCTCCACCCCTGTACCTACAAAGGCCCCTGCATCTGGACTCACAGACACACTGGGATGTACAGCTGCACTCACAGCCATCCCCACACCTGCTGCAGTGCCTAGCACACCACTTCATGGAAGCTTGCTCAGCTCTCGGCTAGTCTTTTAGCCACCTTGTGATGTGTGCAGGTCTGCAAAGGAAGGCCTCTTTCCTGCTATCCCACATACATCCTTGCCCTCCTCTGAGTCCTTCAGAAGTCACCTTATCTCACCAATTGCCCTCCTTCGTGCACTTTTACCAAGCTTCATCCTCAGGTCTATGAAAACAGCTGTGCTAAAGATCTGCTCCAAACCACCCTGCCCTCTGGCTTTACCTCCTCACCCTACGGCATGTAACAGACCTAGCCTATCTGTATTGCTCATCTGGCCTGAAGCTATAGGACAGGCTCCTTCAGGGCAGGCTTCTCTTGTGTGACACCCATACTTCCTGTGCTATGCTATTGACCTGGATGTTTGGTTCTTCCCCCAGGCAATGTTTCTCAGACCTTTAACTATCACCCAAGCATTCCTAGTTCTAAGTCTACTGGGTCAGCCCAATAGCCAAAATCACTGACATTTACTCAGAGCCAGTGCACCCTACAAGGCCCCCACTCTCAGGGGCCTTCAAATCCATGAGAATGTTTTTGCTTCCTAGAATGTCAGGTCAAATACAGGTGATCCAAGGAGGCCTCCTGAGATTATTGTCTTTTTTTTTTTTTTTTCCCGAGACAGGGTTTCTCTGTGGCTTTGGAGGCTGTCCTGGAACTAGCTCTTGTAGACCAGGCTGGTCTTGAACTCAGAGATCCACCTGCCTCTGCCTCCCGAGTGCTGGGATTAAAGGCGTGCGCCACCACCGCCCCGCCTACTGTCTATTGTTATCCCCATGTCACATTCATCTGATGTGGCATCATGGGAACAGGGTGGGTCTGGGTTGGTAGCCAACTGCCCAGGCTGAGTTTATGTTAGAAGCTTCTGGAGAGTATGATACACAGGAGATCCCAGAAGTAACAAAACGCTGCAGTTGCTCTCAGGGAGGGCTAGGGTCCTGCTGCCTGCCACTGAGCAAGATGGCCCTGCACAAGACAATAGCGCTCAGAGGGCTGGAAAAGATCTACCTTGCCCAAAGAGGAATCTGACCTGTTTCCTAGGCTCCTGGGAACCCCTAAGATATCGCACTTGGTGAAGTCTCATGATCTGGGACCAGGGTCATCTCCCACAGGTAGAAGCTTGCAAGCCACATGGTATCAGTCCTGTTTCCAGAGGGGCTTGAGGCTGGGTGTAGCCATACAGATAGCTCAGCACATCCACCTAACAGGGCTAAAGGCTCAGGACTCTAAGACTCAGGAATGACCATAGTTGGCAATACTCCTATGTGTGGCCACTGAAAGCAATGGGAAGCTGCAGGTTTGGGCACTCCAGAACTCTGTTCCAAGAGCTCTTTCCCAGCTGATTTTTGGTTTTGAGATAAGGTCTAATTATGTAGCCTGGGACGGGCATGAGCTCCTAGACTCCCAAGTGCTAAGATGACATTTGGGAGCTACCACACCCATCTTCCCAGCCGATTTAAACAATCCCTGTAGTAAGTGGTGAGTGTACCAGCTACCTGAGTTCTCTGAGTCCTTCTAGTGAACAGTAAATCTCAGTCAGGGTGGTGCTTGAGCCCTCTGGGCCTACAACAGGTCCTAACCCTGAGGTGGCTTGGGGTCACTAACAATTCACTAACAATGTGGACAGGTAGCCTGTTGCTGGGCGGTGGTGGTACACTCAGGAGGCAGAGGCAGGTGGATCTGTGTGAGTTCAAGGCCAGCCTGGTCTATAGAGCTAGTTCTAGGACATGAGCCACAGAGCTACACAGAGAAACCCTGTCTCAAAAAACAAAAACAAAAGGTAGCCTGTGTGGTAGAATATTATCTTAAGGTGTGTGACATTTGTTTATGCTGCATTTATTTAACTCTGTGAAGCTGTGGTTCTTTGCCTGTCTAAAACACCTGATGGTCCTAATAACAAGCTGAATGGCCAATAGCGAGGCAGGAGCAAGAATAGGCGGGGCTGGCAGGCAGAGTATAAATAGAGCAAGAGAGTAAGGCGAGGAGGATGTCAAGGGCCAGCCACCTAGCTACACAGCAAGGCCCAAAGTAAGAAGGAAAAAAAGGTATACAGGAATAGAAAAGGAAAATCCCAGAGACAAAAGGGTTAATTTATGTTAAGAAAAGCTGGAAGAAACAAACCAAGGTAAGGCCAGACATTTATAACTAAGAATAAGACTGGGTGTGATTTACTTGGGAGCTGGGTGGTGGGCCCCACAAAAGAACACAGAAAGCCAAAAGAGTAAAACACCTTACTACAATACAAGTCTGTTCACACTACATGTGTACGTCTCTCTGCTTGCTTGCACCCAGGGACTGCTGGGATGGAAACTTCAGTGTTCTGGCTACTCTTCTGTTGACTGCTTATGATGAGCCAAACTAACTGATCTATTCCAACAATGGCCAAGCTAACCTGTCCACTTTACCTTATTGTTGGTGTCCAGAAGAGGGAGTCTCATGGATGAAAGGATAAAGGGCTTCTTAATCTCCATTTGAGCAGCTGCAATAAACAAGATGGCTTAGTCCCTACCAGCCGAGACCAGTCATCCTACCCACATCGGCCTCAGGGGGCCTGGCTTCACTTGGTTCTTGTGTGGAAGGAGGAAATGGCATAAATCCATTTCTCTGAAGGAGAAAAAAATCTGCAAATAATATTTTACCAATTAAAAAGTTAAAAGGGGCCAGGAGGTGGTGGCGACCACCTTTAATCCCAACACTGGGGGGGGGGGGCAATCGGATCTCTGTGAGTTCGAGGCCAGCCTGGTCTACAGAGTTCCAGGACAGCCAGGGCTATTACACTGAGAAACCCAGTCTCGAAAAACCAAAAAAAAAAAAAAAAAAAGTTAAAAGGTATTTTTAATTCTCTTTGTGCTTGAAGAACTATGCTCTAGAATACTGTGGCACTGAAATGCAGTGTACTGCAAATTCTGCAAGGCCAGGGGAAGTGTAGGGTAGACCACAGCAGATCCAAGGAATGAAGGAGATGCCACTGTTAACCAGGAGTCTTAGGCAAAGACATCGGAGACATCCGTCCTGGCTTTTACGCACTGCTAAATGGTGTCCCACTCTGACAGTACTCAGTTCTCTGTGTGTGAATATAAGAAAAGCTCTTTGTATTATTGCATGTGTGCTTGCTCTCCCTACCAAATATACTTGCCTTGTCAAATGTAGCCAGCTTTTAAGATGGTCACCTTTGCAAAGAATTGTTCTCTAACTCATTCAAAAGAAGCCATCATGAAAGCACAATACCAGTAAGAGGTGTGGGGCGGGGGCTGTGGGTGCTCAAACCAGCACCTAAGGGACAGAATACCGGAGCCACTAGGAACAGAATTCAAAGGGCTCCACCTTCTGCTCAGATTGTGTTTTCTGTAAATCCCACCCTCTTTTCTATAAAATATTAAATTACAGTGGCTTACAGTTGGACAGACACTCAAGGTTCATTTTTCAATCTCTAGCCTGAGCAAACGATGATGATGATGATGATGATGATGATGATGATGATGATGAATTTAAAGGGGGTGGGGGTGCTGGAGGGATGGCTCAGTGGTTAAGAGCGTGTGCTGTTCTTCCAGAGGATCTGAGTTCAGTTCCCAACACCTACATCAGGTGGCTCACAGTCACCTCCAGGGAAATCTGACACTTCTGGTCTCTGTGGGTATGTACACTCATATGCACATATCCACAGGCAGACTTACATATATATAATTAAAAATAATAAAAAGAAGCCGGCGGTGGTGGTGCACACCTTTAATCCCAGCACGTAGAGGCAGAGCTCTATGAATTTGAGGACAGATGGTCTATAAAGCGAGTGCCAGGACAGCCAGTGCTACAAAGATACCCTGTCTTGAAAAACTAATAATAATAATAACAATACAATTTAAAAGAAAAAACAAAGGTGGGATGGGGCAGAAAGCTCAGTTCTTGTCATCAAGACTGCCAAGTTTCATCCCTGGAACCAATGTGGCAGGAGAGAATCAGTGCTTGCAAATTGTTCTCTGAAGTCTACTCCCTCTTCACGGCACTCACACCCACAATAAACACGTAAATAAATACATGAAATTTAAACATATCTTTAAAAAGCTAAGCAATTGGCAGTAGAGAGTTAACATCTGATGTGTCAGGTCTTGGGTAGCTGGGCACCTCTCCCATGTTCCAGGTGACTGCTGCTGTTGGTCTGAGGCTCCTTCTTGCTGAGAATCAGCAACAACCTTTCATGTTCTAATACTTTGTTTCCTCCTCCTCCTCCTCCTCCTCCTCCTCCTCCTTTTTTTTTTTTTTTTTTTTTTTTTTTTTGTTTGTTTGTTTGTTTGAGACAGGGTTTCTCTGTGTAGCCTGGCTGTCCTGGAACTGACTCTGTAGACCAGGGTGGCCTTGAACTCACAGAGATACACCTGCCTCTGCCTCCCAAATGCTAGAAATAAAGGCATGTGCCACTACTGCCTGGCTTAACTCCTAGTACTTAAAAGAAGATTCAAGATGGCCATTAAGTGCTCAATTCAGCAGCAGCACATAAACTGAGACTGTGACAATGCATGGAAGACTGGCACAGCCCTTGTGCAATGATGACATCAAAATCTGTGAAGCATTTTCATTTTTATGGAGTGGATTTCACTTTTTATGATAAATCTTAAATGGATATTATGAAGTAGTTAGGGTACATGCCTGTAACCCTAACAGGAGGAGGCAAGAGGATCACAAGCTCCAGGCTAGCTGAGGAAGCTGACTTAAGAAGCTAGTGAGTTCAAGGCCAGTCTAGGCTATAGAGCAAGACTCTGTCTCAAGCTGGAGAGATGGCTCAGAGGTTAAGAGCACTGGATCCTCTTCCAAAGGACCCAGATTCAATTCCCAGCACCCACATGGCAGCTCACAACTGTCTGTAACTCCAGTTCCAGGGGATCAGACATCCTTACATCAATGCACATAAAATAAAATTAAATAAAGTATTTAAAAAAAAAAAAAGACTCTGTCTCAAAGAAAGGGAGATGGCTCAGCAGTTAAGAGCGCTTACTGCTCTTGTAGAGGACCTGGGCTCAGTTCCCAGAACTTACATCAGACAGCACATCTGTAACTCCAATAAAGCATCAATTGCCTTCCAACCTCCATGGGCACCTGCACATGAACTCATGTAGGCACATGTAATACATATAATAAACAAAATAATCACTCTTTTTTTTAAAAGGAAGGAAAACAGGGAAGAAAAATGAGGGTACAATGCAGGTAACACACTGCTTGTGACAACATTCTCATTACACAGACAGTGCAGTCCAGTAAGAAAGATGTCATCCTGATCCCAATTTCACAAGCCAGGAGCCTGGACCCAGAGGCTCACGGCCCTCAGAACACTAGCTCCCAGAGTAGCGAAAGGGAGATCCCAAAACTGAGGGCAGAGGCCTCAAAGGAAACATGGCCTTGTCCCCAGTACCCCAGCCCCACCCCCACCTCTAAAATACTCCTTGAGCCCATGCCCTACTCCCCTGGAGCCACCACACCAATCCTGGTAAGGTCTTGGTGGTAAAAACAGAAACCGCAGAAAAACAACATGTGTGCTACAAAAGCTCAGACAATAGAAATTCTAAGTCTGACCTGAAGCAAATGTTTAGAAGATGCTGAAGAATGCTCATGACCTTAAAACTGAGGAAGGAAGAAAAGATGGTAATACCATGAAACTTCTATGAATAGAGACTGAAGACAGTCACCAGGAAGTGGGCTGCAGGAAGGAACACTTCACAGAGGGTAGTGGTGACAGCCACATGGTGGCTGTTCTCAACATCACTGAATAATTTTTTTTAAGATTTATTTATTTATTATGTATACAGTGTTCTGTCTGCACATCTCTCTGCCTGCCATAAGAGGGCACCAGATCTCATTACGGATGGTTGTGAGCCACCATGTGGTTCCTGGGAATTGAACTCAGGACCGGAGCCATCTCTCCAGCCCCACAACACCACTGAATTATACCATTGTATATTATGTCATTTTAGAACAAATAAGAATAAAACCAGGGCTAGATATGTAGCTAAGCAGGCAGGGTATTTGCCTATCAGGCATGGAGCTCTAAGTTGCATCCCCAACACTGAATAAGAACAAGTATGGGAGTGGGGTGTTGGTGGCACACACCTTTAATGCCAGCACTCGGAAGCAGAGGCAGGCGGATCTCTGTGAGTTCGAGACCAGCTTGGTCTACAAGAGCTAGTTCCAGGACAGCCTCCAGAGCTACTGAGAAATCCTGTCTTGAACCCTGCCCCAAAAAAGAACAAATATGGGTGAACACCCGCAATTCCCGCTCTGGGGAGGCAGAGTGGGAGGATGGTCACTCTCAGGTATATAACAAATTCAAGGCCAGACTGGGATATCTGACATCCTGTCTTTAAAACAAACAAACAAGCAAATGAAAAAAAAAAAAAAAAAAAAAAACTATGAATGGTCAGCTGAGCATAGTGGTACACACCTTTAATCCCAGTACTTGGGGGCGGGGGGGCGGGTTGGGGAGAAGGTGGATCTCTGAGTTCGAGGCCGGCCTGGTCTACAGAGTAAGTTCTGGGACAGTCAGGGCTACACAAAGAAACCCTGTCTCAAGAAAACAAAAATAAAAACAAAACAAAACAAAAAACAAAACAAAACAAAAAAACAAAAAAAAAACAAGGGCTGGACAGATGGTTCAGGGTTAAGAGCACTGGCTGCTCTTCCAGAGGTCCTGAGTTCAATTCCCAGCAACCACATGGTGGCTCACAACCACCTTGAATGAGATCTGGTGCCCTCTGCTGGCATGAAGGCAGGAGACTGTATACATAATAAATAAATAAAATCTTTTAAAAAAAATTAAAAGCATCTTCAATCTGTATTTATGAAAGCAAGAAGTTCTCTAAGGTAGTCTACCGAAAGAAATGAAGCACACTATGAACTATCTCCAGAAAGAGAAAATTCTGTTTCTTGTTGCAGAATTCCCCTGTGAAATGCTAAGAGGAAAAGTGGCTTCTGTGACTCACAGATGCAGCTTAAGAATTAAGGAAGAAGCTAAGTAGTGGTGGCAGGCGCAAGCCAAGGATCCACAAACATCCTTAAGCCACTGCCTGGAAGAGCCCCAGGCAACAGGATCTACCTTTTTTTTTTTTTTTTTTTGGTTTTCCGAGACAGGGTTTCTTTGTGGCTTTGGAGGCTGTCCTGGAACTCGCTCTTGTAGACCAGGCTGGTCTCGAACTCACAGAGATCTGCCTGCCTCTGCCTCCCGAGTGCTGGGATTAAAGGGGTGTGGCACCACCTCCCGGCCCAAGTTTCCTACTTTTAAGGGAGATTTATTTGATTAGCAATAAGTTTCAAAAAGATAATCACAATTGTATAGATGGGTTTATATTTTGGTGAGGTTCAAGGCCAGCGTGATCTACAAAGTGAGTTCCAGTACAGCCAGGGCTACACAGAGAAACTCTGTCTTGAAAAATGGGGGAAGGGGAGAAGGTAGGAAACTTGGGGCTGCAAGTGTTGCTTACAGGCAGAACACTTACCAAGCACCTGTGGAACCCTAAGTTCTACGTTATGTGGTAGTTTGAAGGAGAACGATCCAATAGGCTCATATATATTTGAATGCTTGGTCCCCAGTTGGTAGAAGAGTTTGGGAAGGAGTAGAAGGTTTGACCTTGTTGGAGGAGGTGTGTCATTAGGGGAGGGCTCTGAGGTTTCAAAAGCCTATTCCATTACTGTTTCTACATGCTTACTCTCCCTTGCCCCACCTCCAAACAAACCTTTTCTTTTAGAAGTTGCCATGGTCATGGTGTCTTAACAAAGAAGTAATAATAAAGACAAGTTCAATGGTGAATACCACTAAGGTAAAATACTATGATTAATAGTAATTCAAAGCAGGACACTACTCTCATCTGTCAGATGGACATTATCCTAGTATTGCCCTATGCTGGACATGGCACAGATGGCCATCCTGCAGTCACAGCAGACACTCACCAGCTGAGTTGATGATGTGCCTCAGGATCTGCAGGGTACCCACACGGAGCCTCTCATTGCTGGTGTCCAGCCTGGGCAGCAAGAAGGCCAGCAGCCGGTCTGGAGAACAGCAAGCTACAGGGCAAAACACACATTAGACACTTTCTAGCAGTCTCTTTGTTCCCTGTTCCATGCTCACACCCAAAGCACCCCAGGATATCTCGGTCATTCTGGATCTGGAGCATTCCAGGACAAGGGAGACAAAGCATCACTGTGGGGATGCAGGAAGCTGGAACTCCCTAGCCAGCAATTTCACTCCACTGTTTCCTTGGAGTGGCTGTATAAAGGGAAGGGTTAGAGCACAGGGGGCTTTAACATCAATGGTTGGTACCACATATAGTACATGTGAGACTCAGACCTTGTACTTGTTCCAACTTAATTCACAAGGGACCCCTCAGAGATCCTCCTGCTTCTGGGTTAGTGTGCGTCTAGAGGACAATTCCCAAGCTCTCAGTCCCTGACCTTGTACAGACCTCTAGCCTGAACCTATATCACTGCCAATGGGAACCATTAGGAAATTACTTTGGTGAGTTCTCACCTTTGTGAATCAGTGTCAATGATATTAAAAAAAATTGGTCCTCCCTCACACCACACTCTGGGCCAGTTGAACCAGTCTCCAGTGTCCCCTCCCTCCAGGCTCTACATAGGTGCTGATATCACTGGTCTTCAGCAACTGGAAAGTCACAAACCTCTGCCTGACCTTCAACTAGAGAGCATGCCCTGATGGAATACACACAACAGGGACAGAGTTGGTAGACAAAGCTTTCACTGTCCTAGACCACCAGGTTCCAGCAGAGGCACCGAAAGATGCTATCACCTCTAGCTAGGGTCAGGTAATGCCAGACTGATGGCCAGAGCCAGGAACCACATACAGGGGTGCGAAGAGTAGACTCTAGATGAGGGTCAAGGATAGAATGTGTGGAATGGGAGACAGAAGCCTCTAGAAGAAAAAACGTAGGGCTATAACATTCACTTCACTGAAGATCAGGTACTTGGGGGGGGGTTGGCTAAACTCAAGACCCTGCTTGAGTCCCTATCTCCTCAGCCATGAAGCTACCTACTATTGTCCTCCTCAAAGAGAACAACTGGGGGCTGGAGAGATGGCTCAGTAGTTAAGAGCAGTGACTGTTCTTCCAGAGGTCCTGAGTTCAATTCCCAGTAACCACATGGTGGCTCACAACCATCTGTAATAAGATCTGGTGCCCTCTTCTGGCCTGTAGGCATACATGCAGGCAGAACACTGTATACATAATAAATAAATAAATCTTAAAAAAGAGAGAGAGAGAGAGAAAACAACTGACCAGACATGATGACATATGAATGAACTCCAGTATTTGGAAGCCTGAGGCAGAAGGATCATGAATTCAAGGAGAGCTGAGCTAAAAAGACCATGAGAATCTATTTTTTTATAATAATTAATAATGATGATAAAATAACTATGCAGTGGTAGCACAAGCCTTTAATCCTAGCACTTGGGAGGAAGGCAGAGGATAGGAGATCTGTGAGTACAAGGCTAGTTTGGCCTACAGAACAAGTTTGAAGACAGCCAAGGCTACACAGAGAAACCCTGTCTCGATAGATAGATAGATAGATAGATAGATAGATAGATAGATAGATAGATAGGAAGGACAAAGGGGACTGGTTCAGACATGTCCTCTGAGGCTTCTTCCTGTACAGAAGATACCACCCATGCCACCACTCACCCAACACAGTGAAGCAGCGAAGCACCTCCTTCTGGCTATTCATCACCAGGGGGCTTGAGGACTCCACGGGCACACAAATCTGCTCCAGGAGACACGACAGACATTGTGGTGACAGATCCCTACTGCTCTCTACCTCACCTTAGGGACTGGAAAGCTATTTTTTTTTTTTTTTGCTGCTGCTGCTTTTGGTTTTTTCAAAAACAGTTTTTTAAAGATTTATTTATTATACAGTGTTCTGCCTGCATGTATGTCTGCAGGCCAGAAGAGGGCACCAGATCTCTTTACAGATGGTTGTGAGCCACCATGTGGTTACTGGGAATTGAACTCAGGACCTCTGGAAGAACAGTCACTGCTCGCTCTTGACCATCTCTCCAGCCTCATATATATATATATATATATATAATTATATATTAAAGAGGGGCTGGAGTAATAGCTCAGTGCTTAAGAGGTCTCTAGCTGCTCTTCCAGGGAACCTGGGTTCAATTCTCAGCACTCACATGGCATCTCACAATGTAACTATAGTTGCAGTGGACTTGAGACCCTCTTCTGACCTCTGTGGTACCAGGCACACACATGGTGCATAGATAAACATGCAGGCAGAACACCAATATATGTCCAATAAAATAATTTAAAGATCTACTTTACTGTTTTATATGTATGAATGTTTTGCCTGAATAAATGTATGCATTCCTGGTGCCCCTGGAGGTCAAAAGAGGGTACCAGATTCCCTTGGACTAAGTTACAGACACTTGTGAGCTGTCCTGTGGGTACCAGGAATCAAACCCAGACCATCTGCAAGAGCAACAAGTATTAACCACTGAGCCATCTCTCCAGCCTATGCTTTGTTTTGTTGTTTGTTTTTTAATATTTATTTGTTTGTTTTATGTATATAAGCGCTTTGTTTTCATCCATACCAGAAGAGGGCACAGGATCTCATTACAGATGGTTGTGAGCCACCATGTGATTGCTGGGAATTGAACTCAGGACCTCTGGAAGAGCAGCCAGTCAGTGCTCTTAATCGCTGAGCCATCTCTCCAGCCCAGTTTGTTTGTTTGTTTGTTTTTTGAGATAAAGTCTCACTGTGTAGCTCTGACTAGAACTCATTCTGTAGACCAGGCTGGCCTCAAACTCACAGAGATCTGCCTTTCTCTGCTTCCAAGTGCTGGGATTAAAAGCGTGTGCCACCACATTTAGCCTAGTAAATTCTTAGCCTTGTCTACAGAGCAAGTTCCAAGACAGCCAGGACTACACACAGAAACTATGTCTCAAAAAACAAAAATAAATAAATAAGATTTCTTTATTTTTATTTTAGATACAAGTTTTATTTTGCCTATGTGTATGTATGTGTATCAAATGTGTGCCTGGTACTGAAGGGACCAGCTCCCCTTTCGGCAGCCATAACAGCCGAACACATGCTTGCCATAAACTTGCCTTGGTCACTTAGAGGTCAGATGCCTGCCTTGTGACAAGGAACCCATCAGAAGTTAGTTAGTCACTAGAAAGTCAGATGCCTGCCTCGTGACAAGGAACCAATCAGAAGTTAGCTGGTGGCGCTACGCTTTACGACCCTGGGTGTGCTTTACGGACAAGCCCACAGCAATGATGCACAAAGCATAGCAACCACCCTGGGAGGGCCTATGGGCCATAACAACCAGTTGGCCAATCAACACAGGGCAAGGCCTCCAAGTCTGGAGGCACACCAATAGTGAGCCTGTGCATACCCCTAGACACTCCCCTTATGCTGCCCTATAAGATCTCTTGGGAGGCCCTAGGAGCCGTCTTTTCTAGCCATCCGCCATGGTGGGTGGGTGAAAGACCCGAGCTAACATGGGGTTAGCTCGTTAAATTACAATAAAGCCTCGTGCAGTTTGCAGCAAGCTCTCGAATCCGCCTGGTGATTGGGGTGACTGCAGTCGTGGCCTGGGACCCCGGATACCTGAGTTTTCCGGGGGTCTAATAGTACCAGTGCTGGATCTTCTGGAACTAGCGTCACAGGTTATGAGCTGACATGTGGATGTTGGAAACTGAACTCAGGCCCCATGCAAGAACATAAAGTGTGCTAAACTGCTATCTCTCCAGAACCAATAAGGCTTTTTTTTTTTTTAAATTTACTTAGTATTATTGTTAGTGTGTGGGGGGGGGGTAAATATGTGCTATGGCACCCATGCAGAGATCAGAGAACAACCCAATGGAGTCGGTTCTCTTCTTCTACCTTTATATGGGAGTTCCAGGGAGTGAACTTACCTCATCCAGCTTGAGTGGCAAGCACCTTTCCTCACTGAGCCATCTCATGAGCCCAATAGTAAGTTCTTACTGCAAACCCTCCTGATGTTGGAAGATGGGGCACTTCGTTCAATTCCCTAACTTTTGGATTCTCCCTGGCTGTAAAATGACTGTCAGCCAAACAGCCAGCACTGACCATCATGAATGCTCCACAGGCATCTTGAAGAAGCTATCCAATATGGCTGCTTGCTTTGGCTCTTGAAGGCACAGACCCTGTCAGAACTATTTCAAAGCTTTCACTGGACTTTTTGTTATGATAAACCTTGGTGAACTCTAGATGATCCTCCTGGGGGCCAGAGAGGAAGCATGTCCCCTGGTGGCCTACCAGAGAGGAAGTGATGTGATGGGTGATAAAGGGTCAAAGCTATGGTTCCTATGAACCTAAGCCTTTATTTGCAAGGGAAGTTTGCTGTGATTGGTATAAATACCTCTCTTCTGGCTATATTACATGGATAGATAAGCTGCTTGAATTATTTGTTGAGTCAGCTGAGAGATACCCAAATGGTCTGTGCAACATCAGACCCAATAAAAGGCTTCCCCCAAGTGTTTTTTTTTTTTTTTTTTCTGGCTTACTTTTAGTAATTGGGTAGAAAGGATGATAACAAAAGCAACAGCCAGCAGAAGCAACTGAGCAGCAGTGGTGGTGGCTGGGAAGCCTGGAGGCCAAGCCCAGGCAGCTGAACAGTTGGAGAGACAGGCCAGAGCAGGAGCAAGACAAACAGCAGTAGCAAGGAGGGCAGGGACTGAAGAAACAAGAGTCACAGAGGAGGTACTACAGGTCCCAGTTCTAAAGAACTGGAATTGAGGGCCAGATTTTGGAGCCAAAGGCCTCACACCCCCCAGGCCCAGGAGCTGTCTGGCTCCTGGTAAGGTCCTGCTACTCAAGGTCTGAACAAGAGTTTAACACTAGAGGATGTAGCTTGCTCTGTCAAATGCTGAGGGACTCAAAAGCTGCCATATTGACAGGTGTGGTGGTCACATATGTAATTCCAGCATTCCAGAAGTAGAGGCAAGAAGGATTCCTATGAATTCAAGATCAATCTATACTGCATAAGACCATGTCTCCGGGGAAAAAAAATCATGTATGATTTAAATTAAAAAAATTAGCCAGGTGGTGGTCCAGAACTCAGGAGACAGAGGCAAGTGGATCTCTATGAGTTCAAGACCAACCTGGTCTATAGAGCTAGTTCCAGGACAGCCAGGGCTACACAGAGAAACCCTGTCTCAGAAAACAAAACAAAAAATAAAAAATGAAAATGAGAGAGAGAGAAAGAGAGAATGTAACCAACCTTACTATGTCTTGGATTTCCCTATAGTCAGCTTTTACAATCTAAGCAAGCTAAATGCATAGCTGCAATCTTTTTTTTTTTTTTTTTTTGGCTTTTGTTGTTGATTTGTTTTAGTTTTCAAGACAGGCTTTCTTTGTGTAACAATTCTGGCTATCCTTGTACTTGGTCTGTAGACAAGGCTGGCACTGAACTCACAGAGATCCACCTGCCTCTGCCTCCTGAGTACTGAGATTAAAGGTGTGCGTCACCACTGTCTGGAACAATCTTAAACTATGTACTCTCCCATGGTCCTAATCCAGAAAATGTGTACTGTGGCAATCATTTGCTGAAAGCAAGCCAACAGGTTAAAAGTAACAAACAAATATCCCATAAATGTTGAAAGCAACATGTGGATAGGTTGATAACATCTATGTGTTTGGGGTGCTATTTAGGGTCAGTAAAGTAACTTCTTCCATTGGAAAATTGTTAAAGATTTCTGTAAAAGAAATGTCCTTCAATCCTTTCTCATACCATGTTTTTTGTACTGTTCAATAAATACAGAGTACTCAAAAAACAAAATAAATAAACAAACAAAGAGCAAAGAATGTTATTAAGGACAGACACACACACACCATACAGGCAAAATACAAAGGCAACAGGGACAGATCAAACACACAAAATAGACAAGTCAGTATCTACAGACTACAAATAGAAGGAGGACACAGGGGGAAAAGCAGAGAATTCAAATCTAGATTTTCTCTGAGTCAAACTATTTCAAGAAGAAGTTTGTTTTCATTCAACACACACAATAATCAACTTTTAAAAAAAGATATTAAGATCTGTCTATTTTCCTGCAAAATTCATGATTCTGTTGTGGTTTTTGCTTATTTATTTGCTTCCAAGACAGGGTTTCTCTGTGTAGCCCTGGCTGTCCTGGAACTTACTCTGTAGACCAGGCTGGTCTCAAATTTAGAGACCAGGCACGCCTGCCTGTGCCTCACAAGTGCTGGGATTAAAGGCATGTGCCACCAACCACCACCCAACTCCTACTTTTTTCTTAACTACAAAGTTCCACAGATTCGTGTTCCCTCTACTGGTCACACTGTGTACAGGCAGCTTTCTCAGTCTCAACCCACAGGGAGAATGTCCAGCCACATAATTTCTCATAGAAGTACTTCCTGCAATGGAATCTTGTGACTCAGGGTATCCCATGTCTCTCCTCTCTTGCTCAGTTCCTTAATAGACCAAGGCAGCCTCAGGGCCTCTTCCTACCACTATAATCCAGTGGTCATGCTGAAACTCCCTTTGAGACCTCCTGGGCCAGCCCTCAGTGCCACACCCTATCCTGCTGGATGCCCACTCCTGTTGCCTTCATCCAGGGGTTCCTGTATGTAGTAATTTGAATGAGAATGGCCCCATAGGCTTATATGTTTGAATACTTCCCCAGCTGGTCAAACTGTTTGGGAAGGATTAGGAGGCATGGCCTTGTTGGAGCAGGTGTGTCACTGAGGATGGGCTTTGAGGTTTCAAAAGACTCACACAATTTCCAGTTTGGTCTCTTTGCCTCTGTGATGCTAATCTTGGTTGTCAACTACATCATGAATCATCTAAAACCTAAGCAGCTGTGGACTGGAGAGATGGCTCAGTGGTTGAGAGCAATGGTTGCTCTTCCAGAGGACCTGGGTTTGATTCCCAGCACCCACATGGCAGTTCACAACCATCCAACTCTAGGTCTCAGGGATCTGACCTCCTATTCTGGCCTCTACAAGTATCAGACACTGGTGGTACAGACATGCATGCAGGCAAAATATCCATACATATAAACCAAAACCAAAAGGAAACAAAACAAGCAGCTAGGTTTGACTGTGAAGAATTTTCTTGATTAGTTCAATTTTTTTTGGGGGGGGTGGTTTCGAGACAGGGTTTCTCTGTGGCTTTGGAGGCTGTCCTGGAACTAGCTCTTGTAGGCAAGGCTGGTCTCGAACTCACAGAGATCCACCTGCCTCTGCCTCCCAAGTGCTGGATCAAAGGTGTGCGCCACCACCGCCCAGCTTTGATTAGTTCATCTGAGGTAAAAAGCTCCACACCTTCTGGTGGCAGACTACATAAAAGGCCAGGGATGAAAGAAATTTTTACTTTTTGCCTGCTTGCCCTCACTTTCACTAGAAATTTTATCTATCCAGATCCTGAGGCATTCCTATGCAGGTGTTAAAACCCACTTCTTCAGAATTCCAACACAGACTGAAAACTGGCAGCTCTCTAAAATTTCCCTAGACTCTAGAGATTAGGACAGCTGAGACATCCAGTCTCATGGACTGAACTACCACCAGATCCTTGTCCTTTTCATCAGGAGACAGTCAATGTTGGACTACTTGGACCACAGCCTGTAAGCCATGCTAATAAATCACAGACAGACAGACAGACAGACAGACATGCATGCACCCGCTATCAGTTCCGTTTCTTTAGAGAACCCTAACTAATATAGTCTCCTACTTGGAGATCAAGATGTGAGCTCTCAGCTGTTCCTGTTGCCATGTCCTTGCTCCACCAACATGGGATTCTAACTCTGAGACTTTAAGCCCAATTAGACACTTTCTTTTATAAGTTGTCTTCCTTGGGGTGGTATGCCACAGCAATAGAAAAAGAAACTAATACACTGTATCATGTGCACTTGCCACTGCTGGGCTACAAGATGACGCCTCATCCCTAGAGGCCACACCCATGTAATGCTCAGGAAGCCGACTCCGTGGCTGTGTGGCCTAAGCACCCACTCCAAATCATGCTCCCTGTGCTCCCATTGGGCAACTCACTTTGAAGGGTCCATCCCCATAAGATCCACTATCCCAAATACTCATCTTCCAGCCTACCTGAGCATGAAGAGCCACCAAGAGGGCATCAAGCTGAACCTCCAGTGTGCGGCTGCCTACACTCACAGCTGCCTCGAGAATTTGGCCCAGGCTCTGTTCAGGACAGGAAGGAGATGGCTTCAGTCCACTTTCTGCCCCACAATAGGGAACAGAGGCCCTATGATGCAGTCCAGGAGAACAATGATCCCCTTTAAGACTCAAATGAAGAAGCTGTATTTTAACCTCCAGAATTTGGGGGCAGATAAGAAAGGTTTTCCGAGTCACAGGACAGTATGGCAGGTAGAGGTTCGAGTTCCCAGGCTCCAATCCAGTGCTCAGTAGAGTGGAAGCCACTTGCCTCATAACCCAACATAAAATTTTAAGTTAGGGTTGCTCCCGCAGGGTCTGATCTGAGAGGTTCTGGTGTTGCTGTGCCCTCCCCCTCCCTACAAATACCTTGGATATCAGAAAGGTCTCCGCATGCTTCTTGTAGAGGCCAAGTACCGCAGGGAGGAGCTTAGGGAGCTGTTCTTCCAACTTCTCACTGGGAAGCAGGTGGCTCATGGGACCCAGAGCTGCCACCACTGCAAGCCGGAGCTGAAAAAAAACAGCAAAGACCACCTTGTTTGCTCACCTCTGAGCCCCCAGGTCTAGCAGGCAAGCTTGATAACTACCAGTTACTAGTATGGGACAACTATGGCAAAAGGTCAGACAGTGGCCAGATAGGACATAGTCTCAGGGCAGAGAGTGGGTGCCATAGGGGCCTACAATGACCAGGCCTCAAGACCAAGCTTTAGAACAGGCTGACTCCAGTTGGATGCAGGGGCCCTTCACCACCTCCTAAGCACCAACTGAAGGCAGGAATGCGGACCCCTTTTCTCCCCGCTTAGGACTACCCTGGCAGAGAGAAAGGGGAAAGGCAGAAGGAAGCCTCATGGGCTGGGCCTCAGTCATGGATGGGTCACAGCTGTACCTTGGCATCTCGGCTTGGCAGCCACTGGTGGAAAAGAATGTCATAGGCTCCAAAGATGTCAGCAGCAAAGGTGTCCTTCCTGACTGTGGGGTCTGGGGCTTGATCCAGGTTGGCCAGGTACTCCAGGGTGCTTTCGCTGAAGTGCTGCAGAGCTGTGATGACCCCACAGTGAGCAACTCCTGACATCCCTCACTGGCTCCCCAGTGCTGCCTATGAGCTCCCAAGATAATCTGCATGGGCCTAGACCAGCACCTGGACTACACCAGAAGAAACAGAGTCCTCCCCAATCTGTATCTTCTCTGAAATCTCAGAATATGGTCTTCTCTGCAAACTGGGGACTACAGGCCTGTCAGGACAGGGTCACATACAGGAGAGTGGCCCTGAACCTGACTTGAAAATAAGAGGGAGAAAACAGCCACGTGTAAAGAGTAGATAATGGAGGCCGAGTGAAAGCGGAAGCTCCAAGGAGCCACAAAGCTACCAGAAGAGGGAAGGAATGCATGCTCCCTCTGAGCCCCCAGGATGGTACCATCCACCAACACCTTGATCCTATGTCCCTGAAATAACCTTGCCCCTGTGTCTACCATAGACAAAAGAAGGAAGCACTGCCCCCTCCTCCCCTAGATCATGCTCCATACAGCACAGGGGCTGTCAAGCCCAATGTGAGGGCAAGAAGAAACAGGAAAAGGGGTTCCAGGCCTATGTGGATGGACACAGGATACCAGGGCTATTATCATGCCTTCCTTGGCTATGCCCTGGGGCCTGAGTGGGGATACAGGTGGATACAGCAAAGCCTCTGAGTTACTGTGGGCAGTCATATGAGAAGTCCAAAAGATATGGCTGGCATTAGAGCCCAAGACACAGGTCTGGGTCATACAACAATACAACAGGACAACAGGGGCAGGGTGAGCACTGAGGCAGAAATCTCTGTGCCCCCCCCCCTGGAACCAGTCAGTCTACCAAGGGCTCATATCATCTCCTGCTGAAGCTACCTTCATATAATCCAAAACCTTCTGATTAATGGTTCATAAGCAGAGTGGCAAATGGAGCATCTTCATGTAAATGTTAATTCTCAGATCATAAAAAGAACCTGGAAGCGGGGCAGTGGTGTTGCACCCCTTTAATCCCAGCACTTGGGAGGCAGAGGCAGGAGGATCTCTGTGAATTCAAAGCCAGCCTGGTCTAGAGAGAGAGTTCCAGGACAGCCAAAGCTATTTCCTGTCATATTAGGTTCAGGGTCCCAGGAAGGGGATGTGGCTCTAGATACTCAAGCTTTTCCAGAAGTTACTTCATGGTGTCTAGATTCTGGCATGGACCACTTTGGATCTGCTGTATTTTTTGGTATAAGGATCCTCATCCTTTGTGAAGGGAGAGATGGCAAACATGTCTGCCATCTGCTCCACCCTATCCCTTCTCCCTTAGCCCCAAGTATCAAAGGCTCTGGCTGGGTGCAGCCCTTAGACCCTGGCTCTATGCCCACGCTCCTTGTATATCTACACCACCCACTTCTCAGTAGAAAATTTAGTGTCTGATATTTTTATTTAGCCTTTTTTTTCCTCTCACAGAACTTGTTCTTTTCTTATGACTTGTTCATTCTTTTATTTCTCACTCTGTTGTCTCATAGCCTCCATTGTATCATTCCAAAATCACTCTGAGTCTGCTCTGTGCTAAACTGACATGCATGTAACTGACATTGCTGCATGCTCGTGTTGGGATTTCAATTCCACAGCAGTCGCTCCCTCAGCCAGTGCCCAGGACAGTCTTAGATGACCATAGGATGGTGTCTAGAAGACACACCTAACTTAGCTCTCTTACAAAGCAGAGCCTCAGCCAAGGCCTCCAATCCAGTCTAATAAAGAAATGCTTGCTGCGGCCAGGCGTTGGTGGTGCACGCCTTTAATCCCAGCACTCAGGAGGCAGAGGCAGAGACAGGTGGATCTCTGTGAGTTTGAGGCCAGCCTGATCTCCAGAGCAAGTGCCAGGATAGGCTACACAGAGAACAAAGCTACACAGAGAAACCCTGTCTCGAAAACCAAAAAAAGAAAAAAAGAAAAGAAAAGAAAGGAAGGAAGGAAGAAATGCTTGCTGTCTATGGTGGCGCACACCTTTAATCCCAGCACGCGGGAGACAGAGGCAAGCAGATCTCTTTGAGTTCGAGGCCAGCCTGGTGTACAGAGTGAATTTCCAGGACAGCTAGGGCTGTTACACAGTGAAATCCCATCTGGGGGAGGGAGTGGGGAGAGGGAGGAGAGAGAGAGAGATTTGAACCCTTCATTGATAGGGATAAACCACAGTGACAAACTCTCAAGAGAGAACTTAAAAGAAATGAATGAAGAAAACAAAACTACCTTCCCGCCAGGGCTCCAGGAGAAATGCTCACTGGTCAGTCCCCCTTTCCCTGAGGATGGGCTTCTGAGGGTTCCATTTAGGTGGGCAACGGCCTCAACTCCCTCTATTCTTGGTTGCTGATATAAGATTAGAAGGGCCTGAAAACTGCAGGAGACTTGGGATTCCTCAGCTCCTCTCAGCCCCAAGGCTCTTCCTTCTGATCTCAAGGATCTTAGAGTGATTTTCAGGCATAAGAATGTACTTCCAAGTGAATGGCCACTCTGCTAGTTGGAAACATGTAGTATAAAAATGGAAGCAATGCTCTGAGAGAAGACTTCCTACTCTCCAGGCCTGTCTAGGCCTCTGGATAAAACAAAGGGGTTGGAGAGGCCCTTCCCAGCATCAGAAAGAGGCAGTAATGTGGCAGAGGCTATATCTATGAGTGCAGGCCCCTACCCAGCCTCACCTCAGCAGTGGCTTGGCCAACTGAGCCCTACCTCACTGGTAGACATCCCACAACCATCTCAATGGCACCTATCACAAAGGGTTATCATTGTACACTGTCTCCCAAGAGAGGCCCCAGTTTAGGAAGTGAAGGAGATGGGCAATGCCCACTGTCTTACCACAGCAGAATACCACCCTCAGCGCATCCTGCTTGGCCATACCCAGCATGGGTAGCATGGTACTCAGGATGGATGGCAGAAAGGGAACCATGCCAAATGCTGAAAGAGAGAAGCTGTCACAAGGGCTGCAGACTCAACCCACTTCCCACCCACCTCCTCCTTCAAGACTCTGAGGGGCCCCACAGAGGTACTGTTTACAGCTTTGGGTATGAGGCCAGAACCCCCGGTAATCTTCAGAGATCCCCAGAACTACTCAGGGACGTCAAGGGACCAGAATCACAACGGTACCTACCATTGGACACAGACAGGCTGGCAAGTGTGTGCAACACCGAGGAGTGTGGCAGAACACCAGGCTGGAACCTGCTGAGCACCTCCTCCATCACCTGGTTGATGAATCGCTTCCCCACAGCCACCAGGACACTGCTTGCTGCCTGTTGCCAGTCACAGTCCAGCTCCTGCACCCCAAACAATCACCAGGTTGATCTCTCCCTGAACCTCTCAAGAGATACAAGCAAGATACTACTCTGGGGCTGGAGAGATGGCTCAGAGGTTAAGAGCACTGACTGCTCTTCCAGAGGTCCTGAGTTCAATTCCCAGCAACCACATGGTGGCTCCCAACCATCCCTTATGAGATCTGGTACCCTCTTCTGGTGTGCAGATATACATGGAAGCAGAATGTTGTATACATAATAAATAAATAAAATCTTTAAAAGAAGAAGAAGAAGAAGAAGAAGAAGAAGAAGAAGAAGAAGAAGAAGAAGAAGAAGAAGAAGAAGAAGAAGATACTACTCTGCCCTTAGTGGTGCCTAGAAAAGGAAAAGCTGCTGTGTTCTAGTGCTCCTAGTGAATACAGGTCAGAGAGCACATGGCATGATCTTCAGCCCACCTCCCTTCCATAGGGGCTCTGAAGCCGATGGGAGAAGCCACGAAGGTGGCAGGAAGAACTGGTGAGGTAAGCCTTGGTGATGAAGAGGGCTGCATACAGCCACTAGCCTGAGAATGGGTTCCCTATCCTCATCACCTAGAAATTTTGGTGGCTTGTTCTCTGCTTTAGCCTGTGCCTCTGCCCCTGAGGGGTACACAGGATCAAGGGGTCTCTGCTGTCAAACTCCAGCCTTGTTCCAGATACTATGGGATGAAGGCCAAAGAAAAGAAGCTGTCCTCCCCAGCCCACATGGCCAGAGGCTCTCACCTTGGTCTTAGTCATCTCACTGGAAGCCAGGAGGATGACAATGCCTGCAGTGTCCTTGTCCAGCTCGTGGATATGACTGCTCAGTACTGTCTCCATGGCCCTCAGGACCTTCGTACGGTATGGATGAGCCAGCTGAGGAGAGAAGTTCCCAGGGAATGTCCTAAGAGTAGCCAGGTACTCTACACACACAGGGGCTAGACTATGCAAGGTCATGCCCTTAAAGAGAGCATACTGGCTGAGCCTCAGAGCCTGTGTAAGTGCCTGTGTGTCGTTGGAAGGGCCCAGAGCAGTCCTGCGATGAGCTGGTAACCTTCCGCCTTCTGAGTATTGCCAGTAGGGTCTCCTGGAGAGCACCTCTTCCTCCCACACTTGGCCTCCCAGGAACGAGGATGACATGCCCTCCTTGAATCACCTTTCCCTGCAGCCAGGCCCCTCCAAGGGCTATAAATGTGCTCAAAGTCAAACACATCCACCCCTGCCTTCCTTCAGCAATGATCCTTCTCTGTTCACTACTGACCCAACCTTCTGGACTAACCCTTGACATGGTCTTTCCTTATCTTGGCAGTTCTTAAGTCCCCCTGTACTGGAAGGCTGGGGTGGAGTCTGTCTAGGCCCATATAAGGGGCTATAGGGGTGGGGTTGCTAATGAAGGCTCCCAGCTGCCCACAGTGGGAAGAGCCTGCACTGGGTGGCAAGGGCAGTCCCAGAACAGGGTAGTGTTCCCCAGGCACTGGAAGCACCTCTTCACTGATGCCATAAACTGTCTCACCCCCAGCCATGTGCCCACCACAGCAGGGAAACCAGGTCAGCAGGGACCTAGGTGAGACAATACAGTTCAGTTAAGAAAGCTACACACTGGACTACAAAGATGGCTCATGGACCCCCAGCACCCACACAACAGCTCACATGACCTATTACTAAACTATTCCAGTCCCAGGGGATCCAATACCCTTTTTTCTAGACTCCTTGGGCACTGCACCCATGCAGGCAAAACACCCATGTATATAAAATAAATACATAAACAAAGGATCTTTGCATCTGTTTCCTCTAGTTGTTAAGTGAGGTCTCTCTGATGACAACTGAACTAGGTAGCAATCTAAGTATAGGAGAAAATCACTAGGAATCATTTGATTGACTTTTTTTTTTTTTTTTTTTGCCAGTTGTGTTTGGTTCTATCCCAGGTCTCTGTGCAGAGCTCATGGAATCTTGCAGAAGAGAGAGAGGAAGAATTGTAGGAGCCAGAGGGGTCAAGGACACCAGAAAATCCACAGAATCACCTAATCTGGGCTCATAGGAGCTCACAGAAATTGAACCGACAACCAGGGAGCCTGCCTGCATATATGCTTCAGTGTGTAGCTTGGTCTTCTTTTGGGACTCCTAACAGTGGGAGCAGGAGCTATCTCTAACTCTGTTGACTGCTTTTGGAACCCCTTCCCTCATACTGGGTTGCCTCATCCAGCCTTAATGTTAGGAGAGGTGCCTAATCTTTGATATAGCAACTTTGATATGCCATGTTTGGTTGATATCCGTAGGAGGCCTGCCCTTTTCTTGAGAGAAATGGAGGAGTGGATGGGGTGGGGAGTTGGGGAGGGGGCAGAAGGAAAGTTGTAGGGGAGGGACTGGAAGGAGAGAAGAAAGGGGAAACAGGGGTCAGGATATAATTTTAAAAAAGAAAGGAGGTTCGAGGCCAGCCTGGTCTCCAGAGTGAGTGCCAGGATAGGCTCCAAAGCTACACAGAGAAACCCTGTCTCAAAGAAAGGAAGGAGGGAGGGAGGGAGGGAGGGAGGGAGGGAGAGCCACACATGGTATCCAAGTGCCCTGGCCCAGAAGCAGATGAGCATGCTTGTTGGCTCCTGGTGCCTGCTACATGAGCTACAAATGATTACCCTTCATTCCTGAGCCCACAGTGGATGAGACATTCATTCCAGGAAGTAACTAGTATAGGTCACAAATAGCCACTTTAAGGAAAGAGCTTCTGCCCAATGTTACGTTTCTTCAGGATAAGGGTTTTGCATGTTGGTGCACAGTGGGGGCGGGGGGTGTGTGCACACTGAGATGGTGCTTCTTGGTCATCACAGAAGAGGATAGCCACTTCAGCTGGCTGGGTTCACATTTCTCTTTGGTGTTCCTGCAAGAGTCCCTCCCGTGACAAGAGCCATGGCCAGCGTGTCATGGAGAAGGGGAAGAGTTGTTGATGCTTTCTTTGGAGAAGAACAGAAAATTAATATGAACTGGTATGCTTTTATTCAATCAAAATTATTAGGCACTTAGAGCATAGCTCTGATGACACAGTGAGAACATCTCTTCCAGCTATCTGAAGCAAATGTTTCCAGCGTCCTCCAGGCTCTTGATCCTAGAGGCACATTTCAGAGACACATGGGCTTCCCAGGCTTCTCATTTTTGTTTTGTTTTTTGTTTGTTTGTTTGTGACAGTTTCTCTGTGTAACCCTGGCTGTCCTGGAACTCCCTCAGTAGAGGAGGCTGGCCTTGAACTCAGAGATCTGTCTGCCTCTGCCTCTGTCTCCTCCAGGCCCCAGGCTTCTAATTCTCCTTACCTTCATGAAGGTACTTTCGGGAAAACTCTGCCTTTCTCTAACAGAAAAACAAAGAGAAGAAAGGAGTTGCTCAGCTTGCTTCTCAAGGCACTCACTCTTCCAGCACATTCACTGGCTATGCTGCTCTGGAAACTTATTGCCCCCTGAAGTGCAACAGGGCATCTCCAGTGGCTGGTGAAGCAGGTGGGTTCTGTGACCTTGGTCTCTCTAAGGAAAATGTCAAAGGAATGTACATTTTAGAAAACCAGACATAGAGGCTGGAAAGATGGCTCAGCAGTTAGTTAAGAGCACTTGCTGTTCTTGCAAAGGACCCAGGTTCAGTTCCCAGCACCCATATCAGGTGACTCAAAAATACATGTAACTCTAGCTCCAGTGGGTCCAATGCCCTCTTCAGGTTTCTACAGGTATTGCATGCATGTGGTACACATATGGACAAGCAGGCACACACATACATACACATAAAATGCAAAATTTAAAAACATTTTTAAAAATTTAAGATTAAAAATTTTAGCCAGGTGGTAGTGGTGCATGCCGAGGCAGGCGGATCTCTGTGAGTTTGAGGCCAGCCTGGTTTACAGAGCAAATTCCAGGATAGCCAGGGCTAAACAGAGAAACTCTGTCTCAAGAAACCAAAACCAAACTAAACCAATCAATCAAAAGTATTGTCATGTTGTCTTGAGAGGTCATGAGCAGAGCACTGAAGTAGGGATGGTGTGACGATTTGGCCCTCCTGAGAAGGAGGTAGGTTCTACTCCTTAGAGGATCTTAAGTGGGATGCTGACTGTACCTGCTTCACAAGGCTAGAAGCACACAGCTGTGGGAAAGGCACAGGTTGGCATATCACTATATTTAGTTCAATGGTTCTCATGTTAGTGGGTCACCAAGGAGTGGCCTCTATTTTCCCTGATCTGAATGAGTCTGCGATGGGCTGAACTGAAGACCTCATGACCATCAGATCTATAGCTGTGACTTTTGCCCTGGGACTGAAAGCTCAAAAGATGACTGTATCCAGCTGGGCAGCGTGGCATATACCTTTAATGCCAGCCCTTGGGAGGCAGAAGCAAGTGGATCTCTGTGAGTTTGAGGCCAGCCTGCTCTACAAAGCTACACAGAGAAACCCTATCTCAAAACAAAACAAAACCAATCAAAAAAAAAAAAAAAAAAAAAATGAGAGAGAGAGAGAGAGAGAGAGAGAGAGAGAGAGAGAGAGAGAGAGATTGGGTGTGTATTTCTTGCTATGTCTGACAAGCTAAGTGGGACTACAGTGATGTCTTCACTCCAGTTAATACAGAATCAAACACTGATTTATGTATTGATGTTGGACTCTGTGGTGATTTGAAAGAAAATGTCCCCAAAAGGGAGTGGCACTATTAAGAAGTTTATTGGAGTAGGTATGGACTTGTTAGAGGAAGTGTGTCACTCTGGAGATGGGATTTGAGGTTTCATGTATGCTCAAGCAATGCCCAGTGTCTCAGACCACTTCCTATAGCCTGTGAGTTAAGATGTAAGAACTCTCAGCTCCATCCCCAGCACCATGTCTGCCTGCATGCCAACTTACTCCCCACCATGACAATAATGAACTAAACCTCTGAAACCATAAGTGAGCCACCACAATTAAATGATTTTCCTTTATAAGAGTTACCGTAGTCATGGTGTCTCTTCATAGCAATAGAAACCCTAACTAAGATAGGCTCTAACATCTAGCTGTATTTCACATAGTCAATGTTGTAGCTGATCTCTACACTGGGGTATGATTGCTACCAGCCCTGAACATAGTAACATGGCCTACAGAACCTCTGTGTAGAGAATAAGTAACCACGTACTAACAAGTAGACCAGGATGGAATTATGTCAGGATGGAATTCCAGAGACTGGACACCAGACAGGGAAGTGTTTTGAGCTGAAAATGGTGGCAAGGAAAAGGAAAAAATTCAGTCACCATGGAAAAACAATGGCTTTACTATTTTCCTTTCCTTCCCACCCCCATGGCCTAACTACTCCAGGGAAGTCTGTCCTGAACTGGATCTTGCCAGATAAGAGAACTATCCATGAAGAGTGGCAGCATATGCTAGGTCTAAAACCATGAGGCCTAGCACAGGAAAGCAACAGAGACACAGCTCCGTGCCCTCAGCACTGAGCCCTGGAGTGTAACACAGTGGTAAGCACCTGGCTAACACAGGGTGCTGGGTTCCCAACACCACACATGAGGCAGGCCTACTAGCACATGCCCATCATTCCAGTACCTGAGAGGCAGAGACAGAAGGGGCACAATTCAAGGTCATCCTCACTAACATACCAAGTTCAAGGCCATATATGAAACTCCATTAAGGAGGATGAAGAAAAAGAGAAAAGAAAAAGAAACAGGAAGAACAGAAGAGAAAGATGATGACCAATCACACACACAAAGACAAGACTGGAGCTAACCATAACCAAAATACCAACTGGCAGAACTTTCCTCTCATGCCCAACTTAGATTCAGTGGAATTTGAAAAGGCTGCAACCAAGCAAGATGGCACCACCTATGCTACTGTACCCCTTCTCGTGGCTGCTGACCCCTAGCCTGGCTCCTCTGTCAAAGTTCTGCATCTGGGAGTCACCAAATTCTGAAGTTATCTTGCTGAAGGTTGAGCTAACTTTGGACACCACTACTTTCCTGTGGATCTATGTCTGGTCAACAAAATAACCATAGCAGTGCGACTGGGTTTATCAATCTGTTGAGCTGTTAATGTGAGTGAGAAGTTACATGTGAATATGTTGTCAGTCGAGTCAGAAGAAAAAAGTGCATGCTGCATGGGGGGTATGTATGTGTATGTAAATATAATGACGAACATGGCCCAGGACAGGCCCAGGACAGGCCCAGGCCTCTTAGAAAGCACACAGGAGCTAGAGTGAGGGGCCAGGGAAAGGCCACACCCTACAATATCAGGACCAGAGCTCTCAATTCAAAAAAGACCCGCTGCAGCTGCGCAGTGAGATAGCAGGCTTTTTGCTTTTGTTTTTAACAAGGTGAAAAAAATTATGAAAGGCAGAAAAGAGGGAAAATTCCTAATTCAGGAAATGAGCACAGCAGCCACATTAGTTTGCAGGGAGCTGTCCTAAGTGACAATTGAACTCTGATACCAGTACATCAGAGCAAGAAGCCTTTAAACCACACAGAGAAGGGCCTTAGCCAGCAACACTATGGTATGCTTGGCCCTGAGAGAACAAAACACATGGCATAGTTATAACCCAAAGAGCTGCAGCAGATATTCAAGCCATGCCAAATATGGCAGCTCTCATAGACTACAGAGTAAGCCCAGTTTTACTCAGCCCCCTAATAAGTTGAATAAAGCTACAGTACCAGGCTGGAGAGATGGCTCAGAGGTTAAGAGTACTGACTGTTCTTCCAGAGGTCCTGAGTTCAATTCCCAGCCACCACAACCATCTGTAATGAAATCTGGTGCCCTCTTCTGACCTGCAGGCATACATGCAGGCAGAAAACTGTATACATAACAAATAAATAAATAAATAAACCTTTTTTTTAAAAAAAAAAAGCTGCAGTATAGGCTGAAAATGGAGGTGGAGGAAGCCTCCATATCAGGTGTCACACACCACAGCAGGGTTAGTGGCTATGTTCACGGAGCTAAGCTGTTTCCCCAGGAGATAGTTGGCAGATGAGAGAAATACCATGGAGAATGGTGCCTTGTACCTGTGGCCCTGGCCACTCAAGAAGCTTGAAGACTGATGAACATGGTGGCACACCTTTAATCCCAGAACTTGGTAGGCAGAAGCAGGTAGAACTCTGTGAGCTCAAGGTCAGCCTGGTCTACACAGTAAATTCTAGGATAGAGAGACCCTGTCTCAAAAAAAAAAAAAAAAAAAAAAAAAACAGGCTGGAAGACTAAATAATGAGGGAAGTCTAGGCAACATTATGTAATCCATGTCCATGAGGCTAAAGAGATTGCTCAGCAAAAAGCTGCTTGCTATACAAGCCTGACAACCCAAGTTCAATTTCCAGAACCCACACGAAGATAGGAGATGGGCTGGAAACATGGCCATAGCAGTTAAAAGCACTCGCTGCTCTTCCTCCAGAGGACCCAAGTTCAGTTCCCAGTACCCACATTAGGTGGCTGACAGCTGCTTCTAAGTCTCAACTCCAGGGGATCAAACATCATTCTCCGGCCTCCACAGGCACCCTCTGACACACAGAGAAATATATAAATAAAAATAAAGTAAACATATTTATTTATTTATTTATTTATTTATTTATTTATTTGGTTTTTCAAGACAGGCTTTCTCTGTGGCTTTGGAGGTTGTCCTGGAACTAGCTCTTGTAGACCGGACTGGTCTTGAACTCACAGAGATCCTTTTTTTTTTTTTTTTTTTTTTTTTTTTTAATGGAAGGAGAGGATGGCAGTGGTAGCACTTGGGAGGCAGAGACAGGCAGATCTCTGTGAACTCAAGGTCAGCCTGTTCTTCAGAGTGAGTTCCAGGACAGCCAGGGCTACACAGAGAAACCCTGTCTCAAAAACAAAATAAAACAAACAAAAACCCAAAATAATACTAAATAAAGAGCCAGGTGTGGTGGTACCTGTCTGTAGCCCTACCACTCTGAAGAGTAAGGAACAAGAGTCACATGTTCAAAGTCAATGTACACTATAGAACTAGACCCTGTTTCAAAGCAAAACAAGAGAAACCTCAGCTGGGCCTTTAATCCCAGCACTCAGGAGGCAGAGGCAGTGAGTTTGAGGCCAGCCTGGTCTACAGAGTGAGTTCCAGGACAGGCTCCAAAACAATACAGAGAAACCCTGTCTTGAAAAACAACAAAAAACAAAAACAAAAAACAAAAAAAAAAAAAAAAAAAAAAGGAGAACCCTCATGAGGTAAGAGCAATCTAGGGCTAACAATTCAACATCCACAGCATCAAAAAGAATCCCAAGTTTCTTGCCCTTCTACATGAGCCATGCTTGTCCACAGACTGGGATGCTCTGGGGTAGCATAGGTCCTATATTCTTAGAACAGCTCTCCGGAAGGGGATGGAAAGTGGGGTGGCAGTCTGCAAACCTGGAGCGGCTCCCCAGAACAACACAGGGCCTGGACTCTCAAGAATCATAGACACTCAGCCAATAAGACCTGGAAACAGCCTGCACTCCCTCATGCAAGGGGGCCATCCTATCTCCATTCAATGTGCAAAAGGGAACAGACAAGCTTCTGCTCACAAATGCTGTCCACTGAAGTGACAGTCCAGTCCCCTCATAAGACAGCCATTTTCCCTATGGAGAAGAACTGGCTATCATCATCTTTAAACATTGGCATATAGGGAATATACAGGGCACTTTCTGCTGACAGAATGGCTCATCCTAGAGAGGAAGATGCTCCCTGATGACCTCACCATCACCAAGGGGAGAGGTACCTTGTCATGCTGCCGTAGGTACTCCTCACAGGCACGGAGTGTCTCGCCTGGTTGTGCCTCTCCAAGGGAGCATATCGCACTGCAGACCTGCTCCTGCACCACAGGGTCCTTGTCGGTGATGGAGTCCAGCAGGGTGAAGGACAGCTCTGCAGTGACAAAACCCAGTGTGCTCAGGCCCAAGCACACCATGGCTGCCTACCTAGGATGGATGGACACCTACCAGCACATCCAAGGGCAATTATAAGCCCAATGCCTCAGGGCCAATAGGCTTGGCCACTTGTCTAACAGTCATTGCTGACCTGAAGCTGTTGTCCTTTCTTCTGTACTGACCACATTCCCTGATTGTCCCCCACTGTACTTCCATGCTTTTGTTGGATCATGGACATTGAGTGTGGGGCTGCTGGGCCAAATCACACAGGGCTCAGACTCTGGTTATCACTGAGAGGCTATTAGAGGTCACAGCTTTAGTAGCACTCCCAAGGCTGCCCCAGCTATGATAAGGCCTGGACTTCTACAAGGCCATTACCTTATCCTCAGATTCACAGGGCTCCACAAAGGACCCATAGACACAGTCACTTCCAGAAAATTCCTTGAGTTCAGGACACAGAGCAGACTGGACTTTACACACCCAACTCCTCTATGTAGGATGGTGGCACTAGGCAGGACACTGGTATTGAACAGTAAATAGAGATGCCCTTCTGTCCCATAGGACTGACTAGCAAGGCCAGATATCAACAAATGAGAGTAACTCTGCAATAAAGGCAAGACAGACAAACCAGAGACATTGTCCCACCCCCAACAACACCCTCCAGACTGGGCCTCTGCTCCCCAGACACCATGCCTATACCACAATGTCACAAGAGACTATCTGGAGGCACCTGAAATAGCATCAGGACAAATAGGCAGGTACCCAAGGAGAGCTTGTCTCCCCACTGAGAAAGGTTCCTCATTCTAAAGAGGAAGGGGGACTTTTTAACAGTTCTCCACTTCAAAATATGCAACAGTTTAATGGATAGGTTGATCCAATTAATAACATCTGATTGCATAAGGCCAAGTTCAACTCAATAAACCATCCCTGTCCCTTCTAAAGCACATCTCAGCACCTGTTCTACAAGTGTTATGGGAGCAGCCACACCCTCAAACCATCTTGTACACACAGAACCTGGCCTCCAGGGACAGCAAAAATGTAAGCATCACCTCCCTCATCCCAACATCTTCACCTTCCTGCCTGGGCTGGGAATGCAATGGAGTACCACAAGTTTCAGCAGCTCTAACAGCTGGTGGGCAGGAGGTGCCTCCTACATGCACTCACTTTTTATGTAAGGTCTGGTCATTTCTGTGGTCTTGGCTTCCACCTCTCCAGTGTAAACACGGATAGCTTCCTCCCAAACCTAGAATGGGAACATGGGATTTTATTCATTATCTCCACCACACTAAGTCCAGGATTAGTTGCTATGTATGCATCAAACACCCTATTTAAATGAATTTATCCTAGGGACTAGGGAAGGTCTCTATCACAGCTGGCTGATCCACTCAGGAAAGGAAGAACATTCCATGATCCCTAGGAACCCCCAGCTCTCCTACATTCCCGAGCTTCCAGCCCCTTCCAGCAGGACAGCAGCCCATGGCATATCCAGGGCTGGCATATGGTGCTATCTTCACAGTACCAGCAAACATGGCCACTCTCCCAACTAAAGCAACTTCCTCTTTGCCTTAAGGTGAGTAGTAGGCTCACCCACACAGTGTGAGCTCAGCTGCCAAGTGCTTGTGCCGCCTCACTATGAGGTCTCATGCTCAAGTCCTAGGCCATATACTCTAAAAACCTCCCTACCAGATGGGAGAGCCTACTTGCCCACCGTTAGCATAGCCAGGTACACTCAGGTGTACCTGATCTCCAGATCCTCCATCTCAGACAATCCTCCATGTCTTTATTCCTTCAATCACCTCCCAACCCTCAGTCCCTCCCAACCATGGCCTCCCGTTCAGAGCAAAAGGCAAAGTGAAAAACTACATCAACCTTGGAAGAAATAGAATTAAAAAGCAAGTGAAAGCCAGGTGGTGGTGGCTCATGTCTTTAATCCCAGTACTCAGGAGGAAGAGGCAGGCAGATCTCTGTGGTTCCAGGTCAGCCTGGTCTACAAAAAGTAAGTTCCAGGACAGCCAGAGCTGTTACATAGAGAAACCTTGTCTCAAAAAACAAAACTAACTAAATAAATAAAAGTAGGTGAAATTTTCAGTTCAAGAAAGTAGGTTTAATAGGACACTAAGATGACTTGGTGGGTAAAGAAGTGCTTGTTGCCAAGCCTGACAACCTGGGTTCAATCCCTAGAACCTACATGGTGGAGAAAGAAAACCAGCTTTTACAAATTGTTCTCTGATGTACACACATACACACACATACAAGAAATGCTAAAAATAATTTTTTATTAATTTATTTTTTACATTCCAATCCCAGTTCCCCCTCCCTCCTCTCCTCCCACTCCCCCGACTCCTCCTTGGAGAGGGTAAGGCCTCCCCTAGGAAGTCTACTAAGTCTGTCCCATCATCTCATTGAGGCAGGACCAAGGCACCGCTCCACCCCCACACCCCTGTGTCTAGGCTGGGCAAGGTATCTTTCCATATAAAATTGGCTCCACTAAGTCAGTATGTGCATTAGTGTTAGAGCTTGAACCCATTGCCCGTGGCCTCATATATTGTCCCAGTCACATCACTGTCACCTATATTAAGGGAGTCAAGTTTGGTCTTATGCAAGGTTCCCCATTTGTCAGACCCGAGTCAGTGATCTCTCACTAGCTTGGATTCTGTGGTTTCCCCATCATGGTCTTGACTCCTTTGTTCATATTATCACTCCTCCCTCACTTCCATTGTACTCCAGGAGTTTGGCCCATTGGTTAGTTGTGAATTTCTGCATCTTTCTGCTAAAAATAACTTTAAAAAAAGATACTTGGAGCTGGGAAGATACTTCAGCAATTGAGAGCCCTTGCTGCTCTTGCAGAGGACCCAAGCTCTGTTTCCCAAGCCGAGCTGTGAACTCCAACTCCAGAATTATCTGAGGCCCTCTTCTGGCCTCTAAGAACACCTGCATACATGTGGCCAAATCACAGCCATATACAGCTAAACAAAAATAACAATGGACTGGAGAGATGGTACAGTGCTTAAGAGCACTGACTGCTCTTGAGAGAACCCAGGTTTAGTTCCCAGGCCCCAAATAACAACTATCATAACACCAATTCCAAGAGATTCAACAAACCTCTCTGGCCTCCACAGGCCAGGTATGGACATAGTGTGCTTACATACATGCAGGCAGAATGCTCACATACAAAATAAAGTAAAATAGAATATTTAAGAAAAAAAAATCTTAGGTGTGAAGTGGTAGCACACTCCTTCAACCCCAGCACTTGGGAGGCAGAAGCAGGTGGATTTCTGTGAGTTTGAGGCCAGCCTGGTCTACAGAGCAAGTTCCAAAATAGCCAGAGTTACACAGAGAAACCCCATCTCAAAAAAATAAAATAAATAAAATGTTAAAGAAACAGAACAAACTGATCCCATGTATTCACTCTCCTCCAGTGAAGAGGCAGAAAAGATGTATGGGACGGGCTGGAGAGATGACTCAGAGGCTAAGAATACTGGATGCTCTTCCAAAGGACCAGGGCTTAGTTCCTAGCACCCTTACGGCAGCTCACAATGGTAATTCCAGTTTCAGAGGATTTGACACCCTCTTCTTGCTTCTGTGGTCACCGGGCACACATGTGATGTGCAGACATATATGCAGACAAAACTACCCATATACACAAAGAATTTTTTTTTTTTTTAAGAAAGGGTTTTTCTCAGCCAGGCAGTGGTGGCACTCGCCTTTAGTCCTAGCACTTGGGAGGCAGAGGCTAGGCGGATCTCCATGAATTCGAGACCAGCCTGGTCTACAAGAGCTAGTTCCAGGACAGCCTCCAAAGCCACAGAGAAACTATGTTGAGAGAGAGAGAGAGAGAGAGAGAGAGAGAGAGAGAGAGAGAGAGAGAGAGAAGGGTTTCTCTGTATAGTCCTAGCTGTCCTAGAATTCACTCTGTAGACCAGGCTGGCCTTGAATTCACAGATATCTATCCTCTTGCCTCTGCCTCCTGAGTGCTGGTATTAAAGGTGTATGCCATCACCGCCTGGCTAAAATTTAAAAATGTTAAAAAATAAAAAGTGTATAAATAAACTGAGAGGCTTGAAAGATGATGGTCCAAGAGTTAAGAGCTTGCTGATCTTCCAGAGGACTAGAGTTTGGTCCTAAGCACACATGTTAGGTGGCTCACAGCTACCTATAACTCAGGCTTCAGGGAATCAGGCAGCCTGAAGGCAAGGCACAGGCACACAAATAAAAATAAAATACACCTAAGTGCATACACATAAGTGAAAATTAAATCTTAGGAACCTGAGACCTGAAAACAAGATAAAATTAACAGACCAGAAACTCCCAGGCAGCAGCAGGATGGAAGGCAGGCAGGCAGAGTGCTCTGCCTTGACGACGGCAGCATCAGCACAGCACTGCCACTTTCTTCCTGGAAGGCATCTAAAAAGAACAAACAGACAGAAAATGAACACACAGGTTCCATCCATGCCTTAGCTAGGAAAAGGCAAATGATCCCAAGCCACACAGTGGACATCATCAGTTGTCAGGCAGAGTATGAGACATGCAGGGACTTAACTGACATGGACCCTCAAGCTCCCCTTCCCAGGCTACACTGAGCCTATAAGGTACAGGTGTCAGGGATAGATGTTTTTCCTTGTAAAAAGCTACAAGTACAAATCTTCACCCTCCAGAAAGACAGGTAACCCCATCCTCTTAAGCTGCACATCCAGCTAAGCATACCCACAGCAGTGGCCCTTATTCAAACAAGAGCAAACAAAAATCAATACCCGCTATGGGTCATCTGCCCCAACCCAGATGAGTACAACAGGAAGCAACTCACCCTCCTGACCAAAACAACCAAAGTCCTAGGTAAAACATAAAACTGTATGCTAGGCTGGGGTTGGGAGGGGTGGCGGCACACACCTTTAATCCCAACACTTAGGGGGAGGCAGAGGCAGGCAAGTCTGAGGCCAGCCTGGTCTACAGAGTGACTTCCATGTCAGGCTCCAAAGTTACAGAGAGCCCCTGTCTCAAAAAAACAAGAACAAAAAAGAAACAAAAAAACCCCAAAAACTACTGGCCACCCTCTAGCTGCCATCTTGCGTCCCCACATGTGTGTGCCTTATCTCAGCTGGTCTGCCCGAGACCCCTGAGTGCGAACCCTAGTCCCCCGAGTGACCCCATTTCCACTCCACAAGATGAAAGAAACAATCATGAACCAGGAAAAACTGGCCAAGCTGCAGGCACAAGTGCGCATTGGTGGGAAAGGAACTGCTTGCAGAAAGAAGAAGGTGGTTCACAGAACAGCCACAGCAGATGATAAAAAACTGCAGTTCTCCTTAAAGAAGTTAGGGGTGAACAATATCTCTGGTGTTGAAGAGGTGAACATGTTTACAAACCAAGGAACAGTGATCTATTTTAACAACCCTAAAGTTCAGGCATCTCTGGCAGCAAACACTTTCACCATTACAGGCCACGCTGAGACAAAGCAGCTGACAGAAATGCTTCCCAGCATCCTAAACCAGCTTGGGGCAGACAGTCTGACTAGTTTAAGGAGACTGGCTGAAGCTTTGCCCAAACAATCTGTGGATGGAAAAGGACCACTTGCTACTGGAGAGGATGATGATGATGAGGTCCTAGATCTGGTGGAGAATTTTGATGAGGCTTCTAAGAACGAGGCAATCTGAATTGAGGCGACTTCTGAAGAAGGTGACACTTGCAGAAGTCACAGGAGCTGCTATTTTATATCATGACTGCTTTTTAAAATTCTTTTGTTTATGGATCTGATAAAATCTAGATCTCTAATATTTTTAAGCCCAAGCCCCCTGGACACTGCAGCTTTTTTCAGTTTTTGCTTAAACACAATTCATTCTTTGCAGCAAATTAAGCTGAAGAAGCCTGGGAATAAAGTTTGGAAAGGAGTTAATAAAATTCTTTGCCTAGAGGAAAAACAAAAACAAAAACAAAAACAAAACTGTGTGCCAGGCAGTGATGGCACACACCTTTAATCCCAGTCCTGAAAAAGAACCACCCATCCAAAAGGGAAAGCAGAGACATTTGAAGTATACAAAGGGCAGGAGTAGTGTCTGTTCAAGGCTAGAATGGGAAGTATCATAGCTCACAGACACAGGGTAGAGTTTCAAAAGAAGGGCACTTGCTATGCAGCCTGATAACCTAAATTCAATACCCAGAACCCATGCTAGAATAAGAGAATCAACTCCTCAAAACTGTCCTCTGACCTCCACAAGCTCACAGTGGGATTCACATGCCCATATTCACATATATGCATCATACACACTCACACCCAGTAATAATAAATAAGTTAGTCCTGGCTAAAACGCTGCTCTGGTCTCACCTAAGCAGATAAAAAGCTCAAAGAATCAAACTGTGTCCAAGTAACTTGCCACAACACTCAAGACCGAAAATAGGAATACAAAAATATCCTGTGCCAACAAGATGAAATGATAAGGGCACCCAATCAAATATTACTAGGAAAACAAAGAACAAAGCGCAGCTCATGGCCAGGTGTGGTGGTGCACACTTTTAATGCCAGTACTCAGGAGCCAGAGGCAGGCGAATCTCTGAGTTTGAGGCCAGCAAGAGCTACCTAGTGACACCCTGCAAAAACAAACAAAACTCATAATGAAGATGACTCAGTCAGCACAAACTGACCTAGAAATAAGACAAAGAAAAGAAATAGTAGACAAGGTCATTCAGTTATTATAACTGCATTTAATAGTCAAGGAGCTATAAAAAATAACAACTATTTTGAGAAAAAGAGATCAAAAGTAAAAAGATGGAAACAGTTTGAAGATGTAGTTCAGCTGGTAAGGCTTTTTTGCCTGACATTCACAAACCCTGGGTCTGATGCGTAAACCAGGTGTGGTGCACATCCACCTACGCAGGAGTCAGAACCAGAAATCAAGAGTTGAGAACCAGCCCAGGCCATATATCAAGTACCAAGCCAGTCTGGTCTATGAGACTTTGTCTCAAAAACAACAACAACAAAGAACATAATCCCAGCACTTCGAAATGAAGCAGGAGAATCAGGACTTGAAGGTCATCTCTAGCTACACAGTAAGTTCACGGCCAGTGTAGACTACACGAGATTCATCTCAAAAAAAGGGGGGAAGCCTTCTTTGTCAGGATTAACCAGCCCCATGCCTCCTTGTGTGCCCCCCAGACCCCTGTTCCTCTTCCTACCACCACTTCTGATGCTGTTTGCCATTCTAGCTGTGTCCTGGAAGCACAGATTGCCTCACAGCCCTGCCACTGAACCTAGATACTGGCCTGTACTACCATCAATACTTCAGGAGGCTATCAACATGCTAGAGACAGACCAGCACTTCAGGAGAAGCTGCAGGCTCCCAACACCAAAGACATCCAGAGTAGGACAAGCTGAGCAGACAGCTGGCCTTCTTTAGCCAGCATGCCAGAGTGTCTGCATCAAGCTAGATGAGCTGGAGTGACACAGTTGTGGTGACAGTTGCTGCTCAAGGTCAAGAAGGGTGAGAAGTCTGATGAGACTTTGTCTCAAAAACAACAACAACAACAACAAACAACATAATCCCAGCACTTCGAAATGAAGCAGGAGAATCAGGAACTGAAGGTCATCTCTAGCTACACAGTAAGTTCACGGCCAGTGTAGACTACACGAGATTCATCTCAAAAAAAGGGGGGAAGCCTTCTTTGTCAGGATAAACCAGCCCCATGCCTCCTTGTGTGCCCCCCAGACACCTCAATATCCTTAAGGAATGTGAACACCGGGACCCCCAGAACCTGAAGCTGCTGGTCCTCACACAGCGTAATGTAACACATCATGAAGAATTCAAATGTTACAAGACACTCAAGGAGCATAAGAGACAATACCTAGAGTCACTGAAAGAGCAGCAGCAAGAGGAAGAACAACAGTGCCTACATGGGGAGTTAAAGTCAATGCCCAACGCAGCCAAGCCAATCCCAGTTTCCTCTCTCTGCTTCATGCTTACAGTTCAAGATGTGAGCCCTCAGCTCGACCATCTGTGCCTCAGCTCGACCATCATTAACTCTAACCCTCTGGAACCATAGGTCCAAATGAATACTTTCTTTTACAAGTTGTCTTAGTCATGATGTTTTATCATGGCAATAGAAAAGTAACTGATACAATAGTGAATTCAAACTAGCCAGAGCTACTAACACCAAGACCACTAACATCAGGCTACTAATAATACCCTTATCAAAGAAGGAGAAGAAAGAGGAGGAGGAGGAAGAGGAGAAAAAAGGGGAAGAGGAAGAGGAGAAGAGGGGAAGGAAGAGGAAGAGGGGAAGGAAGAGGAAGAGGGGAAGGAAGAGGAAGAGGGGGAGGAGGATGGGGGGGAGAAAAACCCATCCTAAATATCAACATCACTGGTGAGAAACTATGTCCATGTATATAAGGTGGGGAAAAAAAAGCTCAGATTGTACCTCATCTGTTCAAAGACATGTTGCCAAGGGCAGGTTGAAAGGTCAAGCTGGCATAGTATAAGACAAGGGGGGGAAATAAACACAAAAAGTGGGGGCTGGAGAGATGACTCAAAGGTTAAGAGCACTGGCTGCTCTACCAGAGGTCCTGAGTTCAATTCCCAGCAACCACATGCTGGCTCACAACCATCTGTAATGAGATCTGGCACCCTCTTCTGGCCTTCAGGCATATATGCAGACAGAACAGTGTATGCAAAATAAATAAAGTTAAAAAAAAAAAAAGGCATTCAGATTAAGAAGCTACTGTGTGACTGGGCAGCGGTGGTGCACACCTTTAATCCCAGCACTTGGGAGGCAGAGGGAGGTGGATCTCTGTGAGTTTGAGACCAGCCTTGTCTACAGAGATAGTTCCAGGGCTACATAAAAACAAACAAACAAACAAACAAACAAAAAAACCCTGTCTCAAAAAAACAAAACAAAACAAAAAGTTACTGGGTGTGGCTGTGCATTCCGGAAGGTAGAGGCAAGTGGATCTCTGAGAATTCAGAGTCAGCCTGATCTACAGAAGGAGTTCCAGGCCAGCCAGGGCTACATAGTCAGACCCTGTCTCAAAAGAAAAAAAGAAGCAGCAGAAAAATTGTATTCACAGGTAATACATTTTACACAAAAAGAACATACAGAATCTGCAATTGGGTTATAATCAGATCACTTAGATAGGCCAGGGAATAGACAGGCATTACCCAGATATCATTCTATTCTACATAATAATAATGGTTGAAAAGACTATTTGCTAGAGAGCATAACAAAAATATACAACATCTTTAGGGATGAACAACAAAAGATGTATTTGAGGACACACTGAAACTATCATACATTGCTAAGAGATACACTGCTTTGCTCAAAAAATATTGATACTTCTCAAATAGACCTAGAAGGGTATCTCTAACATATTAATTTTCTAATGTTGCTCCTGTGCCCACCTCACGGCCTATGCATTGGGCTGGTGGCTTTGGTTCTGAGGTAAGTTCCAGTGTGTCCAAACCAGTACCCTGAGCTATACTGGATATAGCTCAGCCTTTGCTCACAGTCCTTTGCCCACAGAGAACACATGAGATCAGCACTATGATATTCAGCGTGCCTCCTCCAAGAGCAGGAACAAAGTTTAGATTTGTATCTTGGTGTACATACAAGTTTAAAAAAAAAGGGGGGGGCCAGTGGTGGTGATGGACACCTTTAATCCCAGAGGAGGCAGATGGATCTCTGTGAGTTCAAGGCCAGCCTAGACTACAGAGTGAGTTCCAGGATAGGCTCCAAAACTACAAAGAGAAACCCTCTCTCAAAAAGAAAAAACAAACAAACAAACAACAAACAAAAAAGACCAAAGTAGAACTTGAATAAAAAAGGACTCATGTTTTCTCTTACCGCCAAGTAAGCCCTTTATAGATTTAAGAGTTAAGTGTAAAAATAAAACCACCATAAAGAAATGTAGAAAACACAAATAAACATAGTCTTGGAGTTGGAAAACAGTATCTAAAATAGACACAAAACATATACAGCAGGGCTGGAGAAATGGCTCTGTGGTTACGAGCACTTACTAGTCTGGTCTTGCAGAAGACCAGAGTTTAGTTTCCAGGACCCATACAGTGGTTCACAACCATCTGTAGCTTCAGTTCCAGGGGAGCTGGTGCTCTCTTCTGGCCTCTGCAGGTACCACACACACACACACACACACACACACACACACAGTGCACAGACAGACAGACAAGACACTCATACAGATAAAAGAAAAATAAAATTTTAAACAAAACAAAACAAAGAACAAACCCAGATAGCACTTCATCTAAAAAATTTAAAGTTCAAATGAAGCCTGCATGTAAAATGAGAATTGGATCCTCCCTCCCCTGTGGTTTAAAATATTCAGGAGGCTAAGGCAAAAGGATCTCTTAAATCCACAAGTTCAAAACCAGTCTGAGCAGCAAAGAATTAATTCTCACTTTCTTAATTCTCTTCTCCCCTCTTCCCTCTCTCTTCCTCACCTTCCTCTCTCCCTCTTTCTATCACTAAGGATGTACTAAGGATCACACGCAGGACCCTGCACATGCCAGGCAAACTCTACCTGTAAGCTACATCCCCATCCACACATCTGTTAAAATAACAAACATTTGCCAGAGTGATACGGAGAATCGCTCAGACTCAGGAATTCAAAGTCAATCTGGACAACATAGCAAGAAAGACCCTATCTCAAAGTAAAACTGAACTCAAAAATGATGAAGGATCCATGCTGGGAAGGCAAGGTACACTCCCAGAGTTTCCTGTCACAGCTGAAGGACTCGGTGCAATAGCATGTAGCACACAGGAGGCTGAGGAGAAACTAGATAAAAGCAAACACTTCTACCAGGATAAGAGTTCACCATAGAGAACTTAAGGAACCTGCTCCATAGCTTAAAAGCACTCTTCAGTGGACCAGGACCCTGAGAAAATGCACAAAGCCTAGCATCCTCTTTCCGGGCTGGGGATGTAACTTAGGGGCTTTCATGTGTAGCATGTGCACAGAAAGAAAGAAAGAAAGAAAGAAAGAAAGAAAGAAAGAAAGAAAGAAAGAAAGAAAGAAAGAAAGGGAGGGAGGGAGGGAGGGAGGAGAGGAGGGAGGGAGGGAGGGAGGAAGATCCAATTCTCATTTTACATGCAGAGAAAGAAAAGTTAATTACATGTCAAATAAGGTTTTTTTTTTTTTTTTTTTTTTTTTTTTTTTGAGACGGGGGTTTCTCTGTGGCTTTGGAGGCTGTCCTAGAACTAGCTCTTGTAGACCAGGCTGTCTCGAACTCACAGAGATCCACCTGTCTCTGCCTCCCAAGTGCTGGGATTAAAGGTGTGCGCCACCAATGCCTGGCTGTCAAATAAGCTTTGATTGTATGTTGTTTATATGTTCTTGCCCCCAACAAATAAAGGTCCTTCTGATTTGGGGAGGGGGTAGAAGTACAATAATCTATGCCCTGAACCTTTTAGGAAGGCTATAATCAGGGCCTAGAGGTGTAGCTCAGTAGTAAGTACTTACTTGTCTAGTATGCACTGGGACCTGGGCTTAGTCCCCAGGACTGGAAACAAACAAAAAAGCTAGAATAGCCATTTTAGAAGATATTAACTAGGTCTGGAAAGATGGCTCAGGTGTCAAAAACATTTACACCCATAGTACATCTTCTGCTATTGCAGAAGAACCAAGTTCAGTCCCCAGAATCAATGACTCCTCATAACCACTCATATTTCCAGTTCTAGGGCATCCAATACCCTCCTCTGACCTCCCAAGAACCCTGCACATATATGGTGTACATACACATACACTCAAGTACATATACATAATAATAAGTATTAATATTTAAAAGTGGTGATGCATGCCTTTAATTCCAGGACTTGGGAAGCAAAGGCAGGTGGATCTTGGTGAGTTCATGGCCAACCTAATATACAGAAAGAGTTTCAGGACAGCCAGGGCTATATAATAGAGGGATCTGTCTCAAAAAAAAAAAAAAAAAAAGGTAGAACAAATCACAGCACGCAACAAAAGGCTAGCTACCTCATATTAAAGTGCAAAAAGAGCTTGTACATTACTAAAACAAACAAGAAAAGGGATACTCAGGAATGCCCAGACCTACAGACATGCAGAAACTGTGCTGATCACCCCTTAGGAAAGTGTATGTCAAGCGGTCTTTCCAAAGCTGAAAGATGGTGTAGCAAAGCAGACAGTTAAGGACATGGCTCTAGAGCCAGACAGCCTTAATTGTGCTTACTGCATCTTCCAGTGACGATGCTGAGCACCTGTACTCAAAGGCGCTAACTGGCAGTGAAGCCAAGCAGCCACAGTAAGGACAAGAACTGCCTTAGGTGCCAGATGCTGGTACCAGTGATGGAGCCTGAAGAGTGGCTACTACTGGCCTGAACTGTCAACCCCTTTTCCCATCATTCACAGACATTATGTATGTGAGTATTCGTAGTCAGGCTGGGGCAAATCTGAAAAGCAAAAGCAAAACCGATAAGAGATGATGGGGTCTTTCTTTTCTATATAGGACTACTTTCTTTCCTTCTTAGCAGGTGTACACTGCCACACCCCGTTCATAGCACCTACATTTATATGAATGGAGAGCCAGTATGCACATTTAGCAAATTCCTCCTGGGCTCACTCTCAGATACAACATAGTCCCAAAGCAGGATAGAGGGGTTGGGTTGGATCCAAACACTTGCAGCCACACAATGTCCCACCTAGGAGGAATTGGGCCAGAGAAGAGTCAACTTCTAGAGTCACTGGCAAGAACTTGAGATGGTGTCCCAGGGTAGTAATACAGTCAGGAGCTCACTGCTCACCACCCACTAAGAACATGATTTCTCAAATAAGCTACATGGAACCATGTTGCTAGGCTTACATGAAACCGCTTAAAGCAAGGGGGCCCCTCCAGCTCAGAGAAGAAAGCATGATCCATATGTCATTCAGCAGCCAGCATTCTCTGAATTCTGACTGGGTACTTAGAAGAAGAGCCACAGGAGCCCTGCCTGGTGTTATTTCCCAAAGTGAATCAAGCTGTGTGCCCTGACACAGGCAAAGATGTCTTTGACTCAAAACAACTAAGCTCAATAAAAATTAGGCAGCCTTGAGTTGCTGGTCAGACAGCAACAGCAACTCTGCTTCTTACCTGGGCCTCTGTGAACACTAGGAAAGAAAACTAAGCATAAACATCTGCTACTCACCCCCCTCCTCCACCCCCCCAACACAGATGTCTTTATTGAGACAAGCACAGGTCCTACAGGTTCCACCTCTGGTGCCCCTCAACAGTCAACTCCAAGAGAAGGAGATGATATGACTCATGCAGCTTTGAATAAGACAGCTGCCTGGACATCAGTTTCAAGTCAACAAAAGCAGCTCATCCTCAGCCATTCTACTTTGACATCAGAGACCAGAAAGACATTTCTCATCTGGGCCACTCATCTTAGCCTAAGGCCTAAGAGTAGACTTGTAGCAGAAGCATCTCCAGGGCCTGCAGGTACAGAGTCTGCGTAGCCAACCAAGTCATAAACCCATGTACCAATGAACTATCCCACAACCAGGGATTTGCATAGAGTCTCTGCTCTCATGCCCCACCAACCCTGTGTCTGCGGGGCAGGGGGGGTGGGGGTGGGGTCTTCATCAGATGATCTTGGCCACTCAAGTCCAACAGAGCAGCTAAGACTTAGCCCATCATCTTTACCCCTGCCCTGCCCCAGTTACATGTTTCCTGACTTTTTACCATTTAATCAACTGGGTCAAAAATCAGGAATGCAGGTTGTTCATCCATTTCATCTCCCCTTCTACCACCATCCCCTTCCAAAGTGTTTCCTGCCTCCAGCCAAGACTAGCTCCTCAAAACTGGCCTCTGCCTCAACAGCAGCTCCAACTCACATCCTCAGGCCTCCAGATGCTGGCTTCTATCCCTCTCCAGCAGCCCTTTATGCTTTTACTAAGGCTCCATCCAGTACCTACCCTGAGCTCTGTAGAGAGTGAAGCCGTGTACTGCTGGGTAACTGCACTGATGTGGCAGAAAAATCGGAAGCTCAAACGTGGAGAGCCTGCTCTGTCTCAACCCCACCTACCTCTCACCTTGTTTGAATTTATACTCCCTACAGCTCTGCTGAGTTGTGTAGCCTTCTCCCTAGAGCCAGCTATCCTCGTGACTCTGGACAAATCACCTTCCTGCTCTAGACCGCCTCCTTTAATCGAAAAGAGAACACAGAAAGACTAGTGGCTGCGGTGCGCACTGGTTTTGCAAGTCTCCAAATTAAGGCTCAGTTTTCTGAAAGAGACAGAAATGCCAGTGGCCAGCTGTGGAGCTCAAAGTCGTGGACATGTAGCTCCTACGCAGGAGAGGACCAGGGTCTTGAGCCACCGAGTTCCCGGAAGGCGCTAGGACACGGACCACGCGATCCCCTAGAGAGCAGGGACAGGGTCTGGGGTCCACGGGCCGATGTCTGACGCGGAAGAATTGGATCGCAAGCTCCCAGGTCTCTTCCAGGTGTAACGCGCAAAGCCGGGCCCACTGGGCACACCTGCGAGCTCCCAGGACCTCCTGGCACCGGCCCGCTGACCTTGGGTAGACGCCTCCTGACACAGCTTCTCGTGCTGCTGGCAGAAGGGACAGCCCCAGGCTCTCTGGTCCAAGTTCCCCCAAAGGATGCCTGGCCTCCGCCACCTAGGATGAGCCCCAACAAACCATTTACCTGAAAGAGCCGCCGCCACAGCCAGTCAGGGAGCCTCCCTCCGTGCCCTAAGCGGCCCAAAGTGGGCGGAGCTGCGCGCCAAGCCCGTCCCCGCAGCCCTCTGGCCAACCGCGGCCTGGCGCGCGGCAATCTAGCCCCGCCTCCATGCGATCTCCCCGCTCACTGGTCGGAGTTCCGTCGCTCACGCTAGTCCCGCCCCCACGTTCCACGCCCTAGAGTGCCTAGGTACACTGACTCCTCCTTAAGATCAACCGAGTATCCAGGCGGTCCGGTGACCACTTCACGAGACTAGCTCGAGGGCTGCTGCTGAGCTAGGAGCTGTCTGCGCAAGCGCTGTTCTCGAAACAAATCAGGCTCCGCTTGCAACAACAGAAAGCCCCAGCGGCCGGGTGCGGTGGTGCATGACTTTAATCCCTGCCATTGTGAGGCAGAGGCAGGTGGATCCCTATGAGTTGGAGGCCAGCCTGGTCTACACAGTGAGTTCCAGGACAGCCAGGGCTACAAAGTGACACCCTGTCTCGGAAGAAAAAAAAAAAAAAAGGAAAAAAGAGAGAGAGAAGCTGCAGCACACCTGGTGCAGCTGTCCTGGCCACACACCAGGTATTGGCATATTCTAAACACCAAAAGATACCTAAAACCCCTAGTTTACGGACCCCTAAAACGAATATGCCCATCAGAAGTACATATCCAACATGACCTTGGGAATCCAAATGATCATGTCCCAGCACCTGGGCAGCTCGCAACTAGCTGTCATGTCCAGCTCCAGGTGAAAAGAAAGCCCCCGAGCCTGGGAAGGTGTGAATGAACAAGTAAATGAATAGTGAGACATACTACAGATTATAGGAGATACTGTGAAGGGGTTTGGTTTTGGTGCCAAGAAAGCTTTTACCTGGGAGAGTTGGGGGAGGAATATGCCAGGAAGACTGAGCACCTGCAAAGGACCAGAGTTTGAAAGCACTCAGATGTGTGTAAACAAAAGAAGGATGCTGGCAGTGTTCTGAAAGCAAAAGAACCAAAAGAGCTGTTGAGAGAAAGGAAGCAGTTAGCTACCACATATCCAGGCCTGACAGCATATGTTAGATGTGGAAATCAAGTTGTGGTTGAATGGGGTTTGGGAGGGCAACTAGCTGAGGGTTCTAAGAGGCAAACACTTGAGACCTGCTAGTTTTTCTTCAGTGGGAGGGACTTGAACCTATTTCTGTTGTGAGAATGGAGCCCAAGGGAGAAAGACAGGCTATATATGGGCAAGAGAATGGGGCATTCTGCAGATGGGGTCATGTCCAAGGAAGAGGCCAGAAAGAAGGGACTAACTAGGGTAAAATGGCCACCCATCTTCAACCATCCTCACCCAATGGCACATGTACCCACAGCCCTGCCAACTCCTGAATTGCTAACCTGTATTAAATACCCAGGAGCGATCTCCTTTTACTTAAGCTCAAGATTAGCCACAGGACAGTTACTGTGTCCATATTTTCTATATTTCTTTTCTTTCCAAGACAGGGATTGTAGCTATGAGCCATTCATTCCAAAAATTCATAGGACAACATGGATGAAGAAATATATGTGATAGCTCAGGCCAGGCTATTCCAAAGCCTTATTGTAAAGACCTACCACATCTATCTATAGATGTCAGTGCTGGAAGACACAAGCCTCCAAGGTTCATTAGACCTCTACCTTATTTCAGGCCTTTATGAAAACACATGAATATTCTCAGGACAGCTGCCCACTAGCCAATATGCTGGTCCCTCCAGCTCACAGCAGTGGCCTCACACTTGGTGGGGCTCTGCCAACACTGAACCTCAATTTCATCATCTGTAAAAACATGTATTGTTTCATTGCATTCAGATTTGAAATCCTTGGTGTGAGCTACCTCTGGCACTTCTGTTGTGGAATATTTGTACACTGTGTGAAAATATATTGCTGTGTTTGGTGTAATAAAAGCTGAATGACCAGTAGCTTAGGCAGGAGGTATAAATGGAATTTCCTGGGAGAGAAAGGAAGAGGAGATAATCGAGGTACAGAGGAGACACCAATGAAACATGGAGGGTGTTGGACATACAGAATGAAAGAAACGTAAAAAGCCACAGGGTAAAACATGGATTAATAAATGCAGGCTAATTGTTATAAGAGCTAGTGGGACGAGCCTAAGCTAAAGCTGAGCTTTCATAATTAACATCTCCATGTCATTACTTGTGAGCTGGCAGCCCAAAGAAAAAGACATACTTCTGTTTGGTCATGGAATCAGACATGATCAGATAGATGTAGCTAAGATGACTACTTAGAATAGCAACTAGTATGTGACATGTGCAAAGTAAAGGCCAGCTATGACTCTGGAGTTCAAAACAAGAGGGAAGAGATGGTAGTGGGGTCCATGCCCTGTCAGAGTAGTCTGAGGTGGTGGACTTTGCTTGCTCTGAAGGTGTCAAACCTGAAAAGAGATCTAGGTGGTAAGCTTCCTGCAGCAGGTCTGGCCTGGGTCAAAATTCAAGATCCAGCAGAGGAGACCAGGATAGAGGATCCTGGACTGGCTCTTGCCACATATGACTCATTTAGCTGTGGCTTTGACACCCCTCAAAGAATGAAACAGTGGCTGGTCCCTTTATGTCCTTAGAAGAATTAACCCTTCCAACTTTTTTGCTTTTTTTGGTTTTGAGACAGAGTTTCCGTGTAGCCCTGGCTATCCTGGAACTTGTTCTGTAGACCAGGCTGGCCTTGAACTGAGTCCCATCTGCCTCTGCCTCCCAAGTTCTGGATTAAAGGCACCACCACCATCCAACTCTCTCCCAACTTCTTTAAAAACTTGTATAGGGGCTGGAGAAATGGCTCAGCAATTAAGAACACACTGCTTTTGCAGGGGACCCAAGTTTAGTTTCCAGGACCCATATCAGGTGGCTCAGAACCACCTAAAACTCTAGCTCCAGGAGATACAAAACCTCTGTGAGCTCTCTCTCTCTGTCCTCCCCCCCCACACACACATACACAGACACAAATAATGAAAAAACACACACACACACACACACACAAATAATGAAAATAAATCCTTAAAGGTTTTTTATATTCAATGCATGTAGAGTGGCCCGCAAAAGCCTCACCCTGGTGCTAGTCCTTCACATGAGTTCTCAGCCCACAGAAAGAGCACAGCATTTTATAGGGCTAATCCAGTAAGATGGCCTCAGAGATGACAAGTCTTAAGAGGATAACTTTGAGGACACAATGCAGGTGCATCTCTAGAACCTTCTATTCTAGAACCTACACCCAGTTCCCTGGAGTCTTCACTCTCCAATCAGTCCAGAGCTGTGTTAGTCTCCTGCCCGTGAGCCTCTCAACATATACTCTTAGCCTTAAACCGAGTAAGTCTTCAGAATACTGGCTGTTTTCTCCAAGGGGGCTGCAGGGCTCCTGGCCTTCTGCTTCTCCTCTGAAACAAGTTAGACCTCAGCTTTGTCCCTACCCGCAGCTGAATGACAGTAAGCAAGCTGGCCCAGCAAGCCCTCTTCTGTGGCACCCTGCCCCCTCCCCCATGAGGAGCAACAGCCAGTGCAAGCTGGATCAAAGGATCTTTGTGGAGCAGGTTCGAGACTGCATGGACAATGGTTACCTGCTTCCCTCCAAGAAGATTGGCTCTGCTGCTTTCTCCAGGGTCTACCTGGCCTATGCAACACGTGAACGCATGAAGCACAATCCTAAGCTATCCTCTGACTTGCGAGGCAAGAATCACATTATGGTGAGGGAGGCCTGCCACTTTCTCTGTGGGTTCATTGGGGTAACCCAGCCTGGTTCCAGCAAGCCTGTCCTCTACCCTCTCAGGTACCTTCCAGCTACCCTAGCATCCTCTATAGCACCTCCCTCCTAGGTCCTATTTATTCTCAGCTTCCCTCAAATATGTATGTTCCCAGGACAAAAAGAAAGCGGAGCTGGCACCACTTTTGGGGGATGTTGCTCACCCAGCCACTGGGAGAAGTTCAACAATGTGTGTAAATTACAGTGGGTCTATTCTAAGGAGCCTTTCCACAGTTGGCTACTCTCCACCTGTCTCTGGTGGCTATTAAGATTGTGTTCATGGCTGAAGCCCCAGTGGAGTACTCCAGAAAGTTCCTGCCCCATGAAATTTCATCCATCTATAAGCACCTGAACATAGTAAGAGTCCTTACCATGCCTACTGTCTACCCCAAGCTTGGTTCCCCTCCTCTACTTGGAAAACCTCCCTTTTGCCCTTGAATACAGATCCCACTCTCACCCTGCAACTGGGATCTGGCACACCTGACAGTCCCTGCACTCTTGGCCCAGGCCTTCCTCAGGATGACAGGATATAAGGGCGTAGGGGTGGGAGGGTGTTTGGTAGATGCAGTTGTGTGATACCTACCAGAACAGCCAGCACTCCTACCTGGTACTGGAGTTGGCAGCCCGAGGTGATCTGCTGGAGTGTATCAATGCAGTGTTAAGCCTCCAATGTTGCCCAGGGCTAGAGGAGGAGGAAGCCGAAGGCTTTTCTGGCAACTGGTCAGGCTGTGGCCCACGGCCACAATGCTGGCATTGTGCACCCATGAGGGTGCCATCTGGTCTACCTACCTACCTGGGTATCTGCTGACCCACTTGAGCCCAGCCCCACATCCCCTTCTCCCACAGGGACTTGAAATGTGAAAATATCCTGTTGGATGACCAGGGTGTCCTAAAGCTGACAGGTGAGCCCACATGGCTCCCTCAGTCCAGTTTACTTCTGGGCTCCCTCCTCCAGCTTCTTCCTGTCCCACACAGGCTGCACTCTGACCTAGCCCTGACCTTCAGTTCTTCCAAAAACCCTGAATTCCATTCCTACCTACACCCACACAAGGCCCTGCCTAGCTTCTCCCTCACCTCATTCTGGTAACATACACTTAGAGCTCCCTGTTCACTCCACCATCCTAACAGATAACCTCTTGAACCCACTCTCCCCAAACTATACATCATCTGTGTTGCCTTGCCCTGACTGCATAGTGTGCAGATTTTGGCTTTGCCAACTGTGTGGGGCTCAAGAACTCACTGCTGAGCACCTTCTGTGGGTCTGTAACCTATATGACCCCAGAAATCCTCATGAGCAAGAAGTACGATGAGTGGCTGATCTCTGGAGCCTATGAGTACCCCAGGTACCCCCTGCAGGACCCATAGGTGGGCTTAGTTAGGAGGGTCAACACCCTGAGGAAGCTGCATCCCCAAAGGGATCATACTTCATGCCATGGAGTCTGGAAAGCTGCCCTTCAAGGAACACCAGTCCCATCGCATGCTGCATCTGATTCGTCGTGGTCCGGTCTTCAGGCCAGGCCTGTCCTCAGGTGAGCAACACCATTCCATTCTCCTTCCAAGCCCCAGCTCAGGCCTGGAGAGCAGCCAGAGACCAGAGCCCACAGCATAGAATGGCAATGGTATCACCCTACTCCATAGGCTGGAAAAGTACCATCCTCACACTGCATGTTGGGAAAGCTGAGCTGAGGGTGGACCTGAAGGGTAGCAATCCTACCCTTAACATGTGCCTTAACATGGCACTAGTCCAGAATACCTCACCCTCCCTCTGTGCTTCAGTCCCCCTTTGATAATGGGCAGAAACCCCTGAACTTTTACCAGGCAGGTAAAGATTCCTCTCAAGTTGCCACCATTTCTGGAAGTAGTGGGTGTGAGCCAGGGCAACTGGCAGGCTCCAGCAGTGAGCCCTCTCCTGAGAGTTCCAGGACCTGATCAGAGGGCTGCTTCAACTGCATCCGTGTGCATGCCTGGGCCTGTGGCGGGTAGCTGCCTGTGGAACACACACTGTCCTCTACACTTGGTGCTACCCCAGGTGGGGCATGGCCCATGGGTGACTTGTTGGGCTGCAGGCAGTGCCTCTAACACTGTACAAGACCCTCTGCTTTGATCCATTGCAGAACAGGGGCATTCCCAGTCAGTAATAGTCTCTGGCAACACAGGGGCTGGCAGAAATATAGTGTACCAGAAGCAAAAGCTGCAGCATCTCCAGAGGCAGAACATCTCTAAGGAGAGTGTCTTTGGCCCAGCCATGCAGCATCTGGAAACCTGCACTAGAGGAATGGGTTCTATCAGTCGTGGGCTATGACACACCATGGCAGGTGGCCGCTCTGTATACTCCACATTCCCCAAAGGAACATGCCTGGGCACTATCTGGTCAGTTGAGGGTGGGTGGGTGTGGGCAGATAAAGATGTTTTTCTGTGGAGCTGAGGATGCAGCCATCTACACAAGGAGGGCTGGTGGCCTCTGGGAATCTCATTGGGCTAGAGCTCCACCATTACCTACTTGGGGATCTGGATCAGAGGGAAAACACTAGTCTACCCAACAGGCATACCTAAGAGTATCAAAGCTTTAACAGAGGGCTGGAAGGCATCATGGGGGCAGGGGGAGATTCGTGGTACCCAATGAAACACTTAACCAACCATGGCATAACACACAATAAAGCAGTTTTCTAGCCTCAGTGAAGTATGGAGTGGAACACTGCAAACTCTCATGAAGACTATGGGCCCCAAGGACCTTGGGAGGACCCACTGCTAAGGAGAAGGAACAGAATACAAAAGTTTCACACAGGTGGATCAAGATCTGTGGCTCAGAAAAGGGGACACAGTGGGGTAAGACTCGCCATGGTGTGTCTACAGAACGACGAAGAAGGACTGCATAGATGGAGTAGGCTCCAAAGGCTTGGGGCAGGAACACCTAGGAGAATCTCTGTAGAGGTAGGCAAGACGTGCCCAGCAGGAGCATCTGGATGTCTTGAAAGGCAACTGAGGCTCAAGGAAGATAACTGAGGTCCAGGTTCTAACTAAATGTTTAAGTCCAATTCAACCTGGGACTAAGAAGGCTAACCAAAAACTAAAGGCAAGGGCTGGTATCACAGAGATAGTAAAGAGGAAACGGTACCCAGCAAATGATCCAAAGATAGGCCTAGAAGGGCAGAGCACCCTAGGAAGACCCTAGGATTCAAGAGTGGTCTGTCTTTCAAAGAGGTGTTGGGCAAGGAAAGCAAAAGGACTCCAAAGGTTGAGGCTCATAGCACTGTTTGCACCTCTAAGACAATCCATGTCCAGATCCTTCAGTGCCTTTGGGAATGAAAAGCTCTAGTTGACTCCCCAGGGTTTGTAGTGTTTTCAATACAGCCCTACCCACAGTCTGGAAATAGGCTCCTCATAGCTCTAGTGGCCATCAGCTACCTGCCTCATATGTAGGCAGCTATGGCACAGGACCTAGCCAGCTCCAGCTCAATAGTGCAAGCACCGAACAACTTGCATTTTTGCTGGTTACAAGCAGGCACAGGATTGGTCAGTGTCCTTGAGCTTCTCAACATTTACTGGGCGTTTACCCTAGAGCCCTGTAGGATCACAGGCAAAGTAGATCTGGAGCCGGCACTTAGGCCAAAGGATCTTCAGGTCTGCGGGGCACCCTTGCCTCTGAGCTCTTGAGCAAGCTCTAGCTGTTCTTGCTGGTCTATGTGTTGCAGCTGTCGCTCCACGTCTTCAGGCACCTGCACCTCCAGCAGGTTTTCCATGCCAACCTCTGGCTCATCACCAATGAGCACCTGCAAGCAGAAGAAGCAGTTGAGTGGCTCATTAGCTATGGGTACTGCTTCCCTAGCCTTTCTGGCCCTGCACTCACCTGGATAAGTTTCTCACAAGCCATTCGCACATCAGGCTCTGGCTCCCAATTGTACAGCTCTCGAAGGATCAAGTAAGCACCCTGGTCCCGTATCTGCTGCCGACCTGGTGCAGTGGCTGTCAGCTAGGGAGATGGAAAGGGTTACTGAGATATGTTGATGTACTGTGGAAAGGCATTAACATCACAGACCCTGGCTCACCAGCATGATGGCTTCAATGAGCATCTTTCGGATGTCAGCATCTGGCTCTCGTTGCTTGTCTGGCGACAAGTACTGCAGGTCAACAGGCAGCCCTAGAAGTGAGAGTGAAAGCTGTGCTGGACACCTGAGCCCTGATCAGCCCAGGTGAGCCTTGTGTGTGTAACAACCACCTCTTTAGGAGGGAAGTTCCTGTTGCTGAACTTTGGGGGCAGATTCCTGGAGCCTGCTGGGAACAGGACTTTCAAAAGACAAATATGTCTGGAAGGCTGTGGTGCAAGGCCATTTTTGTTGGCTATAAGCAAGGTCTCTTGAATCACAGAGAGTACACAGTTCTTTTTTTTAATCTTATTTTATTATGTATACAACACTGTGCTTCCAGGTATATCTGCACACCAGAAGAAGGCACTAGATCTCATAACGGATGGTTGTGAGCCACCATGTGGTTGCTGGGAATTGAACTCAGGACCTCTGGAAGAGCAGTCAGTGCTCTTAACCTCTGAGCCATCTCTCCAGCCCCCCACACAGTTGTTCTTAAAATTGAAGGTGTTTATGCCTGAGATGAAACTGAATTCTACTTGGGCAAGAGATGTGCTTATGTGTATAAAGCAAAAAACAACATAGTGACACCTGGAAGCAAACCAAATAAAATCAGAGTGATCTGGGGGAAAGTAATCAAGCTCATGGAAATAGTGGCATGGTTCATGCCAAATTCCAAAGCAACCTGCCTGCAAAGGCCGTTGGACACAGAATCGGTGAGATGCTGTACCCTTCCCAGATTTAAACCAATGAGAAGTAAACAAAAGTGAGGGGGGGGGGACCAGCCTCCTCTTTAAAGGCTTCTGAAGGGACTCCAGACCACTTCTCCCTCTCCCCTTGCTTGTGTCCTTCCCTCCAGCCTTAGAAAACCAAGACAACCACCTAAGTCACTCACTGTCCATTTCTTCCTCTGAAAACTCCTCAGGACCAGCCAAGGGCAGTAGCAAGAAGGGAAGAATGTCGACTTGGGGCCCGAGCAACCACTTGTGGTGTCCTGGAGGTGGGAACAAGGAAAAGGGATCAAGGAATTGGTCCGTTGGGTCCCGAAGGACCTGTCCCCAGCCAGTAATGGTCCAATTCCCTCCTTGTCACTTACGATGCTCGAAACAGCAATTCCGAAGTGTTCCCACCACTCCTCCCCTCCGCACTGAGGAGTCTGTGTACTGGGTAAGAGGCAGCAGCCGTTGGACCACGCACCTGTTGGAAGGCCACAATCATTGCCGTCCTTGTTCACTTCCACTCCCCCTCTCCCCGCCCACGCAGGCGCCTGGCCTTCACCTGTCCGGGTCCAGGAGAAAGGCGCGCACCTCCGCCTGCTGGCTAAGGTTGGAGAGCAGTGGCCCCAGGTAATGCAGGGGCGCGGCCGCGTTGTAGGTGGGCATGCACAGCGCGCTGACCAGCCGCTCCAGACCCAGCTGCTCCGGCTCAGCGGCCATCAGCTTCTCCATCAACGCGGCACATGGAGCCAGCTCGCGGCTCAGGTTGGCCAGTACTGCGGCTGCCTCCTCAGCCCAGGGCCATTGAGAGTCCAACACACAGCTCAGCAGGCGGGCAGGCAGCTCCGGGTTCGCCGCCAGAAGCTGCTGGTGCAGGCCGGGGTCAGCGGCCAAGTTCACGAGCGCGCGGGAGGCGTCGCGGGAAGGAGCTGGGGCCGGGGCCACCGCAAGTTCGGCAAGAGCCCGCAGCAGCGCCGCCTGTCCTGCTAACAGCGTGCGGCCCGAGCTCGAACCAGTCAGCGCCAACACGTACTGCGCCGCGGCCGCCTGCAGGTCTGCCCGCGCGCCGGGGACGAGGAAGGTCAGGAGCTCCGCTGCCTCCGTGTCCGCGCCGGCCTCCTGCTCTAACAACCCTCGCTCGCCAAGGAGCCTCGAAGCCACTTCCAGGCCCCTCATGCCACCAGCAGTTTGAGTCGCCGATCACCCTACTACGGCCAGGACCCGCCCCGGAAGGGCGGGAGTTGTTGCGACCAACCAGAGGCTGAGGACCAGCTGAAGCAGGGCGGGAACGGGACCGGCCCGGGCGCAAGGCATTGTGGGCCACGGTGTTGGAGTTTCGCCTGGGTGTCGAGGAGCTCGTAGGTGGTGCAGAAGCGTTCCTACCCCTCACCCTACACTCCGCCCCTTCCATCCCCCCCCCAAAAAACCCTAAATCCTTGCAGCGACTTTCCGGCTGTCTCTTGTATGTCTCTTGCTGTGTCCCGGCGTGTTTGCTTGCCTAGCCAAACCGATTCACATCTGCTTCAGCGGCATCTGAACCACGCGGCCAGCACCCAAGAATTGGAAACTCGGAAGCCCGGGCCCTTGGTGTCCAAACTGTTGCTGCTGCCCAATAGCCCCGGGTTCAGAACCCGATGGCACGGACTCCGCAGTGAGAAGGCAGCTTTGGGCCAGCCTCTGACTTTAACTTTGGGGCATTTGTCAGGAGTTCTTCAATGATAGAAGCCTGGGTCAAACAACCTTGGACAAAGGGAACTAGTTAGTGAATCTAATAGTTGCAGGTTTGGGAGAGCCTGGCGACAGGCACTGCTTGCACAGTTCGCTAGATCCCTGTTCGGTTTCTCCCTTCCTCACCTCGTAGCTGTTCTGCTTCTCTGTGGCTCCATATTAATCTTTACCTTTTACTGGCACATCTGTTAGCACAGGTGAGAGGACACTGACCTTCTCAGCTACATAATCCTAGAAGATAGTTTCTTTCAGTACTGGAGTCTTTTCCAGGAAAAGTATTCCCTTCGGTGCGTCTTGTGCATCTCTTACCAATTAGCTGCCTGGGGTCCTTGGCTCTCCCAAGATAGAAATCTTGTGTCAGTTTTTCCAGGGCTGGTCTTTGGCAGCTTTCCTAACCATCGGCTCTGACAGCAAAGCAGATAGCTAGGAGCTGCAACAGTTTCAGATCCTATGCAGCCTTAAATACAGACTGGGATCCTTAGCACTACAGTGACAAGCGGTTTTAGCTCTTGTGTGGGCCTAAGTGTCCAGATTTCCCAGCCTTTGACAGTAGCAGCTAGTGATAACAGTTCCTGAGAAGAGGCTAAGACCCTTTTCCTCAACCGGGAGTTGTTGGCGCACGCCTTTAATCCCAGCACTCGGGAGGCAGAGGCAGGCAGATCTGTGAGTTGGAGACCAGCCTGGTCTATAAGAGCTAGTTCCAGAACAGCCTCCAAAGCCACAGAGAAACCCTGTCTTGAAAAACCAAAAATAAATAAAGGAGCTGAATGGCCAATAACTAGGCAGGAGAGGATAGGGTGTACTTCAGGGCAGAGATAGGAACTCTGGGAAAGAATCTGAGGTGTGAGATTCACCAGCCAGACATGGAGGAAGTTGGACATACAATACTGGGCAGAGGTGCTGAGCTGGTTGGCAGAATTTAGATTAATTATAAACAGGTTGATTTAAGTCTTAGGAGCTAGTTGGGAACAAGCCTAAGCTAAGGCCACGCTTTCATAATTAGTAAAAAGTCTCCATATCATTATTCCGGAGCTGGCAGTTCAAAGAAAGACCCATTACAACTGCTGCTTCCCTGTCTGTGCCTCTTTTGCAGCTCTGCTGCTTTGTCTCCATTGCCTTCACTGCTGCCTTTCTTTCTTTGCCATACCAGCCCATTCAAATCTAGAAAAGTAGGTGAGAAATATATAAATATGTATAATTAATAGATGCCAATAAAAACATAGCTGGGTAAATAAATCAGCTAGGCATAGTGCTTCATGTCTAATCTCCCAAGTCAGGAAGCTGAGGCAGGAAGATGATAAATGTGAGGCCAACCTGGTCTATAGAATGAGACTGTCTCTGAAAACAAAACAAACAAAATAGAAAACCCAAAACCTTATAATAGTTGACTTTGGTAACTTGACACAAGATAGCATCACCTGGAAAGAGAGTCTCAATGAGGCACCCGCTAGATTAAGTTGGACTATGGACATGTCTGTGGGAGGATTTCTGAATTAATGGAAAGACTTTGCCCACTGTGGGTGATAATCATTCCCTAGGAAGGGGATCCTGGGTTTTCTAAGAGTGGAGAAAGCAAACTTGCACTAGCAGGCATGAGTCGTTGCAGTCTACTCCTGACTGTGGATACTCCAGGTTCCTGCTACCTTGACTCCTCACAATGATGAATTGCAGCCTAGAATTGTGAGCCAAGGGGCGGGAGAGGTTGATTTCCTTTATACTTTTCAGGTCACAGTCCATCACTGAAGGAAGCCAGAACAGGAACTCAAAGCAGGAACCTGGAGGCAAAAACTGAAGCAGAGCCATGGAGGAATGCTGCTTACTGGCTTGCTCCTCATGGCTTTCTCAGACTGTTTGCTTATACAACCCAAGACCACCTGCCCAGGGTGGCACCACCCACAGTGGGATGAGCCCTTCCACATCAATCATAAATTGAGAACAGTGCCCCATAGGCTTGCCCACAGACCAGTCTGGTGGAAGCATTTCTTTCAGTTGAGGTTCCCCCTCGTCAAATGACTCTAGCTTGTAAAAAGTAGATCAAAAAACAAAAACAAACTAACCAGTACAGCATATGAACCACAAAAACAGCAGCCTACAAATGAAAAAACAACAAGAGAAACAGCTCTGACCCCTGGGCCTGGAGAACAAAGGAAAGAGGGTATCAAACTATGTAATCAAACTACCTGGCTCCTTTTCCTTAAATGTCATCAGGTTCAGTCATTAGTGTACTTTCTGCAGACACCTTACTGCTGAGACCCACTTGGTACATACATGCAAGCAAAACACTCATACAATTAAATAAGGCCAGGTATGTTGACACATGCCTTTAATCCCAGCACTTAGGAGGCAGATGCAGGTGGATCTCTGTGAGTTGGAGGCCAGCCTAGTCTATATAGTAAGTTCCAGGACAGCCAGGGCTATGTAGAGAGACTCTTGTCTCAAAAATAAATAAATAAATAAATAAATAAATAAAAATAGGTCTTTAATCCCAGCACTCAGGAGACAGAGGCGGTACATCTCTGTGAGTTTGATGCCAGCCTGGTCTACAAAGTGAGTTCCAGCACAGCCAGGACTGTTACACAGAGAAACCCTGTCCTGAAAACCAAAAATAAATAAATAGGATGTAGAACAATGAACACTTGACATCAGTTTTTTGGTCTCCATAAGCATGCACACATATGTGCATTTGCACACAAGTGAACCTGCATATACACACAATAAGTAAATATACATATATATATGTGTGTGTGTGTATATATATTTTTTAATTCAGGCCAAACATGATATTGTCATTTGCCAAGGTGTTAGGACTGGGCCTTGGCCATGGAGCCTTGACTATCTGTCCCCCAGGTCAACCTTAGGTGTCTGGGTTTGTATCTTGGAGCAGAAAGTAGCGTTGCAGTGTAGGCTGCAGGAGCAGTGGGGGCAGTGCCCGTGGGGGTGCTGGCCAACCTGGAGGAAAGGGCTGCAACTCCACTCGTGGCAGTGGCAGCTTCAGCACCCGGAGGGCACCATCACGAGCTGGGGCCCGGCGGAACAGTCTATGACCTGAATATAGGGAGTCAGGCAAGTAAAACTATAGGCTGAGATTGAGTGGTGGGGGGCATTAGAGTCCAATTCTTACCCCTGAGGCCACTCACCCCTGAGAAACATCCTAAAACTTTGTGGCTTGGTCTCCTGCAGCCGAAAAATGGGATAGAGCCTAAAGAAGGGGGAGGATTCAGTCAGGCCTTTCTCTGTAGCCCATGCAGGGTCAACCCAACACGCCCACCATCATGCGCACCAGCGTTCCCGGGGCGGCCGCACCACAATGTTGGGCCTTAGCTGGCCTAGGCGTGAGCCAGGTAAGTGTCTCTGCTCTTCCACCTCCTCCTCTGTCAAGTTCTGCAGCTGTGCTTGTTGCTTCTCACTGAAGAAATTAAGCACATCAATATAAAACAGGTCCAGCAGCTGAGACTGTGACCATTCTGTTTGCTCCAGTGGCAATGGCCTTCTTTTTAATGTAGTAGACACAGTGATAGGCAAGTGGCCCTCAGAACAGAAGACACGCAGTGCATCAGCAAGTACTCTTTTGGTTGGCCGGATGCGTGAATGTGCCTTTGTGATTGCAGCCTGGAGGTCTAAGGCAGATATCAGAGGCTCCATAGGTGAAGGCACCATCTCTTGAACACGCAAGGATACGTCCGATTCTCTTAAGGGTGTCCAAGAGGTGCTCAAGGCAGGCAAGGGCACCCCAGAAATGAGGGAGGCTTGCGAGGAGACCTCCCCAGAAACACTGGCTACAGGACGCTCCAAGCTATTCACCTATAGGAGAGTGACCCATGGAGTAAGGACCCTTGCACCTGTATCTCTGAAACTTCCTTCTGCAAGAGTCCTATCCCCAGGGAGAGGGTGCCTCCTCCAGCCCACCCACCCCCATCCCAGTAAAGCCTTCTGATGTGTAGGGAGCTCTTGAGAAATGTTCTGCTTGGGGAAAGCCCAGGGGCATTCCTATGGGCACCCACTAGTAGTCTTCTGGGAGACCTCTGAAGAAAGCAACAGGTTCCCAGTAGGTGAGCCACCCTGCCCTTGGCCCACCAGACCTGAAGAATCATTTCCTCAAGCTTCTGTTGGCATTGTGCGCGTATCATGGACTTGGAGTCAAGGTTCAAGTTCTCAGACCAGCTCATCATCTCCTTAAACAGGAAGCCCTGTGCATCTTGTAGGCCCAGCCCACGCAGCAGATTCCTGAGTTCTTTCCTGGGACAGGTGAATGAGGCTTAACCCAGGTCTTCCCAAGCTGGTAGGGAAAACCCAGCAGGAGCTCAACTCACTGACAAGCAGCTGGAGAGTAGAGGTAGTAGGACATAATCTCCAAAACCACATCAAGGACATCCAAGCTGCAGGCCAGGAGCAACTGCAGCGCCAGCATCACAAACTGCTTCTGAGTCTTGTCCTAGGCTCAGGAGTGGGGTGGAACTAGAGAACCGTTTTTGGTTCTGGAAATAGGTGAGGATGCAGGGTACCTGTGGAGGGACTCACCTGGAGGCTAGGGGGCTGGTCAAGATTGAGCAAGTACAAGAGTTTGGCCTGCAACCGGCTGCAGAGTTCATTGCTCATTTCAGGAAACAGTCTCAGCAGGGCATGCAGAATATTCACTCGGTCTGCCCAGGTAGCCTGTACCAGGAAGTCCACAAACATCGAAGCCAGGCCCTCTACGGTGCCCATTTCTGGATAGGCCTGTGGGAAGATTTGCTGAAGCCCTGCCATCCCCAACTCCATTCTACAGTGCAGATTAGCCCCTGCCTTCTCTCCTTCCCCACTCCCAACCCAGGCTTCCCAGCTTCCCAGAGTCTCCTAACCTCCAGGCTAAAGATAGGGAACAGCTTTTTGAACCAGTTCTGGACAACAAAATAATGCAGGAAACTGGGCAAATGTCTATTGCGCTCTTCCCAGAGTGGGCGCTCTTCCGAGAGTGGGCGCTCTTCCGAGAGTGGGCGCTCTTCCGAGAGTGGGCGCTCTTCCCAGAGTGGGCGCTCTTCCGAGAGTGGGCGCTCTTCCGAGAGTGGGCCCTCGAGGTGGTCCTGGGGAGCCAAGTGGATGCTGATCTCGGAGGCTTCCTGGTCTTCTCCGGTCAAGTCTGTGGGGCCCTAAGGGAAATGACAGAAGCTTCAGACGCATCTCTAAAAACCAATCTCACCCTTCATAAAAGCCTAGAGTGCCTACTTGAGTGTCTCGTTCCCAGGGTTCTGGCTGCTCTTCAGAAATGAAGTCCCAGTCCAGTTCCAACTCTTCGTCGTATTCATCATAGTCTTCCTCTTCTTCACCTTTCTTATGTGGCCTCTTAAGCCAATGGTGCAGTTTCCTTCGCCACCTGAGAGTAGAATGCTTTCGGCGCTTTAGCCACTGGTCATCGCTTCCATATGGCTGCAGGAGGACGAGAGAGAACATGTGGCAGGCTATGGAAATAGCAAGGCTCACCCTGAGAGTCCCAAGCTCCACTTCTTGCCTTGAGTCTGTGCTGGGTATCGAGTTCTACTAGGGAGCCAAGGCAGCCGACCTCTGCCTGCAACCACATCTGCTGCAGTATCACAGAGTTGGGCACACAGCCAGGAAAATTGATGGGCCGAGTGCGTTTCTAGATGTGGAGGGTAACAGATTGGGTTCAGATTCACTGGGACATAACCAGGGCCCCCCACCAAAAAAACAGACTGAACCAGTAGCCTCTGTTCTCAACACACAAATGGGCGGTTTAGCTTGGGAAACCCAATAGAATAGTAATCTCATGGGATACGAACTATAAATGAAGAGGCGGTTGGTCCCTTGTGAGCACTAACCAACCACACATATGCTCTCCTAAAACCTAAAACAGGGGTGTCTATAAAAACCATGGTAGGCCGGGCGGTAATGGCGCACACCTTTAATTCCAACACTGGGGAGGCAGAGGCAGGCGGATCTCTGTAAGTTCAAGACCAGCCTGGTCTACAAGAGCTAGTTCCAGGATAGCCTCCAAAGCCACAGAGAAATACTGTCTGGAAACTGCCCCCCCCCAAAAAAAAAACATGGTAGAGGGAGCAGGGAAGGAAGAAAGGAACTTGGAGAGAGGTCTATGTATTGAATAGATAGGCCTCCCTAAGCTGGAAGGGCTAAGAATACACCTGAACAGAAGTCTGTTATGTGCTAGCAAGGGGCTAGGGCCTGCCTGGGTGCCCAGTATGACCAAGTATGGGAAAATGGTGGATCTTGAGGGCCTGGACCCATTGGACTTTACTCCCCTGAAGCTCAAGAACTCAGGTCTTCTAGAAAAAACCTACAGGGAATGTAGCACTCCTACAGGGAAGAAACAACCACTTGTGGTGGACCTTTGGCTCAGTCCTAGTCCTAGAAAGCAGCAAGGAGATCATGCACATAGCCACACCAGAACTGGCCAGGCTGGAGAGTTCAGGTTCTTAAGCCTTGAGCCTATAGGATCTGTATGCATGGCCCTTGGGTCCAACTGGGACACAATGGATTACACCAAAGGGACATAGAATATGCAAAGAGTGACCCCTAGAAAAGGCCACCTCTGGGAGGTAGGAGGGGTGGGTCTCACCCTGTGGGGTTGTATGGTGGCAGGAAAGAAGCCCCCTAGATTTGAGAGAGGCTCTTTAGGCCTTCTGTGCAGCAACAGCGGAACCTAGGGAGACACAGGGAGTAAGAATAGAGCACCGCCACCAAAGCCCCTGAAATTGACCTTGAATAGGGGCCCTCACCCTATGCCGCAGGTAGTAGGATGATGTTTTCAGGTCCACGGTCTTTCCTCCACACTGATCCCACTTCAGCTGCAGGTCCAAACTAAGGCCCAGCTCACAGCTCAGGGAGGAACGTGCTAGAAGCTAGGGTGTATAAGGAGTTACAAGGGATTGGGGCAGGGATCACAATGTCAGGCACAGATAGATATGGGAAGGGCAGAAGGCCTCACCTGGGATGCCCGGCTATGCACCACACGGTGAGTGGGTGGAATGGGCAAGGAGACTCGGGGAGGGCGGGCAAAGCGCCTGCCCGGGGCTCCCGGGGTTTGGAAGGCTGAATGTGAGGACACTGGCTGAACATCAACACTAAGTGTAGCCTGCCCACCACTGGTGGCAGCTCCGGCCTGGGTCTCCTTGTCCTGGCATTCTTTCTCTGTGGCGAGGCCCGCAGTGTTCCACTGCAAGAACTCCCTTCCAGATTTTATGTTCTGAGACAGGAAAAACAGGAAGCTTGTATCAGATAGGGTGAAGGTCATGGCATGGCCTAGGACTGATCCCACACCTACCAACATGTCAGAAGCATAGATCAGACGTAAGTAATTGTCAAAGGCTTCCTGGCGTCCCTCCCAGGAGAGTGGGGGCGGAGCTGCTGGGAACACTAGTCCTTTCCTCAGTTTTTGAAGGTCTTGATCCCGGGCCATGATATACTTCAAGTCCTGAGGTGGAAATCAGTGGTCAGCCTATGCTTTTTTGAAGACTTGACATATGCTTCCCAAGCAACCAAGAGAGTTCAGTCCAGAGGCTGAGAGGTTGTGGCTTGAGACTGGGCACTGGGTGTGGATGGGCATTGGGCTGGTGAAGGGTTAGGACCAACACTACCTCCTTCGACACTGGCTGCTGAAGTATTGCTTTCTGTTGACGGATGGAGGGCAAGGTCATGCTGTAGATAGAAACAGGCATAGGTGGAATTCTGGGCATTACCGGCGGGATAGGTTTGAAGCTGGAGTGAGGACCATCCAGGAGAAAAGATTCTGGGATGATTTAAGATGCAGCAATACTGGGAGGAACTTGGGGATGTAGAGAACTCACACTGGGAGCATACAGCTATGCAAATGCTGCCCCCAGGGCTGGGTAGAACCCTCCACAGCAATTGAGTAGCCCTGCCAGCAGACCTGAGGCTGGCTGCTCCATGTAGACGGGTAAGCTTCTTCAACTGGGTGACTGTCAGTGGGTTCCAGATGTCCAGTGGCAGTGGAGGGTCATTCACCACATCAGGGACCTTCTGACACAATTTCTAAAAAAGCAGGCAGAACTTTGTTCCTAGTACTGTTCATGTGCAGCAGCCAGTCCCACCTTGACTACCTTGACCTCACTGTATACCTTAAGCAGATAAGATGTAGGTAGGTAGAGCTTGTGGGACACCAGGCAGAGGCGGGAACCTAGTGCAAATACCAGGTCTCCACTGTCACTGGAAAAGGCCAGGGCCTGAGGGGGACCATCCAGCTGCAGGAGCCTGCAAGAGTGCCCAGAGTCTAGCCCCTGTTTCACAGAATAGAAACCTGAGGCAGTGACGGGGCAAGAGCCTGTCCTGCTCAGTTCAGCCCCTGGTCTTTAATGGGAAGCAGAGGTTAGAAGAGCCCTGGTGGCTGTCCTTTAGCCTCTAGCTGCCCCCACATATAGGGCCCCAGCACACCGCAGCAGGCGGTTCTCCCAGGTCCAGATTCGGATGGTGCAGTCCAGGCTGGAGCAGGCATATAGCTTGAGGGTGGGGCAGCAGCATAGGCCTAGGGGCAGAACTAAGGTTAGAAAGCAGTTGAGAATAAAGACACAGGCTTCGCCTTTGCTCCATTCTCCTCACCAGTGATGTGGTCCATAGGGTCATCCTGTGGCCGGTGGTCACAGCGCATTTTGTCACCCAGGCCAAACTGCACCAAGCCATAGGTGGCACTTTCTGGATCCTCAAAGGCTACAGTGATACGTTTGTCCAGAACACAGAGCGTTACCACTGGGTGGCAACAGGAAAAGGTGCATAGCAGGCTCAGGCTCTCCTCGGCATATGGGAATGCATGCCACATCTTTACTGTCAGATCACCACCTTTGGGTAGCGGGAGCCAGGGTTGGGACTTCCGGAAGGTGCAGGAGCTCCCAGGATGTCTTTGAGGGAGGGAAGGTACTGACCTGAAGTCACAATGGTGCTCCAGGTGGACGCAATAGCAGTCACTGGTCCTGGGCTGTGTGCTTCTACACTAAAGACTGTCACTGATGTACGCCAATCCATTACAGACAGTGTGCCATCAGAGTGCCCCATCAATGGTAAGAACCTATGAAAAGTGATGGAAGTTATCGGTCAAGGCTCTGTCACTAAGTCAGCCACATTTTGCCTTAACCCAGCCTCAGATAGCTGTGGTGCCCACCTGTTCTTAGTTTTCAAGGCCCAGGCCATGGCACTGAGTAGTATGTCACCCTTACTCTGGCGCACCATCTCCCAGCAGGCAAACGCACTACGAGCATCTGTGAGATGGTTATAGAGGTGCAGGCAGCAGGGCTGTGGGGCTGGGAGTGGAGGTGGATGCTGGCGGTATAATACAACCATAGGGTTGCGTGCCGCATTGGCGCGCACTAGGTGCCCCGAGCATGTCAGCACCCACAGCGCTTCTCGAGACAAACAATAAGCCACACCAACTGCACAGTCCTCCGGTTCCAGCAGCAGTGAACTCACGGTTTGTCCTGTAGCAGCTGACACCAGATAGACAGACCCATCTGCACAGGCGCATACAAGGCGAGAGGGCAGAGATGGCTCAGTTGGTGCCGGGAGCACTGGCGCCACCTGGACATGGACCACTGGAGCGGATAGCTGTGCTAATGGTGAATAGAGGTCACACACACGCCACAGCGCCATAGTTTTTGCGCACAGAGAGAACACAGGCCAGCCAGGACCTGCAGGAGCCAGCAAATGTCTCACTCTCTCAGAGAACGTGTCTTGGTTCCAGGAACCCAGTGATACCTCTCCCACCTGAGCTGCAGCCCTCAGGTCCCATGTGCGAAGTGTCCCATCCTGTGAGGCGGACACTACCAGAGAGCTGTTCCGGAGGACTGTCATAGCTGTCACTGGGCCTGCGGAAAGGGCACATCATAGTTTAAGAAGGAGTTCCTGGGATGCAGCCAACACTGGAGAAAGGCAAGCTCAGGATGAGAGACAAGGGCTGCAAGAGCTGCCAGACTGTGGCACACCTGTGTGGCCCACGAACACCATCCGGATCTGCCAATCAGCCTCCCACACCTTCACAGTACTGTCCCGGGAAGCTGTCACCATGGCTTCTTCTGCTTCACAGTACTCCAGGTCTGAGATGATGCTGGAAGTGAGAGAATGGGCGGTCCAGTGCATTTAGCACAATCCTGTATGTGGGTTCCATAGCCCTTGAAGTAATTGGTTCTCCTTAGGGGATCTGCCTCCCATCCACCTGTCCCTGGATTCCCCTCACGTTTTATGCAGATCCCGGCACACATTCATTAGAGTCCAGGAGTCCAGATTAAAAGTGAGCACTGCAGAGCCATAGGCAGCAAAGCAACACCGGGTGCAGTGTCTAGTTTTTGGCCCTAGAGCCAGTCGCTTGAGATTGCCACACATGCCTGGTGGTGGTTGCAAAGGTGAGCCACAGGACACCAGGCGGCGGCCACCTAAACGGAACTTCCAGAGCTCCAGGCTGCCTGCCACCTGGGCCACAATCAACAGTCCTAGGCTGGGCACTGGTAAGCAACAAAAAGGCTCCTGGCCCAGTTTCCTTTTCACCTGTGACTTGCTCAGCCAGAGCACCTGGAAGTCTTGCCCTAATATGGTCAGTCCAGCTGGGCCCCAGCCTACGAAGCGGCCCACTTCTCCCAGAGGGCCAGGCACAGTCACTAGCCCATGAAGCTCCATGGGAGCCTTCAGCTTTGTCTGCACCCAGCCATCCTTGGTGTGCTGATGCAGGTAACCTGCACCGTCTAGTACCACGAAGCGTCCACCCACTGGGTCCTGCGCTACTGAGCACAGTCCAGCTGCCACCTCCAGACGACGCAGTGGCTCCAGCCCATGTGTCATTCGAGCGACCCGCAGCTCTGCTCTTTTCTCCTGCAGGCCAGAGTACACAGATGTGCATGTGAGTAACGGGGGCATGAGCTACTCTGCCTGGGGAAACTCCTGTTGGTGCCCAGTATCTCTAGGGCAGAGGCCAACTAGAAACCTAAGAATCACACCTTTTCCACAATGTCATGGAGGTATACACGTAGGAGTAGCCACAGCTGTCGGGCACGGGAACGCAGTGTCATTTTCTGCCACCTCTGGTTATTTGTAAAGAAGTGCAGGACCTTTGGTGACTCCACCAGACTCGGTTCTGCAAGTCAGTGGAGGATGTGGTGTCACTATAGCCTTGTGCCCCAACCCTGGAGGTGGTAAGCAACAAGGAACCCTCCTCTGAGGGCCATGATGGGTCAAGGACTGCCTGGGGAAGTTCCACCTCCAGCACTGAACAAAGCCTGAGAAACATCTGCTCCCTAGTGGGGTGCCTGGATAACCGTAGGTGCGCCCTCACCATTCTTTTCTGAGAGCACCCCAGGATCTGGAACATCACAGCCATCCTGATCATATGAGTCTGTGTCCAGAACCAAGGTGTCGCCCTCTGATGGATAGAGGAGGCTTACATCTAACATTGTATCCTCCATGTCTACCATGGACAGTCCCAGAGGTGAGGGGTATAACAGCTCTTGAGACTAAGTAACGGAAAAGCAGATGTTGCTAAGATACCAAACGCTACTGGCCCCACCCCATGACGCAGGCCCCGCCCCATGACGCAGGCCCCGCCCCCACAAACTCCGAAGTTCCGTCTAAGTCACAGAAACTTTTATTGGAAACGAATGAGCTGCAGCAAAGTGACACTCAGTGCATGTGGCCCACCTGGTAAGGTGGGGGGGGGGCAAAAGTGGGCACCAGGGGCTGGTCCAAGGCCAGAACCCATAAAACACTGGGCACCGCCAACAGGGCTTCATGTCACTGGCCCTTAGAGCTGGAGTGTACAGGCCCAATAAGAAATACAAAAATAAACTCTGTGGTCCAGCTGTCCTGTCTGTGGCAGACTGTTGTTGGTGCAGAGCGGTCACTTTTCTATCAGGCTCTGTGCTGTTTAATCCAGCCACAGCACGGGCAGTAAGAGCCTGCATGGGTGTGTAGACATCCACAGGCTGAAACCAAAGGGCTAGGCAGGTATAGCCTTGGGCAGCGCCAGGATGGTGGCAGTGCCAGGATATAGCCAGCATCTGGGGAGGCTCTGGAGCTCCTTAGGTAGGCAGGTCCAGGCACTGGTTGAGGCTGGATGAAGCTGAGACTTTTCCTCATCACATACAGATCACTGGAACCCTAGGCAGAAGTTGGCACACAGTAGGACTTCAGGAGGTACCACCCAGACCAGGCAGAGGACCCTGATCTGTCCCACCCACTCCAGGCTCCAGAGTTGGGGACCACGGCTGCAGCCTCCACAACCTCTACCACACCTGTCTTCCTCCATGGTGCTGGTCTCCTCTGCCTTGCCCTCACTGCCTCCACCTCCACTCTCTTCATCAGCCTCTTCTGCTCCCAGTTCCAAGTCCAATGCATTGCCTGCCTCTGAGGGTGTGTAGGTGGAACCACTGGGTGGGGACAGAAATAGCAGTCTCAGACCACTTATCCCAGGCCTTCCCGGGGAGAGTAGACCCACTTAAGGAATGGTGTGAGTTGAACAGGGGGATGGAGAAAGGGAGGTGGCAATGATACCAACCTGATGGAGCGGCAGCTAAAGAAGACAATTCGTTTAAGACGCTTGTTGTAAAAGAAATAATTGAATGACCAGAGGCTTCCATCTTCCCCAAAGGGGTCTGAGTCCAGATCTGGGTTATAGCTGAAGAGTGAGAAAGCAGAAGTATGAGACTCCCTCCCACGGCCACACACACCTGCCTTGTCTACCTGCAAAGATGTGAGCCCACCTGTAGATGTCACACTCGGCTAAGCAAATTTCCTCATCCACTGCATTCCACAGCTGTGGCTTCAGGGCCTTGAAGTCCTCCCGAACAGCTGAGAACAGGCTGCAGTTGACTGCATTTACCACCTACAGTAGGTTACAGTCAGGGATGACAAGGGTCCAGGGCAACAGGTAGAATGCAAGAACCTACTCAAAGTAGGGAGGGCAATGGTAACGACTACATGGTTTTTGCGTCCCTCTTCCCATACTTACCCAGCTGAGGCTGGGCTCCCGGCTGAATTCATGACTTCTGGCTGTGCTGAAGTCATAGTCTGGTCTGAAGGACTCATTGAGTGTGGCAATCAGATAGAAGAGGGTCTTGCGGCTGCACTTGTCACTTAGAGGGCTTTCATCCTCACCACCCTGGCTCTTGCTCAGTCTGAACAGAGATAAATATCAACCTTGTTTACCATCCCACATGCCCCAAAAGGTAGGCTCCACCTCAGCTTACCTGCTAGGACTGAGGCCTGAAGTCTGGGGTGGGGACAGTGCCTCCAACACATGGGGCTGGCCCTCCTGGCAGAACTGCTTGAACATGTGTTTATCATCTCCTGCCATCTTACACGAGTAGCTTTCAATCCTGCAAAATGCAGGCAGCATCATGGAGCATGCTGACCCTGAGGATTCACTCAGGGGATAAGACAGTTACCTCTGAGAGTCTGATCCTCAGAGCCTCCAGCCTCACCTGCCAATAATATGGGCATCTCCAGTCTCCACTGTCAATTGTGAGTTGATGGCCTCAAAGCTGGAGTTCTCCAGTAGCTTCATGTCCTTTGGGATGGGGTTTCTTGTGCCAGAAAGACTAGTGCAGTGCTACCTGAGAATATGGGAAGCCAAGTGTGACTACCTAGCTCCGAAAGGCTTTGCCTTCAGCCTTCCCACCCTCTAGCAGAGCACTGTCTGCAGCTGGATCTAGCTGAGTCCATCATGCAGCTCCTCATCCCCCCTTACCTGCCCCTGAGCACTCAGCATTGACAGGGAGATGATCCTGTTACTGAGGATAGCAAGACCAGGTTCCAGCTCAATTCTAACTCCTCCTACATGGTACAAGAGTCCTGGAGCTGGTTGGGGGGCCCCTACCCTGTATTCTGGAACTGCTAAGTTCTCTAGACCCATTGGCACTCTTCAGACACCCTCAGACTGTACTAAGGTTCTCAATCTGGGTAAGAACCTGCAATCTGGTTCAGAAACCGGTACCTGGGGTTTGAGCCCCGAGGGTCACCTGTATTGGCGCTCTTCCCCGGTTCTATGGGTTGCTTCGCTGCTTCCTGGCGAGAAGAGGAAACCCATGAGTTCTTCAGTTCTGTTTGCAAATATGCCTAATTTTCTCTTCCTACCCCAAAGTGCGTAGGACGGCCCCAACGCCTTCATTGGCTCAGGCCAGCAGTTTCCTGTCATTGTCGCCCAGGGAGCAGAGAGGCATCAGATTCGTAGGGAAAAACTACAAGCCCCAGGAGGCAATGCACCAAGAGAGGCGCTCGGGTCAAGCAGCGGTAAAACTACAAGTCCCATGAGGCAATGCAGAGGCGCGAGACCTGCCGGGGACTGTGGTTCCCACAGTCCGAGACCGCTCCGAGCACAAGGCAGACACCCACCTGCCGGGAATGGGCTAGATCAAGCCAGGCTAGCCGGGTTGCTTAGCGTCGGTGCTGAGACGACCTCGGCGCGGGCTGAGTGCGGCGCGGGCTCCTCAGGACTGGAGGGCGGCGCCGCGGCCTTCACTCGGGCCGCATTGTATCCGGGGGAAGAAGCTTCGCGGCGACGTCCCGTTACTCCAGGCCCTGCCGGCCCAAACGGGCTGCAGCCGCGACATAGCCTTGCCCCCCTGCAGCACCCGCTCTTGCGACCGACCTGCCGCGGACCGCACAGATCGCACAAGACAGCGAACGAAACAGCGACCTCCGCCTCCCCCGGCCCGACAACAACAAGCGTCCCACAGGCCCGGCCCCACTCCTCTGAATGGTCCGCTCCAACCTTAGGATCCAGATCTCGACAAACCATTGGAGAAATTCTCCGCCACTCAGCCTTATCGTCCACTTCTACTGGCTGTGTACCTTGTCCGTCTCGCTCTCGCTTACGAACCCGCCTCCCTTCTTAGTGTTCATTGGTTAGGACACTCCTGCCCCGCCCCCGGGGTCAACCCCGTTCCCAGAGTGGTACCGACTCACCCGGTGCGACTGGTGTGTGTGTCTGTATGTGTATGTTTTTGTCTGCGTGGATTGGCGCCCGGCTCCTGCCGGGTACTGGTGTTGTCTTACGTCGGGCAGCAGCTATCGCCCGTTCGAACCTTTGAGAAAAGCCCATCCTTGCCTTCATTTTGTGACCGGTGCTTGGCCTTTGACACTGTCTCTGGGCCCAGCTCAAACGTGACTAGCGTGCCTGGAGATCCTTGGACCGTCTATCTCTGAGCACAGCGGGCGGTCAGGCTCAGGTAGTGCGCGGCCCTGGCCCTTCTAGTTCTCCACGCCTGGTGCATCCGGAACCTAGGCCCATAGCCCGAGTTTCTGGCCGACGGAAGCGCTCGACAGGTCTTGTGTCACGGAAGCGCTCTCGGAGGCTCAGGACTCCGCCGCACCAGATATGGCGCCGCCCGCCGGCGGGACCGCAGCGGCTGCAGACCCTACTTCCCCTGCGGTGCTTCTGGCTGTGCGCGCCGCGGTGAGACCTCTGGGCGCTGGGCACGACACCGAGGCGCAGCTACGGATGCTGCAGCTGAGCGCGGACCCTGAGCGGCCTGGGCGCTTCCGGCTGGGGCTGTTGGGCACCGGGCCAGGGGCGGTGAGTGTCGGCCCAGAGAGCAGAGTCAACCCTCTCTCCATTCCCCTGCTGACTGCCCTTAAGCAGTTACTTTTCTTTGCTTGTCTGTAAAAATGGGGTTAGTGCGATGGACGATGATGGAGCACTCATTTAATCCCAGCACGCGGGAGGCAGAGGCAGGCGGATCTCTGTGAGTTCGAGGTCAGCTCTACAGAGCGAGTTCAGGATTGGCTCCATAGCTACTGAGAAACCCTGTCTCGGGGGGAGGGGGGGTAAACGGGAGTAGTGGTTGTGGTGATTAATGCTTTACAAACTCTTCGTGAGGAATTGGTAAGATAACAGGTAAGAAAGGTTTAGGAAAGTAAAAATGACCTCTACTTGTTTCATTTTCCTTTGATCTTCGGTGGATAAAGATGAGGAACCACTGACCCAGCACTCTCCCCCTCTCCAGGTCAGTTTAGAATGGCCCTTGGAGTCTGTTTGCTATACAGTCCGAGGCCCTAACCAACACGAGCTTCAACCTCCACCGGGAGGGCCTGGAACCTTCAAAGTGCACTTCCTCAACTCTCAGGAAGCACAGCAGTGGGCCGCACTGGTACGAGATGCTACCGCGGAGGGACAAAATGGTCAGTGTCGTGAAATAAATGCTCATTTGAAGAAATCCAGGCTTCCTAGTCGTGGGTGGAGACAGTGATAGGAGAAGCTGGGCATCTAGGAACGCTTCCAAGAGGAAGAAAGTGGAGAAAATAAGAGGTTCAAGCGCCGACACCTGAAGTACCAGGCAAGTGTGAAAAGGAAGAGCAAGCATTGCTGCAGAAAGACCTGAGAGTTCAAGAACAGCAGGATTGTGTTAAGTGGAAAATAACAGGTTCAGGTCTGTGCTGCTTAAAGACACACTACAGTCATATAGAGTGGTGTACACAAGATTAGAAAGAAGACCAGAGGACCTTAGGAGATGGAATTAGATAGGTTTCATGGTTGTTTAATCGGAAGAGACAGGGGTTAAGACTGAGATAGAGGGACCAGTTAGTGTGAGGCTTGTACACAGTGCCTGCTTGGGAAAGTATGGACATGGCTGAGGCTCTGAAGAGGTAAAGATTGGGAGTTGGAGAGGTCAGCCAAAATCTGAGAGGAAAACATAGAGAAAAGATGGCCTTGCATGTAGACCAGTGGTCCTCAACCTTCCTATTTCTGTGACCCTTTAATATAGTTCTTAATGTTGTGGTGACCTCCAACCATAAAGTTATTTCATAACTGGCTGGGCAGTGGTGGTGCACACCTTTAATCCCAACACTCAGGAGGCAGAGGTAGGCAAATTTCTGTAAACTCGAAGCCAGCCTGGTATATAGATCAAATTCCGGGACAGGCTCCAAAGCTACAGAGAAACCCTGTCTTGAAAAACAAACAAACAAAAAAAGAAAAGAAAAGAAAAAGAAAATTCATAATTGTAATTTTGCTACTGTTACAAATCAAACTCAAATATCTTTTAAGTATCTGTGTTTTCCAATGGTCTTAGGCAACCCCTGTGAAAGGGTCATCCAACCCCCCACCTAAAGGGGTTGTAACCCACAGGTCACATGATCCACTGATGCTCTAGGGAGATACAGGAAAGCTTATATATAAGACCTGAGGGAAAGCTGCTAGAGGAACAGAAAAACAGATAGTATGACTGACATAAGAGAGGCTGGGGTGACTCAGCATTGAAAAGGGGACTTTTAAGTCATTTATTAGACGTACTCAGCCCTTGCTTTATACTATTCATTATGGCAAGTATGCAGTTCAGACTGATCTCAAACTCAATATATAGTCCAAGCTGGTTTTGTTTTGTTTTTTTTTTCCCCCCGAACAGGATTTCTCTGTGGCTTTGGAGGCTGTCCTGGAACTAGCTCTTGTAGACCAGGCTGGTCTCGAACTCACAGAGATCCGCCTGCCTCTGCCTCCCGAGTGCTGGGATTAAAGACGTGTGCCACCACCACCTGGCCCAAGCTGGTTTTGAATTGTCAGTGATCCTCCTATCTCTGTACCCAGAGTGTTGGTGTTACAGATGTGTACCACCCAACGGACGGTCACTACTCTTCTTTTTCCTTTGTGTGTATGTGTGGTATGTATGTATTTGTATGCAGGCATCCATGTGTACAGCATGTATGGAAGTCAGAGGACAACCTTGGTGTCAGTCCTCACTTTCTACCTTGTTTGAGACAGTCTCTGCTGTTAGCCTCTTTATAAGCCCCATGAAGTTTCTGAGTATTCTCTTATCTCCATTCCCATCTTATTGTAGGAACATTGGAATTACAGCACATACCTCCAAGCTTGGCTTTATCTGGTTTTGGGGGATTTGAATTTTCAGGTCTTTATGTCTATATGACAAGGACTTTAAGCTGAATGGCATGGTGCAAGCCTTTAATCCCAGCACTCAGAAGGCAGAAGCAGGCGGATCTGTGAGTTTGAGGCCAGCCTGGTCTACAATTTCCAGGACAGCCAGGGCTACACAGAGAAAGCCTGTCTCAAAAAACAAAAGCAAAACTGCACTTTAACCTGCTGAGCCATCTTCCCCAGGCCCTTCCTGGGTACTTTTATTATGTGTGTGAATCTTTTATATGTATGTCTGCACCATGTATGTGCATGTCTGATATTCTTGAAGGTCAGAAGAAGGCATCAGATCCACAGGGACCAGAGTTAGAGATGGTTGTGAGCTTCCATGTGGTTTCTAAGAACTGAACCCCATTCCCCTGCAACAGTAACAAGTGCTCTTAACTGCTGATCCATTTCTCTAGCCTGAGGGCACTTTCTAAAAACATGATATAAACCTCTTATTTGCCTTCCTTGGAACTTTCATTTCTATTTTTTTGTTCTGTGTTTCAAGACAGGGTTTTACTGTATAGCCTTGGCTGTCCTGGAATTCTGTAGACCAAGCTGGCCTTGAACTCACAGAGATCTGCCTGCCATTGCCTCGAGAGTGCTGGACATGCGCCACCATCACCTGGCTTAAATGATTTCTTTTTATGTGCACTGGTGTGCCTGCATGTGTGTCTCTGTGAAGGTGTCAGAACCCCTGGAACTGTAGTTACAGACAGTTGTGAGCTGCATGTAGGTACTGGGAATTGAACCTGGGTCCTCTGGAAGAGCAGCCAGTGCTCCCAACCTCTGAGCCATCTCTCCAGTTCCTGGAACTTCCATTTCTAGAGTCAATAAACTTCATTTAGATGATAGAAGGAATAGGGGCTGGAGAGATGGCTCAGAGGTTAAGAACACTGACTGCTCTTCCAGAGGTCCTGAGTTCAATTCCCAGGAACCACATACGAGATCTGGTGCCCTCTTCTGGTGTGCAGATATATATGGAAGCAGAATGTTGTATACATAATAAATAAATAAAATTTAAAAAAAAATCTTTTAAAAAAAAAAGATGATAGAAGGAATAAAAAAGCCAGGAGGGAGGGCTACTACTTTAAATAGGTCTCTCTGGGTGTGCTGGCACACAAACACCTTTAATTCCAGTAGGTAGAGGCTGGTGAAGCTGTCTGAATTTGAGCCAGACTGGTCTGCATAGTTCCAGGAGAGCTAGAACTACGTAGAGACTGTTTCAAAAACATGAAAGATACAAGTAAAGAACTAAAAAGAAATAAGATCTTTAGGACTTCTTGAGAGAATGAAATTTGGGTAACATGGCTTAAGTTGTACAAGCCCAGAATATAAGAAGTATAAAAGCTCCAAAGGGAACTTGTGCAAGTGACCTTCAGAGTTCAGGCAATGTGCCAGGTTCTTGGAATGCTCTACCTATTTCAGTGGTGAGACAGTTCAGGATATCAAGGGCCATAGGTCACTATAGGAGCTGTGAGCACTGGGTGGGGATCCCTTATTGCAGTGTGCTGGCTCTTGCTGGCTTTCAGCAGGAGATAAGTAGAAACAGCAGTATATCCAGTTCTGTAAGGATGCCAGGACAAAAGGTGTTAAGTATTCTCTGCAGATTGGAGAGCCAGGAGTAGGAAGACCCCTTGAGAGTACTGAGAGGGGGTCACTGACTACAGGTCTGTCGTTGGGCAGGGAAATTGGAAGCCCCATCTAAGAAGTTTATTTGATCCCACTAAACAGGAGATGTACAGGTAGGACCAGCCAGCAGAAGGGTTCAGAAAGGTCAGATGGAGAACCAGTGCCGAAGTTCAGGCAGGACTTCTGAATTTTGTTTTATTAATTAATTGTGTATGTGTGCTTGTACCACTTGTATATCTGTTGGCCCAGATGTCAGGTCATTGGACCTCTAGGAAACGAGTTACATGTGGTTGTTAGCTACCATCCATGTGGGTTCTGGGAACCAAACCAGACACCAAATGTTCTTAATGTTGATCCATCTCTCCTCTCTCCAGCTAAGAGTTATTTTTGTTGTTTTGAGGGCCAAGATTGGGAGAGGGCTTAGCCTGAATTACGGCCTAACGATTGTGGGGTGAGGCAGAGAAAGCAAAGGTCCTAAAAGCCCGAGGGTGGAGACCACTACTGGCCTATCCCTGTCTTCTCTCTAAGGCAACGGCAGCCCAGCCCCAGCCATGTGCCCCATTTCTCCACCATGTTCTTCTGTGGCTCAAATACCTAAAGCAACCCAGCCTGAGGTGGATCTTCCTCATAGTTCTGGAGACTTGAAAAAAGGTAAGGATAGACTGGAGGGAGGTGGGAGCTGTGGCTGGTGACTGGCTGTGATGGCTATCTTTCTCCCTGTAGAAGAGCTCGCTGCAAGCCTGGCCCAGGCCATTGCAGGTGGGGATGAGAAAGCAGCAGCCCATGTGGCAGCAGTCCTGGCGCAGCATCATGTGGCTCTCAGTGTCCAGCTTACAGAGGCCTGGTTCCCACCAGGTCCCATCAGGTAAGGCCTGATCTTGCTTACTCTGCCCTCCTCCTTACCCTCCCAGGTTAGCTGTCCAACTCTCTGATCTATATTCTGACACAGGCTGCAAGTCACAGTTGAAGATGCCACATCTGTTTTGTCCTCTGCATCATCTGCCCATGTCTCACTGCAGATCCATCCACACTGCTCCATTGCAGCCCTCCAGGAACAGGTAAGTATGGGTCATCAGGAATCTTACATATATAGCAAGGATCCTGGGTAACACTGCCTTGCCCTCATGTTCTGGCCACAGGTGTTCTCAGAGTTCGGTTTCCCACCAGCTGTGCAGCGCTGGGTCATTGGACGGTGCCTATGTGTGCCTGAACGAAGCCTTGCTTCCTATGGGGTCTCTCAAGATGGGGACCCTGCTTTTCTCTACTTGCTCTCAGCTCCCCGAGAAGCTTCAGGTTAGTACTTTATGGGGGTAAGAGAGGTAGGGTGAGTCTTGAGATGACCCTGAGCCTTCTCCTTTGTCACAGGACATAGTCCTCAACTCTCCAAGATGGATGGGAAATTAGGACGCTTGTTTCCTCAGTCATTGGAGCAGCCTCATACCCTCCAGCCAGCCAGTGCCAGTCTCTCAAGTCCCCCTCAGGTGGGCAAATAACAGAGCCTCTGGTAGTGAGCCAGATACGGGCAGCTGTGGGCACTGTAGGATGGGAAGCATCAACAGTCTTCCCATCTTCCTAGCCTGGCTGGTCTTGCCCTTCCTGCACCTTCATCAATGCCTCAAATCGCCCTGGCTGTGAGATGTGTAGCACCCAAAGGCCCTGTACTTGGGATTCCCTTACTACAGACTCCACCTAGAAGCCACCAAAGGTACAAGAGGCTGGGTGGGGATGAAGGGATACAGTGTAGAACAAATAGGAATAACCTATCTTCTTCCCCAGGTTACAGAGAACATGGCCCTCCTATCACAGGCCCAAGTCCCTGGACCACCGCCATTCAACCTTCGCAGGGGACCTCTGCTTATTGGGGACAGAGATGCAGTATTAAGGAACAATGGCCACAAGCCAGTAATTAAAGACACATGAGAACCGGCCAGTGTCCTAGTCTTGGTGCAGAGTTGCACTAGTCAAGCTGCCTGGGGGTTAGGAAACAGATTGTAGCAGATGAGGTTCCCCAAACCACAACCAGGAAACTACTCAAGAGTATTCAAGTCCCAGTAGTCACAGAACATGGTACTGGGGCCTCTTTCCAGAGCCTTCAAGCCTACAGGTGCTCCCCAAGCTGCTGACCTGATAGGGGCTCCTCTCACTAACTCTGGCCCTATTGTTGTCCTTCTTGAATCCTATATTCCAGTTACCACTATGTCTAGCTGCTTCAGCCAGTATAATGCCAGCAATGGGACTGGGAGTTTTTCTTTCACAAGGATGCTTTAGTGTTGGAAGGTCATGCCTTTGTGACCTTTCTGACAACTATCTGTCACTACTCTTTATGAATGAGGGACACTTTATGAATCTAGTCACAGCCAGTTTGGCCTAGATATACTACCTAACTTAACTGCTCTGGAGACTACTAGGTATCGTTCATTCTCTCACAAATACCAGACACTTCCCACATGGATCTCCAGCACAACCCTTTTGTCTGTCCAGTCAAGACTAAGGAGACATCCCAGGTACCCTCTGCCTATCCATTTCTGAGAACTTCCTCACCCTCCCAGATAGCACTGTTTCACCCTGTGTTACTGCTCCAGGTCTTTGTGAAGAGCAGTCGGCGGGTACTCTAATAACTTCTTTCTAGCTCTGCCAAGGCATCCATTCTGCTGAATAGTGCTGCTCTTCTTTATTTTTATTTTACTTTTTTTGTTTTGTGAGGCAGGTCCCCCACCCCCACCCCCTCGGCTTTGAAGGCTGTCCTGAAACTAGTTCTTGTAGACCAGTCTGGCCTTGAACTCACAGAGATCCACCTGCCTCTGTCTCCTGAGTGCTGGGATTAAAGGCGTGGGCCACCACTGCCTGGTACTGCCCTTTTTTTTTTTTTAAATAAACTACTTCTTTTGAAACTATGTGTGGGTGCCTTTGGAGGCCAGAAGGCGGCATCAGATCCCCTGGGACTGGAGTTCCAGATGGTTTAGTCATGTGAATGGTAGAAACTGAACCCCCGTTCCTCCAGAAGTAGAGCTTTTGACTGCTAAGCCATCTCTCCAGCCCAAACGGTGCTGTTCTTTTGCATTCTGGCCCACATGTGTAACTCCCAGATACTGGGCAGTGAAGGAAACAATATTGCAGGAAAATATGGGCTCCAGGGTTCCTTGTTAATATGGGTTTCAGTCATTGAACAGCTAAAATGTATGTTGAGAAACTTAATTTATTCCCACAAGGAAGATCAGAAGCAAGAGCCTGGTCTCCTACCCCATTTCCTTCTATTGGATGAAAAGGAGCCAGGCCTGAAAAGGCCTAGGACTTCCTGGGCTGTTGAGGGCTTCTTCAGGCAAGAGGACAAGCAGACACTGGACAGGGTCACTTGGGTGGCCGATATGCCAGCTTTCGACTCTTCAGAACTGACCATTTATGCCGCTTCATGGCATAGGTCAGGGGCAGCAGCAAGCCCATTATCAACAACATCTGGGAACAAAGCAAGCTCAGAAAAGGGAGACAGGAAAGACCCCTCCCCTATGTCCACCATGACCCTTGCCCAACCCTTCACCTTGAGCCCCATTCGTTTCCGATGGTCATGCTCTGGCTCTGATGCCCATCGAAGGAAGGTGGCAACATCCTTGGCTATTTGTGACATGGTAGCTGGGGTACCTGGGCCAAGGACAAATGGTGAGGGCTACCTCTGGGAACTTGTGCCAACCCAGGGTAACCCTTTGTGCACTATGCTCCACCGAGGCAGGGACTGGCCATTACCGAGACTTCAAAGGGATAGGAACCCTATAGGACTATGGAAGTTGTCTCCAAAGCCTCTTTAGATATGCACAGTCAACAGACATTCCAGGCGAGAAGGGAGCGTATCTCTAGACCCAGGAGTATAAGAGAAGCATGCTGGGAACAGCAAAAACCCATGGTCAAGGACACTCACCATCATCATACTCCAAGACTTCATTGTAGATGGGAGGAGCCATACCAATGGCCTGGCCAGGAAAGTAAGGGTTGAAGTAGAGGCCTTCTCGCAATGACACCCCAGTGGGGGGCTCACAGTAACCAGTGAGCAAGGAGAATACATAGTCCTCACCACCATGCCTAGAACCAGAACCGTGGCTCAGTCCTTAGCACTAGGCTGTTTTCCCTCCCTGTTTCCAGCCTCACACTCTAGGCAGCCCATGTACCTAGCTCGCACAATGTAGCTGAGGTCCGGGGGTAAGGCTCCATTGTTAGCAGCTCTGGCAGCCTCAGGGTTGGGGTATGGTTTTGGAAAGTAGTCGGACAGTTTCCCTGGCCTCATGAACATCTTCCCTTCATCATTAGGGCCATCCTGGAACTCCACCTGCCACCAAGAATCCCATCACAATCCTTCAGTCACTCACAGTAGATGCCCCAATCCCTGAATCCTCCACCATCTCTTGTTCCCCATACCTCCTCAGCCAGCGCCTTCGCTTCATCCTCTGTGTAGCACACTCCTACCAGATGGCGGTAAGCCACATAATCCATGCTGTGGCAGGAAGAGCACACTTGCTTGTATACCTGGAAACCCCTTCGGATGCTACAGAAAAAGGATTAGAAAAACTGAACATTTCAGTTCACCCAGAAACCTCCACCCCCACCCCGCAGCTACACACCCACCTGCTGTGGTCCAAGGACGAGAGGAGGCCACGGTGAGACCATGGGTAGCTGGGAGGGTGCAGCTCCAGGTCACTGGCACTCACAGCAGAATGCAGAGCCACAGCTAGCCCCGCACCCCCTGCTGCCAGCATGCCCAACGCTGACAGCATCACCTTCCGGCCCCGGGAAAGGCCAGACTTCGAGGACAAGGATACTGCCTGCAAGAGCCTCGCTCAGCACCTGCCAAGACCCCACCCGCCCACCTGGGGATCTGAATGGGCGCCCATCTCTTTCACTCAACCACCCAGCACGGGCCACCGCCCGCAGAGCGCCAGAGGCCCACTGCCTGCCGCATCCGTCACTGCAGCCGACTCCTCCGCCACACTCGGCTTTGTAGAGCAGGTGAAGAGTGCTCTTGAAGCTTAAAGCAGGAGATAGGCCTAAGTGACCGAGAGTGCGGCAGCAGACCAAGGTCACCCGCAGCCGGCTGAGGTCAGGCTGGGGTCACGTCAGGGCATCAGGCAGGTCTAGACAGCTAGACTCGAGAGTCGTTCTGGGCGAGCCCTTCGCGGGAATCTCCCGTCCCGTCCCGCCCCGACCCCACCACAGCCAGACCCTGGGCTCAGACCAGCGTGCCCTGTCGCTGCGAGGCGCGGACACCCAGCCTGGCTTCCCGAGCGCGCCGGCCGCTCCGCGGGGACCCGGCCAAGACGGTGGAGGTAGGTGGGGGACCGAAGCCGGAGCGCGCCCGGAGCCTCCCCGCTGTGACCTTCAGGGCTGAGGGGCGCGCGGTGGCCACAGCCAGCGCTACTGCTCACCTGCGGTGTCCGTAATGGAAGATGCCGGGACCGCGCGCCGCCCAGCAAGCCCGGAGCACTAGCTCCTGGAAGGCCCACGCCTCGCGGGCCCAGCACCGACCGGCGAAGCGAAGCCGCCGCCGCCGCCATATCGGCCCTCTTTAGTGCGGCCGCCGTTCCCGTCGGCCCCTGCGGGCCGACGAGAACTCAGACCGCGCGAGACCAAGACAGTGGGCGGGTCCAGGCGGAGGTGATAGGGAGCTGTCTGTCAGTCAGAGGGCCTGTCCTTGTCCAGCTCTTCTGGTCCGGGAAGGAATTACCGGCGCGCCTGCCCGCGACTTTCATTTTACAGTAACAGCGCCTGGGGATTTTTCGTTTGTTTGCTTTTGCTCTTTCTTTCGTTGCAGCCCGCGAGGTTCCTTGCTGCAGTCGCACTTCGGTCACTGTGATCCCGCGGACCCCGCCCCTCCAGTTGAGTCACTGGAGCGTCTCCAGAGAGCTAAGGGCCGCTGGCCCACCCGGGCCCAGTGTGTCTGCCGGCTGTGGTGGCCCTAAGCAGCTCCCCTCTCCTCAGGCAAACCGGCGTAGAAATCCTCCCTGACCAGATCCCTTTAAACCCTCTTATAAACTCTATATGACTCGCCTTCCTCACGGAGAACCCACCTAACTAAATGGGGTAGTACCCCATGATTTTCTGTCCATCACAAAGCTGGATGTAAACCTCCTTAGCAAGGAATCGATCACCCTGGCATCTGGCGCTACTTTTTTTGAAATCCAAATTGGCGCCAAGTATGGGTGGTTTGGAGTGCTGCACTGCAAGAATTCCTTTGCCATTACTTTTAGGGTGACTCTAATGATGAGTTTGGCCACATGAAACAACTTATCAGATATATCAGTTTTCAAGAATCAACAAAGCCCAGCCGGGCGTTGGTGGCGTATGCCTTTAATCCTAGCACCAAGGGAGGCAGAGGCAGGCGGATCTCTGTGAGTTTGAGACCAGCCTGGTCTACAAGAGCGAGTTCCAGGACAGCCTCCAAAGTCACAGAGAAACCCTATCTCGAAAAACAAACAAACAAAAAGAATCAACAAAGCCTGACCTGTAAACTGGAAATGAGTCAATGATTAGAAACTATCCCCGTGGAAGTCCTGCCTTACACTCAAATCCTCTATTCTCAACATGTTCCAAGCACTGAAGGATACTTAATCCAAAGCACTAAAGGAAGGCTGAGGATATAACTCAGTTGGCTGAGTGTTTGCCTAGTGTGCACAAAATTTGGGTTCCACCCCAGGACACACATGTGCACCTGCACACTAAAAAGAAAAAACAACTTTCAAGTACAGTAAAAGCAAAAACAAACAAAAACTGGCATGGTAGCTTATGCATATAATTCAAGCATTTGGGAGGCTGAGGTAGGAATACTGCCAAGAATACAAGGCCAGCCTGGGCTACATAATTGGAAACAACAACAACAACAAGACTTAACACAATGGCTCATCAGGTAAGGGCATTTGCCACCAAATCTTAGAACCTGAGTTCAGTTCCAGAAATCCACATGACAGAAGTTGAGAACTAACTCCTGTAGATTGTTTTCTGATCTCAACATACATATCATGGCATGCATGGAAGCATGCATACACACCACGAATTTAAAAAAAGCTTAGCACAGTGGCACATTCCTTTAATCCCAGCACAGGAAGGTGATATAAGCAGACCTGTGTGTTGGGGCAAGCCAGGGGTATATAGTAAGACCTTGTATGAAAAACCAAGAAAACCTCAAAAGTAGCAGAAAATTTATCAAAAGCCTGAATTTAATTTTAAATGACATTTACAATTTTATTGGAGAAAGGCATGTTCACACCCCATGGAGTGAGTGAAGATCAGAAGCTAACTATGGGAGTCAGTTCTCCCCTTCCTCCATGTGGGCCCTAGGGATTCAACTCAGACTTGTAGGTTTGATAACAAGCATTTTTACTTACAGAGCAATCTCACTGGTTCCAACAGCTAAGTATAAAACTATAAAACTCTTGGGAGGAAATACCATAATAAATCTTTATAATCTTGGATTAGGTAATGGTTTCTTTCTTTTTTTTCTTTGTTTTTGAGATAGGGTTTCTTTGCATAGCCCAGGTTGTCCTGGAACACATTCTGTAGACCTTGAACTCACAGAGATCATCCTACTTTTGCCGATCAAGTTCTGGGATTAAAGTCGTGTGCCACCACTGCCAAAAGCGTAAATAACTAAAGAAATATTAGTAGCTTAGACTTCTTCAAAGTTATTTTTCTTGCATCAAATAACTCAAAAAATAAAGGGTCACTGGGTGGTGGTGGCACATGGGAGGCAGAGGCAGGAGGATCTCTGTGAGTTTGAGACCAGCCTGGTCTACAAGAGCTAGTTCCAGGACAGGTTCCAAAGGTACACAGAGAAACTCTGTCTTGAAAAAAAAAATGTAAAGCACCCACACATCAAGAAACAACAATGATGGAGCTAGAGAGACCACTCAGAAGTTAAAGAGTCTTGGCTGATTTTCCAGAGGACCTGGATTTAATTCCTAGGACCTCCAGGGCAGCTCATAAACATTTGTAATTCCAGTCCCAGAGGATCTGATTCCTGCTTCTGGCCTCTGAGAGAATCAGGTACATGGCACACAGACATACATGTAGTCAACCACACATATGCATTAAATAAATACATTTAAAAGAAAAAGAGCAACCAATCACCATCTTTTATGTACAAGAATCTCTTTCAAGGTTTCTGTTCATCCAGTGGGCTTTTTGGGAAGCCTGACTAACACATCTACGTAGGGAGTTTGGAAGAGCATGGGCTTCTTTTTTATTTTTTGACACTGACCACAGATAATTTATTCCAGGCACAGGGAAAAAATATTACCAAATCAAGAATAAGCAATTGGACACCCCATGAAAGATCTTTGCAGGCAGCTATAGCTATTTATGCATGTTTATGCTTGCAGCTGCTATGTTACATCCAAAAGACAGCATTTCATAGCACTCCACTTACCCCTCTGCTTTTTACAATCTTTCTCTGTCCCTGTTTCTGTGATGTTCTGGGAGCACTGGAGAAAGTAAAAGTGCTATTTATCATTTCATTGTGCAGTGATGAAAAACAGTTTGGTAGTTCTTCACAATGTTAAACACGAGTTACTGTATGACCCAGTGTCATGAGAGAAACTTTTCCTGAAGACCACACATGCACTAGTGTGGGTTGGCACGAACACGCACGCGCGCGTGCGCGCGCACACACACACACACACACACACACACACACACACACACACACACACACACACACACACACGGGTTGGGGGGGTTACTCAGCCAAGAAAGGGAGCCCATGACCTAATACCAAAATTCAACTTGGTAAACTACTACATTTTTTAGCTTTAGTTTTTGGAGGCAGCGCTTCGCTGTGTAGCCTTGGCTGTCCTGGAACTTGCTCTGTAGACCAGGCTCGTCTCAAACTCACAACCTCCTGAGTGCTGGGATTAAAGGTGTATGCTACCACCACCCAGCTGAACTACTACATTTTATTGGGGTTTCTTTTTTTCTTTGTTTTTTTTCGAGACGGGGTTTCTCTGTGTAGCTTTGGAGCCTATCCTGGCACTCGCTCTGGAGACCAGGCTGGCCTCGAACTCACAGAGATCCGCCTGCATCTGCCTCCCGAGAGCTGGGATTAATGGCATGAGCCACCAACGCCTGGCTTTATTGGGGTTTCTAACTTCATACCTGAATGCTCTCTCCTTTCAGACCCCCCCATCATGCTATACATTACACCCATTTCTGGCATACCTTTAATCCCAGCATTTGGAAGGCAAAGCAGGAGGGGTGCTAGAGCTCCAGGCCAACCTGGGTTACAAGATGAAACTGTCTCAGAAAGAAGAGAAAGAATGTCCACACAAAAGTTTGAACATGAATATTAATATCAAAATAGCCCCAAATAGAAACAACCCTTATAATGTCTACCAACTAATGAACAGATAGACAAAACATTGCATACATGGGTAGACTGTTTAATTCCATCATGAGAAGGGAAACATGGTACAAGCTCCAGCACGGATGGACCTTGAACTCATCACTTTGAGTAGAAGTCAGACATGAAAGACAACATGTATATGACTCTATTCTTATGAAAGTCCTATATAGGTGAGTATATGAAAGTAGGAAGTACACAAACTGTGCCAGTGGCTAGAAGCGGAAGGGAGAATGGGCAGTGAGGGCTGAGGAATACAGGGATGTTCTGGGGGTGATGACAATGTTCTTCCAAGACAGGTGGGAGCTGGCTATGCAGGCTTAGGAGACAAGAGAGCAGCTTGAGGACCTTGGTAAAAGTGGCCATTCTGTGAACTTGGGTTTTTGTTTTTGTTGTTGTTTTTTGAGACAGGGTTTCTCTGTAGCTTTGGAGCCTGTCTGGGAACTTGCTCTGTAGACCAGGCTGGCCTCGAACTCACAGAGATCTTCCTGCCTCTACCTTCCCAGTGCTGGGATTAAAGGCGTGCGCCACCAATGCCTGGTGGCCTCTGCGAAGAGCTTTATAATCAGCCTGCCAAAACAAATCTCTGTGATGGCTGAAGCCCAGAAAGGAGGCAGCCGTGGCCTGGAAGCAGTAGTGAGAGACCCCCACAATGCAGGTAGAGATGAGGCAGGCAGGAGGCCATCAGGAGAGACAAGTGGCAAGGGGCATTGTCTCACCCCTCACCAGGGGGTGTGTAAAATATGTGTCTGTTCACCCCAAAGAGAAAGAGCCCAACAGAGAACAAGCACCTTGAGTGATTCAGGAAGGAGGCCAGTGGTGGAAGAAAAGCCACCCAACACCATCATTCTCACTGTTGGTTGACACTCTGCAACACAGGAAATAGCTCAAGTACCAAAGCCAGATGAAACAGGCCCAATCCTCTGAGAATATGTGTACAGACTTGGGCTAGGGCAACCTTTCTGTGTTTAGGGAGAAAATACTCCTGCCTCAGGCTGTGTGCTAGGATTACAGTGTTGCCCTCTGTTGCCCAAATTTACCTCAAATTACAAGGTTCTTGTAGTCCTCTTGCATCAAAGCCTTCCTAGTAACCAAGACCATATGTA